>NW_027397066.1:6388340-6524192 GCF_003265705.2 Callorhinus ursinus
TGTGTGTGTGTGTGTGTGTGTGTGTGTGTGTGTGTGTGTGTGTGTGTTTTAGATTTGGGGAGTTTTTGAGTTTTGTTTGTTGTTTTGTGTATATAATCTTCACAATGCACTCGGCCACTCCCCACGCCTGGCCACCCCTCAGCAAACAACCCCCTTGACACAAATTCTCCTCAGATGATCCCTCAGCCTCCGCCGGCGACCCCCTCGTGCCTTGACAGATAGACACTCGAGGGGAGAACATTCTTGCGCCTGCCTAGACCCTCCCGGAGCCGCTAGGAAGACAGCCCTCCCCGAGCCTCCTCCAGGATGAAGAGTTACGTGATGTGCATGAAGGACTCGCTCTGCCATCTTTTTTTCCTTCTGAGCTTCACAGAGATTCTGAGGGGGAAGGGGCAAGTATGGTTATACCCATTTTACAGCTTAAGGAACCATTCCAACGGGTGGAAAGGACCCTCTGAGCAATCGCTCACGTGCAGGGAGTGCTCACAGGTGCTCTCTGGGCTCTGTCGCTCGGCGCCCTCCAACCACCTCGGGCGGGGGTGGGCGGTGCTCCTCTTCTTTTGGACCAGGCCACAGAGGCTTAGGTGACATGGTTGTCAAGAAGATGCTTGGAAGACTCACTGGCAGAAGAGGGGAGACAACCAGATGCTTCAAGAACTTAGTCGGGTGCAGACTTCAGACGAAAACGCAACCTCTCCCTCTGCCCGAAGCCCAGCCCTGCCCCACGCTGGTGCCAGGGGCCCCGAGGACCTGGCTACGCCTCTGGTTTTCCCTTCTCAGATCCTCAGTCCGCTTAGGCCCCAAAATGGGGGTGGGGGTGGAATTCCCTAAACCTGAATATTACCCCCAGGGCCTCCATTCATGCCGCTGTCCCTCCCTTAGTCGTTGGCAGGTGGGTCATGCTAGTGGCGTGGCCTTGGGCAGACCAGGGGCCCTCCTGGGGCCTCAGTTTCCCCTTCCACAAAATGAGGGGCTTTGGCTAGAATGCTAACTTCCTTCCCCCCTCCAGTTGAGAAGTCCCCGTCTCATTGGTCACAGTCACCATGGAAAGCACGGTCCGGGGCGAATCAGAGTCAAAATGATCGAGGACATGTGGAGGTCAAGGCACTGCACGTGACCTGGGGAATAAACTCCGGGGGCCCCCATTGTTTCACCCGGCTCTCCTCCTGCTCTGTTCCGCAGCATTCCATGACCGCCAGCACCGGCTTTATGCACCAGCTTTCCAGCGTGTAGCCATAACTTGGGCTGAATTGTTTAGCTGGTGAATGATTATAAAAGCACTCGGCCAAAGTAAAGAGCCACAGAAAGGCCAAGTGCTAATAACAACACCACTGTACGCTTGAACTAGTTATTGAATGTTCTAAAAGCCCACAGATGGATGAGTACAATTCCTTCCGCGCTCTGCGGAGCCGGGGTCCCTGGGGGAGTGTCCAAAATCCACAGGCCCCCGGAGTGTGCCGGAGACAGCACAGTGCAAGGCTGAGCTGCATTGCAGGCAGCTTGGCAATGACCTCATGGGGCTTTTCCGTCCGCGATGTCTCCGCTCCGCAGCTGGGCTGGGCTTGGGTCGTGGCAGCCGAGTGGGATTAGCACACAGCAGGGCCACATGCTCTGCACTGACCCAGACCTTCTGGCTGTGGCACACCTTTTTTCTTTTTTTAAACATCTATAATTTATAACCTTTTCTCTGTTGGGCAGGTTCCCCTGTTTCTCCCGTCCAGCTGGGGAAGGAGAGTGGGTTCCTTGTGCGTGGATTTTCCAAAAGATTGAAATTTTACCTCTCGAGGTCTACTTGTCCTCATTTTGGACCCCCGTTTATTCTACAATGCGAGGCACGTTGCCCTTGCCTTCTGAAGCAGAGGACGTTGTAAAGAATCTTCTCTCTTCTTGAAGAATCAGGTCAGCTCTCTGCACAGAGCTGGGAGCCCTCACACTGGGCTTGGTCAGTGATGATTCTGCTTTGGGGAGATCTATGTCCTCCAGCCCTGCCAGGGGACTGCCCGTGACCATCCCCACTGCTCACCCCATCCCCAGTACTTGCTGTGAGCAGAGAATCCAAATTGCCCCATTTATTAGAATGACATCAGAAAAGAAGAATAAGGAGACTGTAGTGGGTTGATGTGTCCCCTAAAACCTCATGTCCTCCTGGACCCTCAGAATATGATCTCATTTGGAAATAGGGTCTTTGCAGATACAATTGGTTGAGGATCTTGGGATGAAATTGCCCTGGATTTAGGGTGGGCAATTCTATGGTGTCCTTCTGGTGTCCTATGAAGAGCAGAGGACACAGGGAGACACAGAGGGGAAGGCCGGGTGATGGTTACAAGCCAAGGAACATGGGCGTGCCACCAGCCCCGGAAACTGGGAGAGAATCATGCCACAGATCCTGCCCTAGGGGGGGGGGGGGGGGGGGCACAGCCCTACTGACACCTGGATTTTGGACCTCTGACCTCCAGAGCTGGGAGAGAATAGGTTTCCATTGTTTTAAGCCCCCCAGTTTGTGGGCAGGCCGCCCCAAAATGTACTGCTTTGGCATTGGTTATTATTATTTTTTAAAGTAGGCGCCATGCCCGGCATGGAGCCCAATGCGGGGCTCGAACCCACGACCGTGAGATCAAGACCTGAGCTGAGATCGAGAGTCGGATGCTCAACTGACTGAGCCTCCCAGATGCCCCAACATTATTTTAAACAAAAGTTATATAAGAGACAGTGTAAGGACACTGAGACCCCCTGTGTCCCCTGAAAGCAGGAATAAATCTCCCCCATGAAAATTACCCTCCCTGCAGCAGGAGGGACAGAGACATCCTAACCACCGGAGATGGGACATTTAGAGCCGGAGAAGCTGTAGAAACAAGCCTGATCACTTCTTACTACCTTACCACCCCAGCCCAAATTCTGTTTAGAATTCCTCACTAAATGAAGCTCCCAAGCTGAAGTTTTCTGTGTCCTGTCACAGCTTCACTGAAGTATCCGTCTCTTTGCCTAGAAAGTATAAAAACTGCCTGCGTGGTCTTTTCTTCAGGTCTCAATTTTATTACCGGGCCTCCACGCACATGTCATTAAACTTTGCTTTTCCCTCCTGGTAATCTGCACCCCCGTCAGTTTCATTCTTCGTCCAGCCAGAAGACCTTGAAGGTCAGGAGAGAAAGTCTCGTCATTTATGATGACAGTCCTAGGAGACTCATACAAAAACTCTATAGCCCAAAGGGCTGACCTAATGCTTTTAAGCTTTATGTCTTATTCTACTGAATATGTTGACATCAGATGCAGTTTTAAAATAGCCCCTCAGAGTTTCAAAGCATTTCCCAGGCATGAATTTCCGTAACTGAAGCTCAGTAGAGTGAAGGTGTGTGGCACCTGCTTGGTGCCGCCGGTCTCTGCTGGGTGGTTGTCACTGGAGCTTGCTAACTCTCGTCCACACCCTGTCCCCGGCATGATGCTTCTTTCCCTCGAGTGGAGCACCTGCACCTGAACCTGCATTTCCGAGCTGGAGTGGACTCTAGAGAGCGTTAGCCCAGGCCTGTGGTTTCCAGAGTGGGGTCCCCAGACCAGTGGCATCAGCCTCACCTGGGGACTTGCTGGATGTGCAAATTCTTGGGTCCCTGCTCATGCTCTCTCTGTCTCTCGAATAAATAAATAAAATCTTTTTTAAAAAATTACTTTTTTGGAAAGTAGGGAGATTTCACAAAACATTCAGATTTCCTACTTTCTTTTGAAAACCTGAGTGGCCTAACAACAAAGAATTCCCATATGGCAAAACCAGCTGCCTAATGATAATGGCCACCCGCCCCACGCCGCCTATATGCCTCACCCCTGCCTTAGAGGAGCTGCTGCTTCATTCACCTAACCTTCTTGGCACCTGCAGGCACTTGAGTTTGAGACCCTAATCTAACCTGATACCTCATTTTACAGGTGGGGAAACTGAGGGACAGACAGAGGAATGAGCACGTCCCTGGGCCACGCAACGGTCTGGGCCTGCCCCCTGGGTGACCCAGCAGCTCAGAAGCCTTTGCTGGTACTTGAGGCAAACACAAGAAGCTCATTGAGGGCCCCTGAGAAGCCTGCAGGCCCAAGGAAGTGAGCCCTGAAATCAGAAAGCCGCGGTGGCAGCCCGGGCCTCGTGGAAGAGGAGGCGGTAGGGGCCAAGGCAGTGGAGAGAGAGGGGGCGACACAGGAGACCGGTGAGGGTGGTGGGGACCACCCCCAGCACCAAAGGACAATGACGAGTGTTGGCAGGGAGGTGGGGAACTTGGAACGCTCACCCATGGCCAGTGGGAGCATCCTATGGTGCGGCCACCGTGGAAACCAGCGCGCGTTTCCCCAGAAGGTCACACACAGATTTATCATCGGATCTGGCAGTTCCCTCCTAGACATGTGCCCAGCGCACGTTCACACAAACAGGGGCGCACGATGTTCTAAAAACATCAATCATAGAAGCCAAAGGGTGAAACACCCAAATGCCCACCAACTGATGGAGGGATACACAATAACGTGGGCCGTCCATGCCACCGAGTGTGGCCTGGCCACGGAAAGGAGGGACGTGTGGACGCGGGCTGCACCGTGGCTGGACCTCGACGACATTCTGCTGGGTCGAGGAAATCGGCCACGGAAGACCACAGGCTGTATGCTTCCACGGGTATGAACTGTCCGTGCATGCAGACAAAAAGCAGATTTGTGGTTGCCAGGGGTTGGGGGTGGGGGGAGAATGGGGGCGACCACCAGCAGATGTGGGGTTTCTTTCAGCGGTGACAGTAATATTCTAGAATTAGACAGGGGTGCTGGTTGCGTTGCTCCATGAAGATACTAAAAACCAGTGAATGGTAAGTTTTAGGGTATATGAGTTAGGTATCAAAAAAACAAACAACAAAACCCAAAACGGCCAGGTCATAAAATGGCTAAAGCATGAGCAGCTGGGGACGGGGCAGAATGACAGGGAGGGTGGGTTCAGCAGGACTCTGAAGCACAACAGGACTGGCTGCTAACATTTCCCAGCAGCCACGGGGCAGGCTCTGTGCTAAGACCTGACCGATGTCCGCTGCTTCGAGCACCGTACCTGCCGCGAGCATGTGCAGGAGGTGCGGTGGTCAGAGCCCTTCACAGGTGGGGAACTGGAGTGTGCGAGGGGCGGCGGGGCTGACACCCCCAGGAGCCCCCTCCCTGCCACCGTGGGGGCCATCAGTGTGACGCTGTGGCCGCGCGTGTGCGTGAGCGTGTGTGTGCCTGGGTGTCCGTGTGCACACACACGGGAACTGTGCACACATGTGTATTGTGTTTGTGTGTGTGTGTGTGTTGCACACCCACAAGAAGAGGCTGAGGGGCTCTTAGAGTCTCCTGGCGGGGCTGGGCTGTTTCCAGGGTTGGATAGCACTGGATCGAGAGAATAAAAGCTCCAAAGGAAGTCTGCACCCGAGGGCAAGATGCACAAAGAGACGAGGAGCGGGTCGGAAGCAGCCCTCCCTCCTGACTAAAGTGCCAGGTCAGCCCGAGGCGTGCTTCTGTGGACCGACCATAGCTCCCCAGTCCGACTCAGCCCCCGTCCCTAGGGCGCCCAAGTTCTTCTGCTCGGCCACCGTGACAAAGCACCCCAGACCCGGTGGCTTAAACACCACAAACGGGTCTCCTCCCAGGCCTGGCGGCTGGGAGTCTGAGATCCAGGCGTGGGCAGCACTGGTTCCTTGTGAGGCTTCTCTCCTTGGCAGCAGACGATCATCTTCTCCCGTGTCCTCACGTGGTCGTCCCTGTGCGTGTCCGTGTCCCGATCTCCTTTTGTTGTAAGGGCACCTGTCCTACTGGCTCAGGGCGCACCTAGATGACCTCACTGTAACGAATAACCTCTTTAAAAACCCCGTCTCCAAGCATTCTGAGGTCCTGGGGGTTGGGGCTTGTGCACATGAAATTTGGGGACACGTAATTCAGCTCACAACTGTCCCATGGAGCAATGTCACAGAAAGAGAGCTGTAGCCTCCAAGCCAGACAAGCCAGGCAGGGTTCCGACCTGGATCTGGTCACTTTCCAGCGACGAGTGAATCATTTGCCTTCTCTGAGCCCCAGTTCCTGCCTCTGAGAAGTGAGGGTCACCAGGAGACCCCAGTGAGAAGCCTTCCTGTCTTTTGCAGCTAACAGCACCTGGGGTACAGCAGGCGCTCCCGCCACGGGAGTCGCCCAGCTTCCGGTTCCTGCCCCGAGCTGGGGGTGGGGAGGGCTCTGCAGACTTTCATCTAATCCCCTCCCCCAGCCCGGGGAATGAGGGAGGCACCCTTATGAGCTGCATGTTACCCGTGAGGAAACTGAGGCTTGCCAAGGTGAAGTGCTTGCCCAAGGTTGCACAGCTGGGACTGGGCCTGTGTCTCGGGGGTGCCCGTGATCGGGGACTTGCTCATAAGCCCTCGAGGCCCAGCTTGGAGCCCCTGTGGGACGTGTTGCGTGGTGCATGGAACTGACTTGACATAGACCAGAAATCCGGCTGGGCAGATGGAAGGCCACTGCGTTCATTCTGTTCTCTGGGTCATCTTGGCTTCCAGAGATTGTTTTTGAACCTCTAACAACGCCTCTTGAATGTGAAATGGAAATATTTTCCCAGCAAAAGACACATCCGTCCATGTGGAATGGAGGCGGGGCTGCCAACGGCTCAGGCTTAGCAGCTCCCCACTTCACCCCACGTAGAAGGAGAGGAGATGTATAAACGATGCAGCTAATTGTGTTTTTCTACAAGATTAATTTTATTGTCCCATTATCTGCTCCTTCTGAATCCATTCAGTGGTGGGTTATGTCTTCGCTTTCATCTCTGCAGCGTTCATTAATAATTGGGTCACCTTTTAGCCAGGAGCCCTGGATGGCTCAGGCCAGAGAATCTTCCAGCCAGAACAGAAACCCTTAGCATGTTACAGTGTTCTCAGAGCTTATGTCAGGACTCCTCCGGGTCAGGAGAACCGCGCTTCCTCCATCTGTTGTCTGTTTGGGGCTTGCTAGATCACAAATCCTGTGCCTGGGGCACTTTTTCTCATGAAACTTCATGACAGCCCATTGCACAGAAGAGGGGCCGAGGGTCGCCCCCACATGACCCAGGGACAGCCTGCCCCAAAGGCGGTGCTGCCCCCCCCCCCCCGTCCCAGGGCAATACTCCCTCCTGAGTTTAGAGAGTGGGAGGAGAGAGTTTCACTCTCCTAAGATCTAAAAGATACTGGCAACACTGACATCGGCTAGTTCTGCATTGCTTTGGTTGGTAAAAGATGGGGCAGGTGGTGGGAGGGCTGCTGATTCAGATGCACGACCATTGACTAAGCACCAGCTATGTGCCAGATAGCTCTGTTTCTTATCTCTGGTCCTCACCCATAATCCTAAAAGATAAATCATATTTTCTTCTGTTTTCCAGATGAAGTAGCAGAGGTGCTGGGGCCAGACACTGAATGAGTGGCACATTGGTTGAGCCCCAAACAACGCATGTTGAAAACTCAGGATGGTTCTGATTTTCCACGCTGAGAAGCCACACCGTAACGGACATCTTTGGGCATATGCCATTCCCTGTGCACAGCTCTCCTGGCACAGAAATTCCCAGAAGTGAAATTAGTGGTCGAAGGGCACCAATATTTTTGCTCTACTATCGGATAGAAGGCTGGAAAGCATATCCCTGGTTTTCCAGACTTCCTTCCAGCTAGAGAGGCCATGACACTCAGTTCTGGCCCAGGAGCACAACATACATGTCTTCTGGGAATGTCCATGGGAAAGCTTTTGTTTTCCTGTTGACGAGGGACATACAGGCTGGTGGTACTCTTCATCCTTCTTCCTGGCTTGAATGCAGAAATGGTGCTTGGAGCCACAGCAGCCTATTTCTGTCCATGAGGCTCCAAGTCTGAGGATGGAACCCAACCCTCTAAGTGCGGTCATCTTCCAAGTGGCCACACTGCGTCAGCAAACAAACACTTCTTGTTCTGGGAGAAGAAGCCTTATTTGCTCAGGCCCTATTGGGGCAGGCTTTCTGTTCCTTGAGGCTGAGCAATTTCTAACTGACAGAGGCTCAAACAGCTTAGGGATACCAGAAATGAGGACTATTCCCCAACATCCATTCTCCCCTTCTTCTTTTGTAATAAAAACTTCCTCCAGGCCCACGGCTGCTCAGATTAAAAACGCCATGGCTTCACCTCCCTTGCAACGAGGCGTGGCCCCACCGTCCATTCTAGCAAGGAAGTTCTGGAAAGAGAAGTGTTGCATGGCGGCCCCCGGTCACCATCTGGGTGCCCGCTCCTTGTCTCTGTTCTCTTGGTGCCTTCCTCCCTGCTGTCCCTCCTGCTGCCTGTTACGTGGAACCATGAGGATATGGGCCTCAGCTGGGATGGTGCAGCTGGAGGCTGGAAGGAGCTGGGGCCCCAGGGACTTCGCGGAGCAGAGCCCCCCACAGCCCTGGCCCTTTAGCCTCCAGATTCTGCCTGCAGTTCTTGTCTTTGAGCCACTGTTCCGTGGGATTTTCTTAGTTTCCAATGGTTTTGCTGTAACAAATTGCCACAAACGCACTGCCTTACAACCCTACCGATGTCTTCTCTTACAGCCCTGGAGGTCAGAAGCCCGCAGTCAGCCTCACCCGGCCAAAGTCAAGGTGTTGTCAAAGCTGGTTCCTCCCGGAGGCTCCCGGGGAGAAGCTTTCCTTGCCTTCCCCACCTTCCAGGGGCCTCCGGCATTCCTTAGTTCAGGGCCCCTCCCTCCACCTTCCAAGAGCACCCTCCAGCCTCTACTGCTGTCACACGGCCTCTCCTGCCCCCCGCCCGGGGACCCTGGGGACCACGCGAGGCCACCCGGACAATCCAGGAGGATCACCTGTCTCAACCTCAGCCTGATCTCATCTGCATCGCCCTTTATTTCTCACGTAAGGTGCACATTCAGAGCTTCGGGGATGAAGACGCTTACGTGGAAGAACACTATTCAGTCTACCACACTATTTAATGGCCTGAATGTTGTGTCCCCCCCACATTCATGGTCTTCTCCAACGGGGAGATGCTCAACCAATACTCAGATGTCACTCACCACATTCCCATCCGGCCCCATCAGCAAATCTTGTGGCTTCCACCTCCAAACCCAGCCCGTGTGACCAGGCCGCCCCCCTCCATGGTGCCCGGCCTTACCTTCACCACCTCCGCCTCGTAGATGCCTGGTTGCTCTGCCTGCTTCTCCTCTTCCCTGTGTAGTCCTTTCTCCAAACAGTAAGAGGGGGCTTTTTTCCTGTGATATGAGCCTGTTTTTGTTTCTTTGTAAATTTATGCACGCTTTTTGAAGGGGTCTAGTTCTATGAGCTGTGTAACCACCATCACCATCAGAATCCAGAGAGAGAAGAGTTCACCCCCCTCCCAGTTCCCTCTACAAAATTCCCTTTGTAGCTCAACCCTCCTGTCTCTAGCCCCTTGGCCACCACTGGTCTGTTCTCCATCCCTATGGCTTTATCTTTTCCGGAAGGCCATATAAATGAAATCATAGAGAATAGATACCCAGCTTGAGCTCCCATAACAAAACTAGCATAGACTGGGGGGTTTAGCCCCATAAATGTAGTTTCTCGCAGTTCTGGAGGCTGGTGCCCAGAATCC
The DNA here is from genome assembly GCF_003265705.2 of Callorhinus ursinus. Lineage (NCBI taxonomy): Eukaryota > Metazoa > Chordata > Mammalia > Carnivora > Otariidae > Callorhinus > Callorhinus ursinus. The sequence continues at coordinate 6,397,910 of NW_027397066.1, forward strand.
AGGTGCCAGCCTGCTATGGGTTGAAGGTGTGTGTCCCCTCAAAATCCGTGAGTTGAAACCCAATCCCCAATGTGATGGTATCAGGAGGTGGGGCCTTGGGAGAACGTGATTAGTCCTGAGGGACTGGTGCCCTTATAAAGGTGACCCAGGAAAGCTCCCTATCCTCTCACCCCGTGAAGCCCCAGCCAGAAGGTGCCATGTATAAAGCAGGTGCAGGCCCTCACCAGACTGAATCTGCCAGCATCCTGATCCTGGATATACCAGCCTCCAGAACTGGGAGAAATCAATGACTGTTATTTATAAGCAACCCCGTCTATGGCATTTTGTTATAGCAGCTCGAACTAAGACATGGCCTCCTGTTTCTCACTTTGAGGGCCCTCTTCCTGGTGTGCAGAGGGCCACTTTCTGTGTCCTCACATAGTGGAGCGAGAGAAGAAGCCTTCTGGTGTCTCTTCTCATAAGGACACTAATCTTAGCGGATCAGGGCCCCACCCACAGGACTTCATTTCTCCTTAGTTACCCCTAAAGACCCTACCTCCAAATACAGTCCCACTGGGGGTAAGGGCTTCAACATACAGGTTTGGAGGACAGAGCTCAGTCCTCTGAGCATGTAGCTTTGGGTCTGGCTCCTTTCTCTTAGCACAGTAGATCTTAGATGCGTTCGTGTTGTTGAGTGCACCACCAGCGCAGTGGCTTCGCTGAGGAGCATTTCATTGTGTGGACACACTGGAGTTTACTCACTCACCCACTGAGGGACACTTAGGTGGTTTCCGGTTTCTGGCAATTATGAATAGAGCTGCTACGAACCTTGATGTACAGGTTTTTGTGTGAACATAAGTTTTCATAGTTCTCTAGGATTCATATCTAGGAGCGGGATTTCTGGGGTGTATGATAAATACGTGTAACTTTGTAAGAAACAGACAAAACTATTTTCCAGAGTGGCTGGGCCATCTTGCATTCCCACCGGCAATGTACATGGGTTCCATCACTCTGCAACTTCACCAGCACTGGTACTATTGTGTGTGTGGGGGGGTTTCAGCCATTTGAATGGGTTTTTAGTGGTATCTCATTATGGTTTTAATTTGAATTTCTTGAATGTTTAATTATGTTGAAGATATTTCATGTGTTGGCCATTCATCTATTTTCCTTGGTGAAGTGTCTGTTCAAATTTTTGCCCATTTTAAAAGTTAGGTTGCTTGTTTTGTCATTGTTAACTTTGGAGAATTCTTTAGTATCCTGGATACACGTCCTTCGTTAGATGTGTGATTTGCAAATATTTTCTCCCATTCTGTGGCTTTTCTTTTCATTTTCTTGGAAGTGCCTTTCAAAGAGCAAAAGTTTCTAATTGTGATAAAGGTAAATTTATCACTTTTTTTTTCTCTTATTGTGAGTTGCTACCCTTAAAGAATTCACTGTAGGACTGAGACCACAAAGATATTCTCTTATGCTTTCTTCTAACCATTTTATAGTTTTTTACATTTTACGTTTAGGCCTATGATCCATTTTGAGTTTTTTTTTTTTTTGTATAAGATGTGAGGTATAGGTTTAGGTTTGGGTTTTTGCATAAGGATGCCCAATTATTCCAATAATTTTCTGAAAAGATTATTTCTTCTCTATTGAGTTGCCTTTGTACTTTTGTTAAAATCAGTTAAATATCTGATAAGGGACTTGCATTTAGAACATATAAAGAACTCTTACAACTCAATTATAAAAGACAAATAACCCAATTAAAAACGAGGAAAAGATCTGAATAGATATTTCTCAAAAAAAGATATACAGGGGCACCTGGGTGGCTCAGTTGGTTAAGCAACTGCCTTCGGCTCAGGTCATGATCCCGGAGTCCCAGGATCGAGTCCCACATCGGGCTCCCTGCTCAGCAGGGAGTCTGCTTCTCCCTCTGACCCTCCCCCCCTCATGTGCTCTCTCTCTCTCTCTCTCTCTCAAATAAATAAAATCTTTAAAAAAAAAAGATAAACCAACGGCCAATAAGCACATGAAAAGATGCTGAACATCATTAGTCATCAGGGAAATGCAAATTAAAACCACAGTGAGATACCACTCTACACCCACTAGGATGGTTATAATTAAAAAGACAGTTAATGACTAGTGTTGGCCCAAATGTGGGGAAGCTGGACTCTTAGGCTCTGCTGGATGGAAAATGGCGCAGCTGCTGTAGGAAACAGTGAGGCAGTTCCTTAAAATGTTAAACTGAAGTACCGTATGACCCAGCAATTGTACTCCTTGGTGTATACCCAAGAGGAGAGCAGCATATGACCACACAAAAACGTGTACATGATTGCTCACAGCAGCACTGTTCATAACAACCAAAAAGTATGAACAACTCAAATGTCCATCAACCGATGAATCGATAAATAAAAATACGGTATATCCACACAATGGCATATTATTCACCAATAAAAAGGAACAAAGCCCTGCTACATGCTACAACATGGAGGAAGCTTGGAAACATTATGCTAAGTGAAGGAAGCCATTCCAGGAAGACCACCAATTGTATGATTCTATTTATACGAAACGTCCAGAATAGGCAAATCTATAGAGATTTGTAGATTAGTGGCTGCCTAAGGCGTGGGTTAAGGGGGAGACAGGATGATGGCCAGAGTACAGAGTTTCTTTTGGGGGTGATGAAAATGTTCTAAAACGGATTATGGTGATGGCTGCACAACTCTGAGAATATACTAAAAAAACACTGAATTGTACTATGCTTTCAATGGGTAAATTGGGGGTGTCTGGAAGGCGCAGTCGGTTGGGCGTCTGACTCTTGGTTTTGGCTTGGGTCGTGATCTCAAGGTCGTGAGATCGAGCCCCATGTCCTGCTCCATGTTCAGCTCAGAGTTTGCTTGAGATTCTCTCTCCTCCCCCCTCTGCCCCTCCTGCTCTCTCTCTAAAATAAATAATACATCTTTTTTTAAAATTAAATGGGTAAATTGTATGGTATGAGAATTATATCTCAATGAGGCATTTACCAGAAACAAAAATCAAGGGCCCATATATTTATGGACTTACTTCTGAAATCTATTCTGTTCCACTGAACTATGTGCCTATCCTTTCACCAATACCACAATATTTTGATTATAATATTTTGATTGTTTCGGTCTTTAAATCAGGTAGTCAGCCTCCATGTTGGTTCTTCTATTTCGAAGTTGTCTGGGCTATTTTTGTTCCTTTGCTTTTCCATAGGATTTTTTTTTCTTTTTCCATATAAATTTTAAATCAGCTTTTTAATAACTACAAAAAAATCCTGTGCAGATTGATTGGGATGCATTATGTATCAATTTGGAGGGAATTGGCATCTTAACAGTATTGACTCTTCCAATCCATGAATATATATCTTTCCACTTATTTAGATATTCTTTGGTTTCTTTCAATAGTGTTTTTGCAGTTTTAACATACAGGTCATGCACATATTTTGTTATGTTAATACCTAATTATTTATTTTGGGAGAGACGAATTATAAATAGCACCATTTTAAAAATTTTAGTGTCAAAGAGTTTATTTTTAGTACATAGAAATATGATTGAATTTTGAATATGACCCTGTATTCTGTGGCCTTGCTAAGTTTGTTATTTCTAGAAGCTTTTTCTTTTTTAAAAAAAATTTTTTAAAGATTTTATTTATTTATTTGACAGAGAGAGACAGCGAGAGAGGGAACACAGCAGGGGGAATGTGAGAGGGAGAAGCAGGCTTCCCGCTGAGCAGGGAGCCAGATGCGGGGCTTGATCCCAGGACCCTGGGACCATGACCCGAGCCGAAGGCAGTGCCTAACGACTGAGCCACCCAGGCGCCCCACTAGAAGCTTTTTCTATGTCATCTGTAAATAGTGATAGTTTTATTTCTTCCTTCCCAATCTATATACCCTTTGTTTCTTTCTCTCACCTTATTGTACTGTCCATTATGATGCTGAATAGAAGTGGTGAGTGAATTTATCTTTGCCTTTTTCCCATTCTGAACATGGAAAGCATTCATTTTTCTACCATTAAGTGTGAGTTAGCTGTAGGATTTTTGAAGATATCTTTTTTCCCAAGTAAGGAAGTTCTATTCTATCCTAGTTTGCGAACAGTCTTTGGTTTGGGGCTTTTTTTTTTTTTTTTTTAATCATGAATGGATATTGCTTTTTGCCAAATGCTTTTTCTCTATCTGTTGATGTGAGCTTGTAGCTTTTCTTCTTTAGTCTTTAACATGGTGGGTTATAAGTGATCAGTTTTCAAATGCTGAGCCTTCCTTGAATTCCCCAGATAACCTCACTTGGTCATAATACAGTATTATTCATTTTATGTATTACTGGAGTTGATTTGCTAATGTTTTGCTGATGTTTACAACTGTGTCCATGAGAGGTCTTGGTCTGTAGCTTTTTGTTTTCTGTTTTTAACTTGTAATTCTGTCTGGTTTTTGTATTAGGTATGCTGATCCTATAAAATGAGTTGGAAAGTGTTTTCCTTCTTCAGTTTTTTTGCAGAATAGTTGTTTCATCCTTACGTGTTAAGTGAAATAAGCCAGTGAAGCCACGTGGGCCTGGGATTTTCTTTGTTCCACATTTTAAACACTGAAAGTCTGTAATAAATATAAGACTATTCAGGTTCTTAGTACAGGAGCTGGTAGTCTGTAGATCTTGAAGAGTTGCTCCATTTCGTCTATTACTGTCTGTCATCCCATCTTTCATTCTGCATATTGCTAATACGTCTTCTCTCTTTTTTCTTGGTCAGTCTGGTCTAGAAGCTTCTCTCTCTCTCCCCCAACCAATAATGCTCCAGCCTCCAGACCTTTCTTCTCCTCCAAAAACACAGTAATGCTCCCCTGAGCTCAGTGCTTGCTGGCGCCTCTGCGTACATCCTACAAAGCTGGGGATCCTTGAGTTGGAAGGGCTCCCTAAGTGACCTCTCGTTGTGCTCCTTCCCGGGGGATGACTCCGGCTGCTTGAGTATGGGTCCCACTGGGGATCAAGCTCACTCGTCACGTCATTTCTCCTATTGTTGGCAACTATGCTAGTCATGGGCAATAACAGCTACTGAGCACCAACAGTGAGCACATGGCTGGAGTGGAGGGCGGGGAGAAGCCTCATCTGTCACTCCAGCAGCCACTTCCCCGGGTGGGAAGCTCTGCCGAGCTCCGGCTTCTGCCTGGGTCCGTGCCCTGGAGCTCCAGGCTACCCACAGGCCCTCCTCTCCATAACATCGTACCAGAAAATGCCTGTCGCCGGAGCCAGACTGCCCGAGGTCACCAGCTGTGCGACCTTGTGGAAATTACTGAAACTCCCTGTGCCCTTTGTGTCCTCATCTACAAAGTGGACCTGATCACAGTTTCTCCCTCTTAGGGACATTGTGAGGGCTACATTGGAGCCGTCATGTGGCTGGGACATAGTGAGGCCTCGGTCGATACTAGCTCCAAGTTTTCAGATCGACCATTGGAAAGCACTTCTCCTGCCCCTGCCCCGTGTCTGTTCTGGGCATTCTCAGCACCTCCAGCTGCTCTCACCTGACCTGTCCCTTTCTTTCCAACCTCCTACCTCGAAGGTCACGTGCTTGTTTATGACGTGTCCCTCCCACGGTGGTCTGGAACCGACTTGGGGGGATTCGGACGCTGTGACTGAGGGGTGCAGATGCACTGCTTTGGGGGCACCAGGGAGGGGCAGCCAGGGAAGCTCCACAGGGGGCAGGGAGAGCATTCCAGAAGAAGGAGGTCACTGGCCCGTCTGAGCAGGGAGAGCAGGTGGGAAGGTGAGGAGCAGAAGCTGCAGAGGGGGGCGGGGGCCAAAGCGGGAGGGACCTGGAATGGCAGCTGTGGTCAGCTGAACCAAAGCCCCCTGGCGTTCTGGTCCGGCTCGCTGGAACCTGTGCCGGTCACGGTCTATGGCAAGGGCGCATGCAGATAGGATTACACCGAGACTCTCGAGAGGGGACGATTATCCTAGGTTTTGCAAGTAGATTCTAGGTGTGACTGCAGGTGTCCTTTGAAGAGGGAGGCTGAGGGGGATTTGACACTGAAGGCAGGAAGCCTTCTGCTTCTGCAGATGGAGGGAGGGGCCGCCAGCCAAGGAATGTGCGGCATGTGGGGCTGGCCGCTGACTCCCCTGGAGCCTCCAGATGGAGCACAGTCCCGCTGATACCTCGAGTTTGGCCCATTGACCCTGGGTTTGGATTTCTGACCTCCAGAATTATAGGAAAACTAATTTCTGTGATTTTAAGGCCCCCAGTTTGGGGTCATTTGTTACAGCAGCCCCAGGAAACTCACACACTGGGCTAAAGAGGTCTTAGCTTTCTCCCAGGGTCCTGTGCCCCAGTGAGGGCTCTGAGCAGGTGTCCTAGGAAAATCATGCTGGTGACAAGATGGGAGTGGTTCCCTTTGGGGGCTGGGCAGGTGCAGAGGGCTCTGTATTCTGCAGGTGCACACATCACCCCTGCACCCCTCTACCCAGGTGAGCTGCCTCTGTCCTCTGTCAGCACCTGCCAGAGCCACAGTCTCCCTCCCGCCCTACCTCCTGCGCGTGTCCCCCCAGTGGCCCCATTTTCGTATGAGCTCCTCGCCGTCCCTCAGAGCCCAGCAAGAATGCCACTCCACCCCAAGACATGGGCACTGCCAGCCCCAGTTGACTAGTAATCTCTTCTTGCCCTGAGGGTGTGTCCCCACATTTGCTGAGCACTTGCTGCATGCCGGATGCCGTTCTAAGTGCTTTGCACAGATCCGCAGGTTGACTCAAATGAAGCCGCCAACATCCAATTATTTCTGACTTGTAAAAATGGCAACTTAATATGATGCAGCCACGGGGCACCTGGGTGGCTCAGTTGGTTGAGCGACTGCCTTCGGCTCAGGTCATGATCCTGGAGTCCTGGGATCGAGTCCCGCATCAGGCTCCCTCCTCAGCGGGGAGTCTGCTTCTCCCTCTGACCCTCTTCCCTCTCGTGCTCTCTGTATCTCATTCTCTCTCTCTCAAATAAATAAATAAAATCTTTAAAAGAAATATGATGCAGCCTAAATACTTTGGTTAATCCTTAGGATAACTGTGTAAGTTCGGTGCTATTTACAAGGGAGGGAAGCTGAAACCTGTAAGAGTTAGGGGCCCGTGCGGCGGCACAAAGCTCGGGGATTGGCTTCCTGCAGCTGCAGGAACAAACACCACATGGTGGGGGTTGCTTACAGGGACAGGGCTCGATTCTCTCACAGTCTGGGGGCCCAGGGCCCAGAGTTGGGGTGTCAGTGGGGCCGTGCTTCCTCCAAAAGCTCCAGGGGAGGGGGTCCTCCCTGCTCTTCCTACTCGAGCTCTGTCTCCTTCTCCCCGAGGTCTCCCTCCCACGAGGACACTTGTTCCTGGATTTAGGATCCACCTGGATAACCCAGGATTATCTCGCCTGGAGATCCTTAACTTAATCCCATCTGCAAGGACCCTTTTGCCAAATAAGGCAGCATTCAGAGGATGCGGGGGTTCAGCCCACCGGCTCCCAAGTGGTGTCATGGCGTGTGGGGTGCTGCACCCCTGCGCACAGCCGTGACACCGGTGACATCTGCTCTCCCACCCCCCGCGCCCCCGCCCACTTGGTGTTCATGCGGCAGCTGCCCACCCCCAGGCCCGGACCCCCCGTAATCCGCAGGCTGCCCCACACCCACAGCTGACCCTCCACATGGGAGGTTTCTCTCTTTCATCTCTGCCCACGAGCCAAGTCTAAAGACATTCACTGCTTCCGGTCGAAGGACTCTAAAAGCCACGTGCGGGAGGGGCCCACGCTGACAGGTGTGCGAATCCCTGGTGGCAGGTACTTGATCGGCGAGCATTTGCTGTGGGCACAGGCGGACGAGGCCGGCTGGATTCTGACTCGGGGAGCTCAGCCGCGGGGGGTGCGCAGCCCGCACAGTGGGGGCAGCGGTCTGAGGCAGAGCCAGCCCACCCGGGTGAAGAGGGTGGGAGGTCTGAGGAGGCAGAGCATTCCTGCAGGGGAACCAACAGTCCGTGTCCTCGCTGACCTCACGGAATCCCCTCAGAGCTCCTTTCTGGAAAGCATCATGATCCCCGCTTTGAGGAAGAAGTTGTCCAGAGAGGGTAAGTAACTTGGTCAAGGTCACACAGAAACAAGCAGTGAAAGCGGGTTTTGAACCCATGTCCCTTCGGCTCTTTTCTTCATGCCAAGGGGAGTGGACAGGATCTGGGAAAACTGTGTCGTGGAGAAGGGGACAGGCGTCCAGAGCTGGAAGGTTCGGGGTGCTCAAGGTATGTGGGTGGGGGGCAGCCCCCATCGGAAGTTTACCCCCACACCGCTCAGCATCCATGTTGCTGCACGTGCGTCTGCCAGGCCGAGGCTGCAAGTCCCGCGGTCCCCAGCCAGACCTGCCTCTGCCCTGGGTGGCATCCCCTGTGTTATTTCCTCACGGACAATAAACAGGGGCTGTAACCCACACACTTGGCATTTGGTCTCTAGCCGCGTGCAAAGGGCTCAGCCCACTTCTGTGAGCTTCGAAGCAAAATCGTCCGCACAGAGAGCCAGGTTCTTCCCTCCCAGGGGGACAGGCAGGGCCGGCAGAGGGGTCCAAACTGGGGATGACCAAGTCCCGGGGAAGAAGGCATGGGGGTCACCCCAGCAAGCAGTCCCCCCTCCACTACAGGGTGTGTTCAGCAGCTCGTGGATGGCATGTCTTCCAACGTGGTGCTGTTCTGGGTGCATCACAACATCTAGATGATTTAATCTTTCATTCAACCCCTAATTTAAGACGAGCTCATGGGATTCTCTGACAACCAACAAGGACAAAGCATCATCAACTCTGTCTTACCGAGAAGAACTGAAGCACACGGGAATTATCTAACTGCCATTAGCCGGGGAATAAGGGGCACCATGGGGCGCCGGGCAGCCTGGCTCCACAGTCCCCGCTCTTAAACCTTGGCTAAACCTCTTCATTCGGTGACTTTTTTACATTACGTTACAAAAATGCCCCAACTCTGCATGGAAGCGGGGCCGACACTCAGCTCTGCTCTTGGCCCACGTTCCAGGGAGCTTCCAAACCCCACTGGCATCCTGGCAGTGTCTCGGCGTGTCTGTCGACCTCAGGGTGGCCTCGGGACACAGACAGGTAGCATTCTGGCTTGAAATGATTGTTGCCCTAATTGTAGGTAAAGCGCTTTGCAAACGCTTAGTTGACGGATTTCACAGCGACCCAACAGGTGGCAGAAGAAGCAAAAAGGACCAGTGGTCCAGCTCACCCCATCCCAGCAAGCCCGACCATATTTGGCAAAGCCTCCAGGCCCCCCCGTGGGGCTGCAGGTGCTGCGTGGCCAGAGAGCAGTCAGCTGCACACGGTGGGCCTCCCTGGGACCGAGGAAGGAGTCCAGCTAACTGGCGCGTACCCACCAAACAAGCGCCGACCCGCTGTTTTGCTAGGTGCGCCTCCCTTGGCATCTCTAATAGGACAGGAGGCCCCCCGACCCTTGCTCGCGGATGGGGCCGGGGGCGCCAACTGAACTGCCACTGCGGGGAGCCCACCCTCCAGGCCGCTTCGCATCTGGACCACAGGAGGGCCAGAGACTGTCCCTGGCTGCCTGGCTGGAAAGGAAAGAAAATGCTCTCTGCTGCACGGAGCTGGGGGAGGTGGAGGTCAGAACCACCAGGAGGGAGGGGGAGAAGAAGGAAGGCGCTCCCCAAGCGTAGAAGTCCTTCCACTAAACAGCCCCACACCGCCAGCCTTTTGAGCTCTTGTCTTCTCGTTATAGATTTTCTGTTCCCCAGCTTCCCTAGCGGGTCTCGCTGCTGCCAGACCAGCCTCCTGAGCATCGACGGCACCAGCTCCGGGAGGTCAGAGTGTAGGCTCTGGGGCCAGGGGCCTGGGCTCAAATCTCAGTGCTGCTATTTATTGGCGATGTGACCTCGGGCAAGTGAATTAACCTCTCTGTGCTTCTGTTTCTTCATCTTTCGAATAGGGATGATAACAAAATTCTGCGCTTCCTGAGGCTGTGGGAGGAATGAATGGGAACGAACACGGGAGAGCTCAGGGTCCCGCCTGCGGGTAATGAAAACTCCAGACACGGTCACCATCGCCGCTCTGCAGCTGTTAAAGACTGGGAGCCCCACGGCCATGTTCACGGGCCTCGGGCCTCAAGAGTACCAAGGTTTCTCTGTGAGGAGCTAGGAGAGCACAAGCAAGGTCACCAGCCTGCGGTATCTGGGTCTGTCAGACCCAGAATCTTTCCCGTTCTTTATTTTTGGGCAAACTCCGGTTCACAGCCTGTCCCACACAGGTGGAGGTCTCCGGGTGAGTAAGGTGCTGTTCCTCTGTGTGTACCCGTGTGTAGGTGTGTTGCTAAAAGGACACCTGGCCTTGCCCTCCTGGGCCCGACAGACGGCGGGCACTCGGGGCTGTGTGCCCCTTCGTGAGCTCCGTGGGGAATGGTCCTGGGATGGGGAGGGGTGTCCCTCACTAGCCCGTCCGAGGGGGGCCATCCGGACAGAAGGTCCCACCCGAGACCTCTGATGCTCACAAGATCTCAGCAGGTGCTGGGTGAGCCTTGGAGGATGCAGGTCACCTTCCTGAGGCCACAAAGCAGCTTCGTGCTCCAAGCCTCCCCAGCACGCTGCCCCCCGGCTCAGCACCCCACCACCAGCGCCCAGCACGGGAGGGGACCTTTGACTGGAGCACGCACCAATGGCTGCAGAGGTGTTCGTTCACTCATTCGTTCACTGCACTCTCACCATGAGGCGGCCTGATGGAGGGCATTGGGACAGAAGGACCAGATGCAGCATATCCTCAGGGAGCTTTTGGCAGAGTCAAGAGATGGATAAAAGACCCAGGGTCCCAGCCTCAGGGTCTGAGGCCCTTTTCCTCCTTTCTATTCCTCTCAGACACTCAGGGATTCACCAAAAGGCCATGAGGGCACTTAAGTGAGTCTGGACAACCAGGACGTCTCCCTGTAGGAGGTGACATGTAACTGAATATTGCTGGGCAAAGCCGATGGGTCGGGCAGAGGAACTGGCACAAACCAAGACTCAAGGCTCCTTGTCAGGGGCACCCAACAGAGCCAGGGTTCAGGGGGAGCCAGGGCAGGAGAAGGTGCTGGGGTGGCTGGAGAGGCCAGGCTGAGGGGGTCTTGGATGCTGATGAGGGAGCTTGGCTCCACCGCAGGTGATGGGGAGCCCCAGGAGACAAGAGGCTGACACTGACATCCAACATTTGTGGGTCTCCTGTCCTTGCTGAGGGCTGCCCCCCTGCCACCTCAATTGTCACCTAAAACCCTATGGAGTACAAGGAAAACCGGGGCAGCTGTTGTGGGACATCATCTGGCGGTTCCTCAAGAAGCTAAACATAGAGTTATCAAAAGACCCAGTAGTCCCACCGCTGGAGATCTATCCAGTTCTACTTCTGGGTGCATACTCAAAAGACTTCATCAGGAAGAGAAAAGAATCCAACAGATATTTGCACATGAATGTTCACAGCGGCACTCCTCCCGCGAGCCAAGAGGTGGAAACAGCCCAAGTGTCCATCCATAGGTGGACGGAGAACACGGATTGTGGGCTCAGCCTCACAAATGTCGACGGACCTTTAAGACACGAGGCTAAATGAAACAAGTAGATCACCAAAGGATGAATACCGATGATTCCACTTCTGTGAGGTCCCTGGAGCAGATGAACTCAGCCGCGGAGAGGAGGTGTGGGTGCAGGGGCTCATGGGGTGAATAAGTTCATGGGGACAGAGTTTCCATTTGGGAAGAGAAGAAAGTTCTAGAGATGGATGGTGGTGATGGTTGCACAATAGTGCGAATGCACTTCATGCCACTGAACTGCACACTTAAACAGGTTGAAATGGTAAATTTGAGGTTATATATGTTTTACCTCAATTAAAAAAAACCCAGTGAAGTAAAGCTGACCATTATCCCCGTTGTACAGGGGAGCTGGGGCGGAGCACAGAAGGAAGGGGGATACCAGAGCACAGGGCCCCGCGGAGCACTGTCGGGGTTGGAGAGATGTCACAGGTTCGGGAATGAGCAGGATTCGGGAGCCTGAAGCAGGGCGGGCTGGAGGCTGGGGTCAGTGTGGAGGGAGAGAGGAAAGCGAGTGTGTGGGGAGATGTGGTTCCACCTTCCAGCAACTCACAGTGGGCCCCCCGCCCGGGGTTTGGAATCCGGAGCCCACGAGCTCAGGGCAGAGCGGGTGGGAGAGAGGGTCCCCGTGAACTTGGCGCTCTTGGAAAGAGCCACGTGAACACTCACATTCTGAGGGATGGGATTTACCCAGAGGCAGGGAGATATTTATGCGTTCACCCTTCATCTCATCAGATTGTCTTTTCTGGCTCACAGAGGCTCCGGTGGGGGCCGGCGGGGCGGGGGCACGGGGTGGGGGGAGAACGGGGAAGGCCTTTAAAATAGCTCACGTAGTAAGGAAGGCCAGTGGGAGCTGGCATTGAGCACCCCTGGGCATTCTTCTTCATTGTAAAGAGAGCCCAGCGTCACAGTCCTGGGCAGCCCCAAGGACACCATCCAGCATCCAGCCACAGCCCGAGGGCTTCCGCTAGGCCAAGAGAAAGGGAAGCTGACCTGCAGTACCCTGGGTCCGGGTAAGCCCGTGGTGGGTGAGGGTGGGAAGGGTGGAGGGCCCTCTGAGACCCTGGGGGTACTCAGTCCACTTCACAGAGCCCAGCTCCCAGCACCCCAGGAGGGCCCCTCCATGACTGGGGCGCCTGCCACCTCCTTCAGCAGCCTCCCCTGGAGGCTGGCCGGACTCTGCCAGGACCCGCCACCCCGGTCCTTCGCGACACTGGGCCCTGGAAAGCCTGGTCCCTTGCTGTTCCTCCTCAGCCACCCGACTGGGCTCAAGAGTCACCTTTTCTGGCAAGCCCACCCCCGTCACAGGACAGGGGGAGTCAGCTGCCCCCTCCTGCAAGGCCCCTCGTTAGCGTGGGGACTCTTCACGGGGAGGGGCCCACATGGCTCATGTCTGGAAGTCCGCCAGGCCTGGGCCATGGCAGGCGTGTAATCGATGCTGACAGAACTGAATTGGGTTCAAATGAAATCTACTGCATAGAAACGAAACAAATTCAATCATAAATTCAGGGGCTATAGGTATGTGTCACGAGTTGAAAGCTGACTCCCCAAAAGAGCTGTCCACATCCTAACCTCCAAGAGCCTGGAAATGCTACCTTATTTGGCAAAAGGGGCTTTGCAGCTGGAATTACCTGGGGGGGCTCTAAGTCCAGGGTCAGCGTCTGCACGAGACACTCAGAGGAAGGACAGACGAGGCTGTGCAAAGTGGAGGCAGAGACAGGAGTGACACAGCCACGAGGCCAGGAACAGTGGGAGCCACCGGGAGCTGGAAGAGACCAAGAAGGATTGTCACCTAGGGCCTTTGGAGAAAGCTCGGCCCTGCACGACACCTGGATTTCAGACCTGTGGCCTCTGGGACTGGGAGAGAACACATTTCTGTTGGTTTGAGCCCCCCGGTTTGGGGTGCTTTGTTCCGGCAGCCCCGGGAAGCGGATCCGGGTGTCGGACAAAGAACATGAGCTATTTGGATTCAGACAACATCACCTCTGCGTCCTGCTGTCTTCCTCAGATTCCTAAACCCTGTCAGTCTTGGTTTCCCCATGGGGGGGGCCCTAATTCCTGCTTCTGACGGTCATTCCAACGAGTACATTAACCTGGAACTTCTTGGTCCCAGTCACCACATGGAATTACTGCTCGACAAATGTTTAGCGGGTCTTTAGTATGGGCTAGCTCCGTGCTGCGCCCCGGTGAGGAAGTGAGAGTCCCTGCCCTTCAGGAATTCATAGCCTGGAGGAGGGGAAAGGGGGCCAAATGACTCATTTATGATGGAAGCAGGTGACAGCTGGGATGGCGGTGGCATAAAAGGTTGCTGAAGCAGAGGAGGGAAACTCCAACTCCCTCGGGGACAGTCAGAGAAACGTTCACAGAGAAGATGGGAACTGATCTGGGTTTTGAAGGATGCATAGGAGTTTTCCGGGAATAAATAAACAAGCAGTGGATTTGGGGCAGAGGGAAGAGCATCAGCAAAGCTGCAGAGCAATGGAAGAGGGCCTGTGGCCGGCGGGGAAGGACGAGGCTGGGAAGACAGGGAAGCTGATCGCAAAGCACCTGGCCTTCCCATCCAGGTTTGGACTTCTCCTGTGAGGAGCCACGGAAGGGTTTGGGGCGTGGCAGAGCGATGGCTGGATTGTGGTTTGGAAGGATGGCTCTGCCTACAGTGTGGAGGATGGAGGGTAGGAGCGGGACAGACCCCAGCGGGGAGGCGTGGGAACTGGGGCGGCTGTGGTGCCAGGTGCTCCAAAACCTCCTGTCCTTCAGCGCAGTGCTCCTGGCCCGTGGGGACAACGGCTAGGCTGCCACTGCTCTGGGGCCCACCCCTGTCCCAGAGATGGTCCCTCTGTTCTACAGGGAGCTGTGGATGCCTGACGAGGCTCGTTATCACCAGCTCCCCAAGTCCTCGCTTTGTCTGCAGCTGGGGTCCTGCGGCGGGATGTGCGCCTGTGTATCCTGTTTCACCAAACACGGCATTCTTCTCCGTTAGTACAGACCCTCTGGAAACACTTCCTATCAGGCTGATCAATCCCTTGGTCAATCCTTTCTGGTTAGACACGGAGGCTCTCTCCCATCTGGTTTTTACCATGATTTTTTAAATGGCCGTAATAACGTCTTCGTACGGAAAATGGGACCACATCTCTGATTATGTCCCAAGGAGAGATTTTTAGAAGTGAGAGTCACTGAAGGGAACGGTAGGACTCTTCGAGCAGTTCCTGGGAAATGTTATCAAATGACTTTCTAAAAGGGGCCACGAGCATCGCGTGCGAGTCACCGGTTTAACACATCCCTGTCAGCACTGGAGATTACCATAAGAAAAACACAAAAACACGTTCACTAATTTGAAAGGCAAGAAATGGTGTCCAGTATCAAATTGTATTCGTTCGGCCAACAGGGTGACGGACACAGGTCCAGGCTCGTTAAGTGGCGACATCTCCTCCCTTGGAGCCCGTGCCTGCCCTTTGCATCTGGCTTCTTAGGAGCACAGCAACGTCCTAGGGGCACAGCCAACCTCAGATGAGGGGGAAAGGCCTGGAGGGGCCATTTGAGAAAGGACAGTGAAACAACCAAGAGGAAAAGTCCCCGGTTGGTCAGGACAGAACTGTACAGCTGGCCCCGCACATGACAGCGCTTTGGGTGCTGTGGGGACTGCAGGTGGCTCCCCCAGCCTCTCTTGGCTCCTTGTGTTGGGCTAGAGCCTGAGGTCGAGACCAGAGGGACCGCTTATCCTGGGCTGAATAGCATCCCCCTGAACTTTCCATCCACCTGGACCCTCCGAGTGCGGCCCCATTTGGAGACAGGGTCTTTGCAGACCTCATTAGTTAAGATGAAATCATGCAGGATCCAGCAGCACTGGGGTCCTTTTAAGAAGAGGACAAGAGACAGACAGACAGAGAGATGCAGGGCAGAAGGCCATGTGACAATGGAGGCAGGGATGGAGTGGGGCAGCCACACGCCGAGGAACACCCAGAGCCACCAGAAGTTGGAAGAGGCCGGGAAGCATCCTCCCCTGGAGCCGACAGACAGGGGGCAGCCCCTCGTACATTGGCCTTGGGCCTGCAGCCTCCAGCACTGCGAGGGAGGACATTTCTGTTGTTCCGAGCGAGCCAGCTGGTGCTATTTGTTGTGATGGCCACAGGCAGGTAACACGGGGCTGGCTCATGGCTGGGCGGGGGCGAGCGGGCGGGCGGAGGACCGGGTCCCCGAGGGCCCCAGCCCGGGCTCTGCTCGGAGGCTGCGCATGTGTGGACGGCTACAGACATCCCACGACGCTGACCCCAGCCCTGCCTCTCAGAGCCGACTGACGACTTGGGCCAGTTGGTAAGCTCCCGTGCCTCGGTTCCCTCTTCTGTAAACTGAGGGCACTAACAAGGGCGCCGTGGGGCTGCTCTGAGGATGACACGACAGGGCACCCCTGGGACACACGGCAGTCGCCCAGGAAACGTTAGTCCTTTCCTGCTTTGCTGTTCTGAGCGTGGGCGCCAGCGTCAGACTGCAGGGGTGCACACTCCGGCTCTGCACGTTCTGAGCGCACTCTACCCCTTGGCCAGTCCCTAACTGCCCTATGCCTCAGTTTCCCCGTTTGTGAATGGAGCCTCGTACTCGTCAAACAAGACACAGTACGCAAAGCCCTTAGGATGTTCCCTGCTCCCAGGAAGGGCTCAGCAGAAAGCAGCTGGTCGGCACAGGGAGCGGTGGAGATGGTGAGGGAGGAGGGTCCTGCGGTGCCTCGATGCTCGGGCGTGGCCCACCCGGGAGCTGGCTG
Source organism: Callorhinus ursinus (assembly GCF_003265705.2). Lineage (NCBI taxonomy): Eukaryota > Metazoa > Chordata > Mammalia > Carnivora > Otariidae > Callorhinus > Callorhinus ursinus. The sequence continues at coordinate 6,414,193 of NW_027397066.1, forward strand.
GGAATGCAGAGTCCGCGCCCCACCCCCCCGAGCTGCGCATTCTGCTCTGCGTCTAACCCGCCCCAGGTAGTTGTGTGCACAGGTGGAAACGCGGTGTCTCCTAAACTCTGAGAATCACCAGGGAATCCCCTGCCTGGACCAGGTGGTTCCGACTCACAGAGGTGGGGCCTGCCCAACCCCCAGGTGATTCTCCCCCCGGGGGGGGGGGCGCGTCTGGGAAACACCTCGAGAGGAGCCTTCCCTTGTCATGGGGTGGCTCCCACCTGAGCAGCCGGGGCTGCCCTGCAGCGGGGAGCCCTGCCAGTCGGTGGGCATCGTGGCCTGGGGGAGGGTTACAGAGCTCAAAGGAGGGGACCGACGGCAAATCAGAGTAAGGAGTGTTCCAGAGATAATTGTTGACTGATTGACTGACTGGGTGAATAAATGAATGAAAGGCCACAGCACCTTGCCGAAGGTGGGAAAACCCCCGGATTCTGGCAGACGTGTTCTAGCCCCTTGTGGGCAGAGTATCTGTGCATCCAAAGCCTACATGTGATCCCACCTCGTGTCATATCTGAACTTAGCTAATATGTACGTGAGTACCTTACACACGCGTGTGCGCGCACACACACACACACACACACACGAGTACGCATGCACGGGGCTCAGGACCTGGCATCCTCACCCCCCGCCTCATCCCCACACCAGCTCCCGCTGAGCTGACAGTGGGCCCCCGTCTGGCAGCTTCTCTCCGCTCCCCACATCGCATGGCCTTTGTCCTCTGCCCCCCTCTTGTAAAGACCCCTGTGACGACAGAGAGGGCCTGGCCACGTAATCCTGGACAGCCTCTCCACCCCAAGGTGCTTAACTTCATGGTGCCTGCAAAGTCCCTTCTGCTCTCTCCGGCAGCATTTACGGGCTCTGGGGGGTGGGGGGCGGTTTGCCTGGACCGTGCGGCTGCTCATGGGGCTCGCAGAGGGCATCTGGGCGGGCTGGCCTGCTGGGGGCCGGGGCCCCCAAGAACCCACACGAGTGCGCACAGAGTGACAGCAGGCAGGACGTTGGCGGGGGGGGCACGGCCGGGGGCATTTCACGGCTGAGATGTGAACATGCGCCGCCCGCTCTGGCAGGCTGTCCTGCTGTTGCCCCAGGCTGGGGCAGCCGGGGGCATGGGAGACCCCTGCCAGGCGAGCCAGGGGCAGCGGAGAGTCAGGCCGCACCCTCCACACCCCGAGAACCAGAACGGGGCAGGAGAGCTGGCGGCTGACCGGGCCAGACCTTTGATCCCGGGATAACTGAGAAAAGTTACAGACCTGCCAGGGGTGCACGGGGGCCGGGTCTGCCGGGGCAGATGTGAGGATGTGGACACTTGCTTCCACTGTCCCTCACCGTGGCTGCTTGAGCAACGTGCCCCTGGGGCTGCACGCCATCCTGGGGGGCTGGGGAGGCCTCGCTTTAAGGAAACCTGGTACCAGCACCACCGCCCCCGTGGGAGACAGCAAGCCGGCTGAGGCGTCTTCCTTGGCGGGGGATCCTCCCTGGGCTCCCACCATGAGCAAGCCGTACCCTGAAAATCGGGTTTTAACGAGCAACAGCAGGGAGGCAACTTTATCATTATGAATCATCTTTTATACAAGAGCGTCTACCTGTACCACCAGCCATGACCCTGTTTCCCAAACAGCAGAAGCTCACGGGCAAATGTGTCTGTGTCCAGAACTGCTCTTGGCATTTTATTTTATTTTTTAGTTTTTAGTTTTTATTTTTTAAGATTTTATTTATTTATGTGACAGAGAGAGACACAGCGAGAGAAGGAACACAAGCAGGGGGAGTGGGAGAGGGAGAAGCAGGCTTCCCGCGGAGCAGGGAGCCCGACACGGGGCTCGATCCCAGGACCCTGGGACCATGACCTGAGCCGAAGGCAGACGCTCAACGGCTGAGCCACCCAGGTGCCCCATGCTCTTGGTATTTTAAACTAGAACCTGGGCCATGGGCCTCCGCAGGGGGTCCTCCAGCCCCCCAACCGTCCTTTTCACTCTGCTTGAACACCCACTCGTGTGTTCAGCACGGATGCATGATGTCGGTAAACCAAAGACCGGCTACCTTGGGAACCTCTGGGCGCCGTTGCCTGACTCGTTCTCGAGCCCTTTATTCCAGCACATTCGTATCCCATGAACAGGACCGATGGGCGCCGGGCAGAAGCCAGGGCGGGGGAGGGGGGCTCCCAGTGGGCAGCAGGCAGCCCCTGCCCCTTAGGGCTCTCCCAGAACTAAGGAGCACGGGGCCCTGACAGGGGAGGGAGGACGTGCAGGGAGTGAGGAGTGATGACAGCACCTGGGCAGGTGTCCCAAACCAGGCCAGGATTTCCAAGAACTGCCAGACGGCTTGCTGGGGTGCTAGCCAGAGGCCGGTACCGGCAGGGAGGAGGGGGACAGAGGCACAGGGGTCCTGGGAGAGGGGGCACTGGAGCAGGGCCCAACAGCCCATCTTCCCCACCTTTCAACACCTTTGGGAGCAGTTAAGTGCTTGTCCTGAGCCTCCTCTGCTTGGACTGACTAGAGAGCCCTCTGTCTTCCCTGGGGATCCGTCCAGTGCACCTCGCCTGGAGCGAGCACCTAGCAAACACAGGGTCTCTCGCCTTCCCATCCCTCATAGCCGTTTTGTTGGGAGGTGTGAGAGGACCATCTGCTCCTTGGGCCCCCAGCACAACACGTCAGGTGCTACCTTCTCAGACCTCTCCAGGGCTGAATAGTTGCTCCCTGCCACGGACATGCAGGCACCCGTTCCGCGAGCATTACTGAGGGTCTACTCCGCGTCAGGAGAAAACAGAGAGGACGGCACGTCTCCACAGCATGTCTGGATTCCAGCCTAGTCAAGTCGACGATGTTGAATTTTACCTGAGCCCTGAAAGCCTCCCACCCTTTTGTGTTCTGGAAAACACAGCTTCCTGCCAAGCACCAGCCTTCCCATGTGACTTAGATCTGACTCGCAGACGTCCCCTTGTTTACCTGTGACAAGGCCAGTTACAAACCATTCAATTCCCATTCTCTGCCCACGGAAGGTCAGCTGACCTGTTTGTCCTCACCGGCCAGTCTGTCCCTTAAGGTGCAAACGTGCCCTCTCTCGCCATCCGGGAAGCCTCTTTCCCCACAGCAGGCTCGCTCTCAGCCTGGCCCAGCATGCAGTGCCCTGCGGCCTCCTGAGAAGCCTGGCCGATGACAGGCATCAGGAATGACGCCCTCTGATTTGCTGTACCCTCCTCCACTGACACGACCATCACGCCCCCACACTGGTTCTTTCCAGCCGGTAGAAGCAAGCCCTTCTCTGCCTGGCCTTGGGGTGCTTGCCTTGGTGAGCCCTCTCCCCAAATCAATCACCCCATTCCACAAAGTCCTTATCTAAAGTCCAGAACTATTTGTTTTTCATACGTGCTTATCTCTATTTGGGGGGAGGGACAGAGAGAGAGAGAGAGAGAGAGAATCTCAGCAGGCTCCATGCTGAGCACAGAACCTGACCCAGGGCTCAATCCCACAACCCTGAGATCATGACCTGAGCTGAAATCAAGAGTCGGATGCTTAATGGACTGAGCCTCAAGGCTCATCCATGTGGTATCGTGTGACGAGATTTCCTTCCTTTCTAAGACCGAACAGCATTGCATCCAAGGCGCACACATTACTGAGGGTCTACTCTGCGTCAGGAGAAAACAGAGAGGTTTTGTTTCTTCCGTCTGTGGACAGACACGCGGGCTGTTTTCACCTTGTGGCCAACGTGACCAACACTGCTCTGAACACGTGTGTGCAAATCTCTCTTCGAGGCCCAGCCTTCAATTCTTCTGGATATATGCCCAGAAGTGGGTTTGCTGGATCAATTGTTCGTTTTTTAAAAAATTAATTCACAATTTTAATTTTTAAGTTTGTTGAAGAGCCTCCATGCTGTCGTCCGCAGTGGCGGCCCCATTCGATATTCCCGCCACAGGGCACAGGGGCTCCAATTCCTTCCCATCCTCACCAGTGCTGGTTATTCTGTTTTTCCGAGAGTGGCCATCCCAGTGGGTACGAGGCCAGATCTGCTGTTTATGTGACAACATCCACAAACATTTCTGAGCACTTACGATGCTGCCGGCCCCAGTGGGCGCACGTGGCGTGGGTGGACAGACCAGAGGGTGGGGGAACGTGGTTCTCTTTCATCATGAGGGCAGACCATCTGAGTCTGCGCCCCGCCGAGGCCCGGGGGCCGCGGCGCCTGAGCGAGTCGCAGGGGTGTGAGGGAGGGCGGTAGGGGCTGTGAGGTGCCCCCACACGCATCCACTCGGAAGGGAGGCACAACCTAGCGAGAGATGGACACCCAAACTCACAGACCGCCTCAAAGACCTGCCAGACTGTGAGAACAAAAACACAGAGGATAAGAAGAGCCATGGTCTGGGGGCCCATCACAGAAATGAGGACATTCTAGAACACGCACTCCTGATGGGGCTTTAGGGATTATTTCCTCTGGGGGCATCAAAGACCTTCCTCTTGGTGCAACCGGTCTGGTTGGCAATGTTTGGAGCACAGCGTTGAGAAGGATCCCGAAGCCAACGTGAACGCAGGGGTCAACTGACTGGCGCGTCTGCCTGAAGTGTGGGGCTGGGTGAGCACGACACACACTGGAGACTCCTGATGGTCTAACCCCGTCACTTCACAAAGGAAGAAACAAGGCCCAGAGAGCGCGTGTGCTTTCGCAAAGGCGGCACAGCATGAAGGGGCAGAGTACAAATCGAGGACCCTTTCCTCAGCCACGTGGGAAGACGACCCAGAGCACATACGTGATCCCGATGCTCTCCCTGTCGCTGACCTTGCGGGCACAACCTCAAACACCTGGGACGCTCATGTCACACATGCCTGGGAAACGAGACTCCTCTCTCTCCACCAGAACCTGGCTGTGCCCAGCCCTGTGGCTTGGCCCGAGCCCACAGCTCATACGGATCCCGTATCAGCATTTTCTCCCGAATGAAAACCAACATTAGCCACTGGAAGAGGATTATAAAATCTAAAACCACAGAGCTGGAGGGAAACTTAGCTTCTAGTCTACTATTTTCCAAAGGGATGATATCTGGGGGAAAAAATTTCAGTGGCTAAAAAAATTAAAAATAAAAAAAAATTAAGAATAATAAAAATGCCAGGTAACATTTATTCTTAAGCACTACCTGGGTGCCAGGCACTGCTCTGAGCACCCTGGACCTAGCAGTTCTCTTAATGTGGCCAGCTTAGCTCACAAGAACTACTCAGATTCCAGTAAGAGATTCCTTCTTTGCTTTGGCCACCAGGAAGCTCATGGCTGAAGGTGAAGCTCATGGTTGATTGGCAGCACCGTATGTGTCTTCCTCAGCCTGCCAGAACCAAGTCCCACAAATTGAGCAGCTTAAACAACAGAAATTTATTGTCTCGCAGTTCGCGAGGCCAGAAGCCAGAAGCCCTAGATCAAGATGGTGCCAGGGCTGTGCCCCCTCTGAAGCTGGAGGGAAGGATGTGTTCTAGGCTTCTCTCCCAGCTTCTGGTAGTTTCTTGGTTTGGGGCAGCAGAACTCTCATCTTCACATGGTATCCTCCGTGTGTGTGTCTGTGTCCAAATTTCTCTGTTTCATAAGGATACCGGGCATCCTGGGTTGGGCCCACCCTACTCTAGTATGGCCTCATCTTGACTTGACTAATTATATCTGAACAGCCCTATTTCCAAATAAGATCAGTCTGAGGCGCTGAGGGTTAGGACTTCAACACAAATCTGTGTGGGACACGCCGCCTTCCTGCTGGCCATGTCGTCATGCAGCCCTTTGTGGTGTGTGTGTGTGGAGGGGGGGAGGGGGCTTTCGGCAGTTTCTTCTTACAAGGACACTCATCTATCAGATCAGGGCCCCTCCCTCATGACCTTTTTAACCTTACTTGCCTCATTAGAGGCCCCATCTCCAAATAAAGCCACACTGGGGGGCAGGCCTTGACCATGTGACTTTGGGGGGGGGGACACAAACACAGAGTCCATCACCCGCCGTAACCGTACGGTATACATTCCTATGGAACAACCATAGCCCTGGTTTCACCTTATCCCCTGCCTCTATTTCTCCTCATATACTTTAGGAATACAAAAATGTATTTGTGTGTTTTGGAGGTGTTTTTGGAGCAAGGCAGGTCTTGATAACAAACAACGAAATAATGGAACTGTTCTATTTTGGCATACAGGAGCCCAAATGGCAGGCAACGTTCCCAGCGGCCTCTTCTCTCCCTGAGGCTGGGGGTCTTCACGCTGTTCTCCTTGGAGAACAGGAGACCCTGGAGGGTCTCGACGAGCCCGCTCAGGGTCCGCAGCAGTGGGGACAGTGATGAGGGGCCCGGCACACAGGGCTCCGGCCCCCACGCTCCCTGAACCAGAGCGTCTCGATCCTTCTGCTCTGTGGACTGGGCTCCCGTGTAGCCTGTTACAGACCAACGGTCCCGTGGCCAAGACCGTTGGGAAAACCCTGGGGCCAGAGCAGCAACAGCAGGTCAGCCAGCAGGAAGAAGGTCTCTCCCCAGAGCCGACCGTCCATTCTCTCTGCCTGCCTTTCCTACAGTCGAAGCGTCGGGCAGTCCACAGCCAAGGGACTGAGAAACACTCCTGGTTATTTGAGACTCTGACAGACCCAAAGTAAAACGACCAGTTCTTTTAGCAGTTGGACTCGTGTGTCCCCGGCCTTGTTGCTGATTCCCTCTCGGGTCTGGGAGACACAGGCGGACTGATGAACTGGGTCACCCAGCGCACTGTCAGTGCCAGGCCCCGGGGGTGTTCGAGCGGCTGCCTCCGCCCCCTAGCCAGCAGGATTCCTGGCTGCCTCTCTGTGCCGTGGACTCTGGCCCACGCTGTCTCTTGCTCTATGTCATGGGCTGACTCGTGTCCCCGCCAAATTGAGATGTGAGTCCCAATTCCCCGCGCCTCTGAAAGTGACTGTAGATGGAGACAGAGCCTTGAAAGAGGTGGTTCAGGAAAAATGAGGTCATCTGGGCGGGCCCCAGTCCAATATAACTGGTGTCCTTATAAAAGAGGGGGTCAGGACACAGACACAGAGGGACGGCCCGAAGAGGACAGGGGAGAAGACAGCCGTCTACGAGACGAGGCGAGGACGATCCAGCCCTGCCCACACATTGGTCTCCAACTTGCGGCTCCAGAATGTTGGGAGAGTAAATGTGTGCTGTTGAAACCACCTAGCTTGTGGTATTTTGTGATGGCAGCCCTAGCAAGGGAATACATTCTGTGCTTGGACACCTACCAAATTCAGGCATCGATAGTAAACAGAAAATTTTTGTCTACATCTGGACCCTTTCAGAAGTCTGTTAAAAATAATTTTCAAAGAAAGGTAAAATCCTGCTTCCCATACAGAAATGGCTATGCGTCTGTGTCAAAGGTTTTATTTAACTCATCAGTGAGGCAGGGAACCGAGCAGATGTTCTAACTGGCTCAAAAGAGAATCCAGAGAACAGACACGTTTTCAGATCGGGAACATTGAAATGAACGTGGGGTGGAGGGAGGACAAGCTCCTCGCAGCGGAGAGAGGGGCCCGCTGAGGCTCCGCTGGGTAGGACGGAGTCTGCATGTCTGCAGACAAGAATGATTTTGTATTCCCAGCGGCCCCAGGCTGAGTCAGGTTTAGGCTCTAACTGGAAGGGTGCTCTTTTGAAAATTATTAATTTTATTCTCTTTCGCTTCCGAGAACACGACCGTCCTCCACGATAATCAGAAGCATCCATCTGCCTTGGGTGGGAACGGCAGTGAGGTTAGGAATATTATGGAAGCAGCAAAGAGAAAGACCAAGGGATTTCAGATGATCTCTTCTAAGAGCCAGGGTTTGGGTAGAGAGACAGGATTTTCAGGACTCCTTACTCCTGTCCGTCGGCCCCGTCACAGGCCAGGCCCAACCGGTTTGGAGGGTTCTCAGGAGGTGGCGAGGCCAGTGGGATGTTTTTGTCCCAAAGGTAGAGGGAGGACAGAAGGGGCTTAGACACAGGGAGATCAGACAGGCACCCCATTCTCCCTCTCCGGGGAGCAGAGGGGAGTCCTGGGCCCCACTTTCTGATTAGCTCCGGTGTCTCTTCTTCTTCTCAAAAGGACACCAGTTCTGTGGGATAGGACCCCAGCCTTATGACCCCAGCCTATTTTACTGGGGGGGTGGGGACAGAGTTCAGTACACAACAAGCATTTTCTTTTCATTCTAGAACTTCTCCATCCCAAGTGGAAACCCCAAGCTCGTGAGTCATCACTACCCGTTACCCCTCCCCCAGCCCCTGGCATCTGCTTTCTTTCTCTATAGATTTGCCTGTTCTAGACATGCCATGTACATGGAATCATACCACGCATGCCCCTTGGATCTGGCCTCCTTCACTTCGCATCATGTTTGCAAGGGTAACCCACGAGTTAGAGCTACCGTTTAAGCTAATTTGTACAGAGACACGGAGAATGCCGGAAACTGGGCTGAGGTCACGAGGCTGTTGAGTGGGGTCTCCTCTTAGAGCCGTGAGGGCAGGGGCCCAGGCTGTGGCACCCCCCCCCCACCCCTCCAGGGCATCTCCTGCATGAACACTGGAGTCTGGGACACGGAAGGGCACTCAGCACGGACAAGGGATCCATGAGCAGGTGACTTCCCTTCTCAGGACGCACCCCTCCAGACTGGGGAAAGAGAACGCTGCCTTGCCAGCAGGCTGCTTGGGGGGCTCGAGGGGGCTCAGCAGGGTGAATGCACTTTGCCACCTGCAGGGGGCTGTGGGAATGCCCAGCAGCCCAGGCAGCTGAGGGCTGGGGTCACCAGGCCTGGGTCTCTACGCACTGTGAGGGGCTATGGCACCATCTGGTGGCTGGAAGAAAACCCGCCACGAAGCAGCCCAGGACGGCCCACAGATTAACTTGTAAATTCAAGGGAAGGTGAGCTTGTTTGTGGAGCACGGGCCACCCACCCAGGACGGCGCTGGACCCTTCACAAACATCCTCAAGCTGAGGGCAAGCGCCATGGGAACATCAGACACGGGTTCAGGGCGTTGACGGCAACGCACGTCTTTGTGACAAGGGAAGAGGCTGGGACAATTTGCAATGTGAAGAGGCGGAGGAGTAGGCATGGTTACGAGCCGATTAAGGAAATGTCTAAGTGGCTAGATTTATTTGAATCTGAGCGCACAGGGAAATGGCTGCAGGGAAACGAGCCGGGGTGCACATACGGAATGTGGAAGGGGTACTGACTCAGGGCGCACGAAGGCTTGAGCGGTCTCAGCAGGTTAGTTAGCTGCTGTTGTCAGGACAGGACCAGATTCCTCATCTTCCTCCTCCTCCTCCTCCTCCTCCCTGGCTGATGGAATTATTTTTCCCTTTTACTTGTACATATTTTCTGATTTTTCTCTGCTGCCTATGGTACTCAAGCAAAAGAAGAAATTAAAACAGAGGACGGGAGCCATTCGCCCCGCAGAGAGATGGGCTAGGAGTTTCATGAATATCATGGCAGGAGGCTCTCTCCACGCCCGTCAAGCACCTGGCGGACGAGCCCTGCATGCCCGGCTGGGTCTGATCCCGACTCTGGGCTCTGCCACCCGGTGGCCCCGGGACATGGGGACCCGAGCCCTCAGGGGGTCACTTCCCTCATCTGTAAGTGGAGGGATCACAGGACCGACCTCCCAGGTGATGGAGTTTACACGAGCTGACTCTGGTAAAGCATGCCTGGCGCACGGTAACCACGATGCGTCTTTGCGGCTGTAACCAGGCAAACCGCCTGCCATCTCAAAGCAACAATCCAGCGAGGGATGTGGACAAGACCAGGGTCCTGGGGGTCCTGTCCTTACACCTTACACCTTTCTCAGAGCCATCTGGGAAACTCGCTGAAAGGCAGATTCCTAGGCCTTGCCTAAAATTTCCAAATCTGCACTGTCAGATGTCACAGGGGAAACCTTCCAGCTGAGTTCACGGGAAGTTGAGGCCCATGGAACCAGGATGTCATTTCTAAGGCCCCTTCCAGCTCAGACATTCTAAGATGCTGGGTTCTTCTGGAGACCTGCTCAATCTCTTGACCTCTGCACCCCAATTCTGTAATAGGAAAGGCAGTTCTTGGCCCTGGCAGGCTGTTTTCAGAGAATCAGAAAGCACGAAAGCTGGAGAGGCTCATGCCGTAACAGTCAGGACACCGACGTCCAGAGTGGGGAGGGCGCTTATTCTTGCTGTGGGGGGCCCAGGCTCTGTGCACGCCACAAAATCAAGGCCTGTCCCTGTCAGATAACTTGCTGTCCAAGCACACATTCACACGCTGCTGAGCCTTTTCACTGCTTCTAAGTTTCTCTTTATTGCAGTTCAGGCTTTGGGGCAGAGTGATAAGGGGAGGAGAAGAGACAGGAAATAAGAATTAAAAGAGCTTTGAAATTAATTTTTCCCTAGAGTTTTATTCTACAGGAACAAATTCCTGTCTCTGTCCAGCAGATTAATTCAAGGGGAGCACCCTGAGCCTAGGCAGGTCTTACTCTTCGAGCCTAGGCAAACCCAGCACCTGGGGAGGCATCAGCGCCGTTACAGGAGGAGTTCCATAAATGTTTATGGACACGGGGCAACTCTGAGGGTTTTTAGTCTGAGCAACGGGAAGAACGAGGCTGCCGTTTAATGAGGTCAGTAAGAGTAGAGGGGAGAATGAGAAGCTAAGTTTGGCAAGTTTTCAGTCTGTGTGGCCTACTGGACATTCAGATGAGGATGATGGGAGGCAGCTCGGTGTCCAAGTCTAGAAGCCTGGGGAGGCCCTGGAAGACACGAGTTTGGGAGTTGTGAGCAAATAGCACTTAAGCACTCTGGGATACCAGAAGGAGATGTGGAGGACAAGTGGAGGGAGGGAGACCCCCGGCAGCTACGTCGGTTCAAGCGGACTCCCATGCACACCTGTGAGCAGGTTCTCAGCCTGACCGGCCGCATGTCCCCGAGCCGGTGGCTGTGCCCACGTGAACCGAGTTCTCCCATCTGTAAGACAGGGAGACTACACGCTTGCTGCTCCAGACCTGCAAGGCTGCAGGGCCAGTCATGGCCGGGGAAACCGGAAGCGAACCCGAGTCTGACCTCTACGTGGACGTTCCACTCTGCAACCGTGCTGCTTTCCCCTGAAAATGCTCACCCACCCGATCCTCTCATTGGTGGTACTCTATTTCGGAGTCCCAGTGGACACAGAAGACACACGGTCTTCACAGTCCTCTCCAGCCTGCACCGCGGTCCTTTGTGCATTTCACAGGCAAGTGACTTGCGTTGTGCCACACAGGGACCTACATTTACATCAAAGTACTTGAGCTCACTTGACAGTCTGGGGACAGCCCCACGCACACCCCTTGTTCTGTCACACAGAGGCCAGATCTGCTGGGCAGGCGAGCAGGAGGTATACACGCGGGAAGCCACGCCAAGCCACTGAACCCTGGGCAGGTATGTGCAAGGGGGTGATGAGGTCACTTGTACCTTATACGGGTGCTACAAGATTTCTTCTGCAGGCTGTAGAAAAAAGAAACCAGAGAAGATTCTGAGAGGTTGAGGAGCTTGCCCGGGACCTAATCAGTAAGCGGCAGCTGGGACTCAGGCCCTGTCCCAGTGGCTTCTGAAGCCCACTGTCCTGGGTGGCTGACCTGAACCCAGGACTCATCCTGGCAAGGTGAGCCCTTCCTTGTTTATAGTTATTTTACCACTACAGTCTTTAAATTAATGAGAATGCTGGAGGAAACACATTATCTAGAAAGTCAAGTTTCATTTATTCAAATTAAATTATAGCATGAGTTTCATATACAAATAAACTTTTTGTGTAAATAAAAATACAAACCAGTACAAATTTCAATCATGTAAAAATGCAAACATATTTGTGTTACTATATATAGCTTTCTCCCTTTAATGTGACTGAGACGTACAGTAGCTGACCCCACGTGTGCACGCCGTGGTGCCGGCGAAGGTCAGTGGGATGGCTTCCCAGGCTGTCCGCTCCTCCACTCCCCCGTCTGCGTGCACGGGGAGCCTGCGGGCCTTCTTCCTCGATCCTGCGGCTCCGGAAGCTTCCAGGAATCAGTCACCACCAGCACAGAAATGGTCAAACTATTCTCAGGCCAGTGAGAAAGGGCCACCACGGAGAAAACGCTCTCTCCCGAAGCACGGACGCCGCTCCGCTGGGCTTCAAAAATGCTCTGAGGCTGGGAAATGCTGCTGCTGGACATCACTGGTCCAGCTCGTTTTCATTCTGCAGCGTCTTCATGGCCAGCCCCCAGAGCGTCATGCTGGAGAAGAACTGCCCCTCGGAGTTCCTGTACGGTGTGGCGGGCCCACGGCTGCCCAGTGCATCACCACAGTGATTGTCCAGCGCGGCCAGGGATGAGCGGCCCAGGGACAGGCCGTCGGGCTGCAGTGGCGGCTCGCTGGCCACGGCAGCCATGTCCGGGTAAGTGTACGCCGGAGGCTGCGCCGGCTGCATCGGAGGCTTGGCAAGTTTGCCGGGATCCAGCCCGAGCTTCTCCGGCTCAGCAGCTGCGGGAGGCTGAACCACAGGCCGGAACTTGCAGTAGGAGCCGGCGGAGTGGCCATCAAACTCTGTCACTGAATCTTCGGCCGGGTGCACGGGAAGCTTGACTGACACGGGCATCAGAGTCACAGACACGTCTTGGGAAAAGGAATCCGAGCTCTGCGACTTCTCCAGGTCGGAGGTCTCAATGGCATGAGCGAGCTCGTCGAGCGCGTCCTGGCCCCCGTCGGGCCTGCAGTGCATCTTCTTGTGCCGCCGCAGCACCGCTGAGCGCGTGAAGCACTTGCTGCAGATCTCACACGTGTACGGCTTCTCCCCGGTGTGCGTGCGCACGTGCCGGCGCAGGTCGCCAGATCCCCCAAAACACTTTCCTGCAAAACGAACAGGGCATCCTTTTAGAGGAGGATGTTCTCGCTCCCCCTTTCAAAACACAGAAGGACTCAGCGTTAGCGTGCACAACCTCCAGCCCTCCTGTCACCTGCTCACTCTGGAAGGCTCCTCAGGTCTTCTCCAGCTGTGGCCCTCTGACCTGCAGCCTTTGGGTTGTGGGTACCTCAGTTCGAGCCTTCAAGAGCCCCTGTCCCCCTGCCCAGGAGCGCCTCGCTGGTAAGCCCAGGTGCCTGCCCCTGCTGGCCCGTGCTGGGAAACCTCGTCAGTTTTGCTTACATTTTCTTAAGTCTAACATGGTCAATCTATAACTTAGAAACATCCTTTTGCTTCTGATGTCATTTTACACACACTTCTCCAGGTTCTAGTTCCTTTCCGTGTAGAGGACAGGGGAGGGGATCTACTTCCGTGATTAGAGTAGGTAAGGAGGTCAGAAGAGAACCACCAATAAATAACCTTACCAAAGACGTCACCTATTTACGGAGGACTGAGCACACACCACGCAGTTAGGTGGACACGTATTTAGAACTTCTCCCTTATTGGTGTGAACGCTCAGCTATCCTGCCCTTGTCAGGCAGGGGGAGGGGCATTAAAAAAAAAATGCACCTCTGAACAATCAAACTAGGCGTCCACACGCCTACGTTATGTTTTGGCACTTTTTCCCCACACAGGCTACCGAGGCACACTGCGGGGACTGTGTCTTCACGTCTACATCTTGTCTGCAGCACCAGGCTTGGCCTCCTTCACGGAACACCCCAGTAACAGCATTTTCACCGTTTGCTGCGCTGTCTATACAACATACGGTTCATACAGACAGGCGCTATTTCATGGATTCGAAGCTTCATAAGCATTCCTCCATCTGCTGCACGTTTGGGCGGTTTCTACCTGTTTGCTATTCTACTTCATCTCCAATTAACATCTTTCTTTTCACTGCTTCCTTAAGATAAATTCTCAATAGTGGAATTACTGGGCAAATGGGAATCATCTTCTCTAGGGTCCTTAAGGCATGTGAAATTTTAGCCACGGTGGAGTTCCCACCAGTCAAAGCAGGGGAGACAGACTTCACAGCCGTCCTCACGGCAAGATGTGGCACCTGTGTGGGAAATCCAGCGAGAGACACATGGCCAGCTGTGCTGGTGGCAGACAGGAGGATCCTCGTGCACGGCTGGGGCCCGAAGTCCCTGGCAGCACAGGATGCAGTGCAGTGTTTCCATGGACCGGACAAGCGTTGTGCTTGCAAGCCAGCTGCCTGGAGCCATCCTCAATCCAGCCTAAGAGGACTGCCCAGAGGGGCGAGGAGACCCCAACAGAGAAAGTCTCCGGGAATAAACTGCTAGGACCCAGGGCTGGAGGAAAAATGCAGGTCTGTACCTTGGAAAGCACAGAGAAATGCTGCGAAAGGAAGAGAGGGGAAGGAAGGAAATGGGGGGGCAGGGAGGAGAAGTGGAAGGGGTGCTCTATTCCCCGAAAAGCCCAGGATGTGAAGCGCCACCTTAAAACTGAACCCGTCTTTTGAACTCGAGAAAATGAAAACACACCCACACAAACTATACACGTATGTTCACAGCGGATTTGCTAAGTGAAAGAAGTCAGTTACGAAAGACCACATGCTGTAGGATTCCATTTATATGAAATGTCCAGAACATGCAAATCCAGAGAGAGAAGGGCGCTTAATGGTTGTCTAGGCTGGGGCATGGGAACAGGGAGTGACTGCTAGTGGACATGGAATTTCTTTTTGGGGTGACAAAAATATTCTAAAATAGACCATGGTGTGTGAGGGTTGCACAACTCTGTGAATAATATACCAAAACCACTGAATTGATCACTTTAAATGGGCAAATTTCATGGTATGGGAATTTTACCTCAATAAAGCTGTTAAACAAAATTTTGACCCTGTCCTGTAACAATGAACATTCTTATTCTTTTTCTCTTCCCCTAGCCGCAGGCTGACCTTGTCAGGGTCAGAAACCATGGTTAGTGAGGTGAGGGAAAGGGCTGGAAGAAGTGTAAGGTGGGGACGGCAGGGCCCCCTCTGCTTCCTCCTCTACCGAGGTCCTAGCCAGCAGCAAGCCCTCGCTGAGGAGGAAAGAGGACGGTTAACCTCAAATCAAGTTGACAGCTCTAATGATAATTTGGAACCGACATTTAAATTAGTGACTTGGGACTACATCTGTGATTTAAAGTAATACTACTTTATTTTAGAGAGCGCGCGCATGAGTAGGGAGGACGCACAGAGGGACGAGGGAAGCAGATTCCGTGCTGAGCGTGGATCTCACCACCCTGAGATCATGACCTGAGTGGAAATCGAGAGTCGGACACTCAACCGACTGCACTACACGTGCCCCAACACAATTTTAATAAGGAGTAATGAGAATAGTCACGGGGCTGCTAAATGTGTATCTAGGAGATCTGTACACAATTTAAGTGGGAGATGACAGTGAAGCTGTGCTGTGGTCACACCCCAGAAGGCCCGCCCTGACTGAGACGGCAGCTCCCAGGCAGGATGAGCCGCTCCTGCCTTCCCACAGCTGGGCCCTGAACAGTCTCCCCATGCGTTCTAACCAGGAACCCAGAAACACGGTCACTCACTCCCTCCTCCATGACTCTGTTCGCGCTGTCAAGCACCTGTCACAAGCACACGTGTACACGCATGTGCACACACACACCCAGTTCTTCCGAGGCTCAAACACTATGATCAGGGGTAATGGGACTTAACTCCGAGTCCCCATTCCTCACGTGTGCAGTGAGTGATGTGCCTTGACAGTGAGGGCCACCAGCCATGCCTCTCCTCCCGAGACTTCACTGCTGCATCAAATGCCCGCACAAGGGACCTTGGCTTCATAACACAGGATCTCGAGGAGCACCCCCTCTCGACCCCACCGTGTGCTCTCAATGCTCCTGCAGGACAGTCCAGCCACAGCCCCCACGCCGGCTCTTCAGGCTGCATGACGCTGACGCCCGCTACGGTACACCAAGCGCTCGCACACTTTCCCAGCTGCCTACACCCCACTGACCTGGACCAGGAGCACGCAGCACCTGGGACTCTGTCCCAGTCAGCTCTGTCCGCAGAGCACCTAACAACAGCTCTGGACACCTCACAGAAACTCGCAGGCCTACGAGAACGCAGGACTGAACGAGAGACCACCACGGGAGGTGGCAAAGAAATCGCACCACCTCCATTTTACCTTTGAGAACAGGGATGATTTACCCACGACACCAGAACAGCCAATGACAGAGTGGGCGCGGGGACCGGCGCCCCGCCCCCACCGGGGACGGCAGGGTGACCGCCCACTCCGGGCCCGTGGGAAACTTACCACAGGCAGAACAGCTGTAGGGCCGCTCTCCCGTGTGCCGAATCCGGTGCTTCACCAGCTTCCTCTGCATGTTGAAGGACTTGCCGCATTCGTCACAGGTGAAGACTTTATCGGCCGTGTGTGTTTTCTTGTGCTCCTTCAAGTTACTGAAGTTACTGAACCCTGGGGAGACCACAACAGGTGCTCAGCGGAAGGACCGAGAACACTGCAACTGGCAGTCTTCCGGACAAGAAAAAGGGAAAACACGTGGCAGTACCTCGCCCACAGATGTCACACAAGTGTGGCTTCTCTCCTGAGTGAATAATGATATGACGCTGGACATCACCAGACGCTGCAAACCTGCAATGTAATTTGAAAATTCAATTATGAATTTCTTTCTACACTGTTGCAAATCTTTGTGATTGCAAGTCACTGAGGGAGGAGATGAACTGCTCCCTACATTCCTTCAGAATGTCATCAGAAGTGGCCCGATTCATTTGAAATGTGCACTTTAAAAATCTTTCCTTTTTTAAAAATTATTTATTTACTTTTTTTTAAAGATTTTTTTGAGAGGGAGAGACAGAGACAACTATGCAGATAGTGAGAGGGAGCATGAGCGGCGGCCTTGCTCAGTGGGGAGGAGAGGGAGAAGCAGGCTCCCCGCGGAGCAGGGGGCCCGATGTAGGGCTCGATCCCGGGACCCTGGGACCGTGTGAAGGCACATGCCTAACCTACTGAGCCACCCAGGCGCTCCATCTTTTTTTTTTTTTTAAAGAAAGTTGAAAATGATGCAAGTGTTCTGTTTTTTTCTACCTAGTTTCATCTTTCTTCTTCAAAGATGGTCAGCAGCTTGGCTTGGGGAGTAATTCCAAGCCAGGCTCTCCGATACAGAAATCTGTTTCCTTTCCACCACACCTGATTGTATAACCGGTTCCATTTGGGAAAAGACGTTGCCCAGGGACATGATTTTAAATACATGCCTTACTTTTCAATGGTGTTCAGAAGGTTCCCATTTAAGACATCGTGTAAAACAAGGCCAACAGTGAAGCGACAGGGCCACCTGAAGCAGCTGGGGGTCCACGCTACGAGGCACCAGAAATGAGCGGTCCGCGCTACCCCGGCACACAACGGGGTCGTCAGTGTTCAGGTGGCCACGGCAGAAAGGGAGACATGTCAGGCTAGGCAGCTCTTCTTTCTTTGTTTCCTCCCATCTGCAGAGACAGCAGGTTTTCCTGCACCGGAACAAGAGTAGCTTCTTGCTCTGACGTCCCCACGGCACGTGCCGCGCTGTAGTAGACGACTCGGACTTTAATTGTCCCATGTCTGTCTCTGCCCACCGTTCTTGAGGATGACCTTATCAGAGGCAGAACCTGTACATTTCTGTGTTCCCCTCACAGCACTCAGCACCCAGCAGGTGCCAAAGAAATGTTGGTGAAGTAAATGGACGACCGAATCGCTGTGACTGGTGGCTGCCGCCCGAGCACGACCGCTCCATGAGAGCGTGTGGACTCCTGACAAATGACCCAGTGAGGGGAGGAGGGTCCCCCAGACTCCATCACCAGGTCACAGCCCTGCCCAGCCCCCGCTGCTGAGCTCCCAAGGCCTTTCCCTGATTCAGCTCGGGGCATTTCCTCCAGCCCTCTCTCCTGATGCCCAGGCTTTCTGGCCACCAAGCCTCATTTTCCCCACAAAAGAGTCACCTCCACGGGGACATTTATCTATGACAATGGACATTCTTGGAATGAATGGAAACTTTAGTATAAAATAATGTTGTTTCATGTAAAATCCCATTTCGTAAGACTCGTGTCCTCGATTTTCTATTAATTAACACTTCTCTTTCTTTTTGTTCTTCTTATCATGTATCCCACGGAAAGCCAGAAGGTTTACCTGTGTTCCTCAGCGACAGGGGGAGCCCACAGGTGGCTCCGAGAACACTGAGTTCAAAGACAGACTACGAGGTGGTCCTTACAAATGGAAGAATAAGCCCAGCACTGACCTCTTTCCACAGATTTCGCAGATGTATGGTTTTTCACCAGAATGCCGACGTAAGTGAGTCTGCAAGTTACCTGCCTGCAAGAAAGCAGGGAAAGAAAAAGCATACCAATAATTGAAAATTTTCTTACAGGTCCTACAATTTAAAAGGAAAACTGACAGCTTGAGCCAGGTTCCGGTCGAACTTTCCCAGTGAAGATTACATACGTACAACTCAAAAGCAGCCACGTGCAAGGAGATCAGGGACCAGCCTAAGCCTAACTCCAGGGAGTCTGCCTTGCCCAGCAGCCTGCTGAACACGGATGCGTCTCCATTCTGTACCTGCCCCACGTGGGCCCCTGGCTTGTCCCACCTCAGGTGTGCACGGTGCTGCTTCCCTCTGAAATGGGCCGGGCACACTGTGGAGGCTGCTTTGGGGGCTGCTGACCTTGTAGTTTAAATGGACCTTGGTGTGCTTTATTTGAGGTTTAACTCAGACCATCTACATGCGAGCATCTCTTGAAAAAAAAAAAAAGGAGCACCTGCAGGATTTCTTCCTTTTTAAAAACCTGCTTTTGCTCCTTGAGAAGGTGAGACACGTGCAAACGGGCCTTCCTGCAGCAGCACAGCTATTCTCCAGGACAGGGCTGTTGTTTTTTCACCTTTGTGCAAAAATGCAAGTCAGGGACCTCACAGTAGCTGGTTCACTGCAGGACCTTTTATGTTCCTAATTTCTGAAACTAGCAGGGCTTCCCAAGAAATAACTTATTTAAATGGAGATCACAAAATAGATTTCTATGTAATAATCACAATAGGAAGTCAATAGGAAATTGCCTAAAGTACACTGAAATTAAAACTGCAATTGCCTTGTACGAAAACACCTCCTGGCTAATGTTTCAAATTAGGATTTGAAAACAAAATCTTCCATTGCTGGAACTTAACTTAACAGACTCAATCTGTCCTGTCCCCTGCCTGATTTTTTTTATAGTGTTCTGTTACAAAAACACTGAAATGAATGAATATACCCAAGGTAACATGTACAGTCATTATCCACTATTTTAGCTAAAAAGGGAGAACAAACAGTAACACCAACTAACAAATTTGGTTTTGTAAATCTGCAAACTCGATTTTAAATAAAATGCACAGACAGTTCACGGCTATGGATTTGAAGATGGTCTGAAGTCCGTGTGTGTGGAAACTTACAAGCAGAGAAAGTGCGATCTGGGGGTTTTATGTCACAGAACACGGAGATTCTCTGTGTCAGGCTCCAGGAAATCACCAAGTCAGATGTTATCTTTCAGAATACAATAAATATGGCTTAGGAAAAACCCAGGTTTATTTCAGATAACTAAAGGGAAAGAATTTGGCAAAACACTGGGAAATTCCCATATTTTAAGAGAATGACTAATGATAACAATAACAAAACAACAACTGTCAAGAGCAGTCTGGTCCTTACACGCATCACCGAACCACTCTTAGTCACTGTTAGATTACCTCTCTTTTCCAGATGAAAGACTCAGATTCAGGTAAATAAAACAGCTTCTCCTGTTACATGGTTGGGCCAAAAATGAGCTTTGGTTTGTGTGAGTCTACACTCTCATGTGTCTCTGAGAATAAACTAGCTTGTGTTGACGATTCAGTACAATAGTCACTTGGGAAACAGCTCACTGGGGGTAAGATAATGCACCACTGACTGTTTTAAGTCAGTCAATTCCAAATTCCAGAAAAGCTCATCAATTATGTAACAATTTGAATCGCACCATCTGCTCATCTGTTAAATTAGGTCCTTCTTGTTTTAAGTTATTTTGTAAACGATGTATCATGACTGAAACACATTCTCTGAGTCAATTATTAGCAGTGCTGCATCCTTTCTTGTTAAGTAAAGCGTAACAATTACTTGTTTTCAAAGTAGCAATGGCCTTCCACTTAAAATAGTGTAATAAGCAACAGTAAAACAAACCCTTGAAAATTTTTAGCTATTTAATATTAGAAAGATACAATGAAAATCTTCCACCAGCTAAAAGGATCTGACCAATGGTATAAAAGTAGATTAAATACTGAAAGAGTCAGGCAAAAAAAAAAGTCCAATAATGCCATCAATGATTTATGCCAAATTACATAAGCAAACTGGGAGCCAGATTATTTGGTTTTTAGTCAAGTATCCCTATTTCTGGTAAACTCTGACTTACTCTAGTACTAAGTACCCGCTAAGTAGCTAGTCCACATCTTGGAGATTATCTATAGCTGGATACGTGACCGCTATCGATCAGTAAAGAGACCACCAGGAAGGAAGCACTCCGCTAGGCATCTGCAGATAACGCCACGATTCCCTTACAAAGTCGTAGTGTCGCATTTTACCAAAAAGTGAACCGATGCTCTGGGAAGGAAGTAATCAGCCCAGGCTCCTACAGGTGGGATCAAATACCCCGACCCAGGCCCAACTGTAGTCTCGAAGGCTGGCGGCGCTGCTATGCTCTGTTCCAGAATATTAGCAGGAAAGGGGGCTCTGCTCCTTCCAAGCAAATATTTTAAATTAGGAGGGAGCTGTCAGAATTTTTCAGAGAAAAACTCTGCTGGAGAAAAGAACTAGTATCTGATTTGTTCAAGAGTAATTTAAAAAATAACTCCTAATATGTACGTGAGCATCTGTATTTAAACCTGGACAAATCAAGCATATATTCTCTATCAGAGCATTCTTCTAAAGACAGCCGATTATTTCCAGGAAAAATAGCCAAGGAATCATACCATTTTAGACATAAAAGGAATCTCAGATCTTAAAAGTCATCCAGTTCAGGAGTCTGGGGGCTTCAGGATTTCACAAAATAAAATTAACAGGGGGAAAGAAATCTGGAGATGAACATGGATCTGGCACCTAAATGGCAATGATCATTCTACCGGACATTGGAAGTGTGGGGGTACCACCTCAGGGCCGGAAGTCTCATGACTTACGAGAAGTTCACTGAGACACTCTGACTTCCGTATGTTCCCTGTGGTGCCAGGCTGTGCCAGTGCCCTGGAGAGCACATCCATTTCCAGGCGGGGCTCCAACACGGCTGTGTCCCCCAACCCCACCCTGCACCCCACGTCCTGGGCCTGGGGCACCCCTCTCTGACAGCACTGCCAGAAGGCACTGCACCAGCCGCTCCAAGTGTCCATTTCTGCCTCTTTGGAGAGACCAAACTGCTCTACTCTCCCAAAGCCAGCTCAGTGCCCCGGGGTTTCCTCCTCTCGTTGCTCACATCACAGGTACACAGACCTGCCCCTCCCTTCCCTCTCCTCTGGGGGCACCCACCGGTCCAGGTTCTACTCCACGCGGGGGCCCTGGCACTACGGACGGAGCTTCACTCACACTCTAAAGCACACAGGGCACCCGAGGGCTGAGACCCGTGCACAGACCATGTCCAGAATGATGTTAACGGATGGACAGTCTGTTGTTACAACCTCGGATTATGGTAGTTTCTCGAAGCTCACATATCATATGCTTACAACTCATCATCAAGGTTGTGGTTAACTTTTATTTTTCCCCAAGACTGACCCTACTAAATATAAATTAAGTAAATAGCATAAAAGATTTATTCTCACTGGTAATCTGTTTTCTTGCTTTCAAGTTTTCCAAAAGGGAAAATATTTACAAACTCACTTCTACCAAAGCAAATATGCCAACAGCAGCATGGGAGCATTCCAATCCAGCATAACCACAAACACTTACTCCATTTCATTCAAAGAGATGAACACTTGGCTTAAGGTGAAGGATGGTTAGTGGGCACTGCTTACAAAGTACCTCCATATAAACCACCTGATAGCTCTCTTGTCCCAGAATGCCAGAGACCCCCAGGCTTATCAAATGCCTGCTTGTCTTTGGGGCTGACCTAAACAATCTCTTAACACATTTCATGTCCTCACCCACCCCAAACACCACTTCTTCCAGGCAGAAATGACCAATCTCTTTCTTTGCCCATACTGCTCCCTATGTATACTTCTCCAGCTCATGGCAGAGCTCCTCGGACACTGCAGGCTCACAACAAACACCTGCTGAATGAGTTTTTTCAGAGGTCCTTGTTCACAAAAAATTTCACAACTTCGCTATGAAATAAACAGCAACATACATCTGAAAACTGCAACTATACATAATCCTACATTCACAAAAATCGGACAAAAATACAGACAGCAGCCCAGAGGATGTCAGTGGTGTGTTTGTCAGCCGGGGCTGCCCCTCATGGGACTCAAGAAGGCCCCAGTGCAGGACAAGGTCTGAGCAGTGGTTCCCAACCTTAGCAGCACACTTCAGGATCGCTGTAATACGCAAGCCCCACCCCAGAGCAATGGAGTCAGAGTCTCCGAAGGGAGGTGGGGGGGGCTTGGCGTCGGTGCTGGGAGAGGAGGCTGAAGGCTGACTACGGATGCTTGAATATCTGGTTTTCTTTGATTAGCAGTGAAGAGTCACAGAAGGCTCCCAAGCAAGGAGGACAGAACCTACACTGTTACCACATTTTAAATGGATGAAGGGCTTTCATGTCCATTGTTCCATTCACTGCTCCTAACACTCACATGAGGCAGTACATCCCCGCCTTGTAAGAATTAGAAAAATGTTGTAAGAATTAGAAAAATGAGGCCCAGAGAAGTTATGGTTGCTAATTATTAATCGTCATTAGTCCAGGCCTTTGGCTTTTCCCCACCCCAAAGCTGTAAGGTCAGGATGGTGGTGGAAGACCGGTCTGCAAGAACAGAGGGGCCGGCACCAGCACAGGAAACAGTGATGCCCCCTGGGCACTAACTACGTGCCAGGCAGGAGTTCACACTCCTACTGACTCAGGTAGTCCCCACACACCTGCTGGGCTCAGTCATCTCATCTCCCTGGTTTTACAGACAAGGAAGCTGAAGTGCCAAAAGGTGAGGCTGCTTGCCCCAGGTGACTGAGTAGCAAGCCAGGGGCAGGATCCAAATGCACACCACGTGGCTCCACAGCCCCAGCTCGGAAGCCACAGGCGAGGCTGCAAAGAAGAAGTGAGGCCTCAAGTGCGCGGTGGCTGGAGGGGTGAGGACCGCCCTCAGCTCTGCAAAAACTTACTGAACATTTAGTGGGTGCCTGGTGTCCTCCTGGATGGCAAGTACGGACTAAAGACGCAAAGGCAGAGCTTAGGACTTGGTCAGTCACCGCACGCAGGGAGCTGCAGGCGTGAGAAGTCACTGAGAGCACAGGTCTGGGTGAGTGGGAGGGTGAATGGGACACTGGGGGAGAGCTGCCTCTGTGGGGAGTGTGTCTGAACATGGTGCTGCCACTGAGTTTCTGTGCTCTGGGGAGGGCCTGCCGCCCAGCCTTTACCAGCCTGGAGGGCTCTACTCCTGGATCACAGCCCAGCCCGGAGTCCCTGCCCCAGGGAGCAGCGTCCGCAGGAGGTGCTGTACTACAGGATCCAGCACGCCCACCGCCCGCCGGGTATAAAAACAGCTGTGCAGTGGCTGCTTCGCGTGCACCTCTGGAACGCCAGGGCCCAGCACGGGGCAGAGCGAGTCACCTCCTCCTACTTCAGGAGCAGGTTCCCACCAGGCTACAGCCAACATTTTCTCTAAAACATGAAATCTCTAGGTTTCTTTATGTCCAGTGCCCAGATCAGCACACGGCCCATGGGAAGGTGCAGCACACGTGGGTTGGACGAGAGAACTCATACACGTCCAAATGAGCTATGGGGGGTCAGCCAAAAGGCAGTCCGAGCAGGAAAGAGAACTGCTCGCTCTGTTCCCCACCTCCTAACAACCTTGGGCCGCATTAAGAGTAAGACACCATGTGTCCTGGATGTAGCCCAGCTGTGTGCAGCCTCTGGGTGTGTGCTCTCTGTGGTTCACCGGAAACTTCATTCATGAAAGAGAAGAAATATACTTGGATCCATCATTAAGGGTGTGTGTGTGTGGGGGGGGGAGTTCACACACTTACAAAAAAATGTTACTTTCCCCCCAATGAACTAAAAATTTGTTTTCTTGAATATTATTTTCTCCTGATTTAATGTGAAGTCAAAGTTACAGATATCATCAGAGGCTTCTCTCTTAAGTCCGAACGTATGTCTTATTTATAATAACGATTAATAATAATAATAATTAAAAAAACACTGGGTTTCAGGTTTCCAATTATTAACAGTAAATAAGAGTATTCCCACCTGAGAGAAATGTTTCCCACAAATGTTACATTCAAAAGGTTTCTCACCTAAAACAAAACAAAATAACAACTTGTAAAATCATTAGTCATATTTGCACCATTATTTTGTTTAAAATGTTCAAACTATCTCCCATGTTCTTTCAAAAGGGAGTGTCATGTTCTTTATCAGAGTATGAAAATGGGCGGGCTCTACATCCTTATAATTCTTTCTGGCTCTTAGCGAGCAGAGATGATCAGCTCAACAGCAGCATCTTATTCACCTGCCCTTCAGCCTGACTCCTCCACCACCAATTTCTGACACCACGAGGGTAACTCATTCACACCACACAAGGTGTACACATGGAGGAGCCCAAAACAGAGTGTGCCAGGGAGAAGCCCCTCTCCACTGCCTTTCAGCCTTGGGTGACACACGCTAATGGGGAAAACAAGATTTCAGCACAGGAGATGTGCTTTCCTGCCCTTCTCTCTCACCTCCGATTTTAGGAACTCTGAATAACTGCATTCTGGAATAGAACAGATGCAGAGTGGACTCCGCTATGAAAAAGACACAGCAGCTTGGAATAGTCTCTAGAACATGATCTGTTGAAAGTGTACTTCTAGGTACCACCTTTCACCCGTAAAACACTCTTAGGCCTTGAAGATTAAGAACCTTCCTTTTTCCCCATTCCCCTCAAATCAAGTGGTTACATTCAGATTCTTTTAAAAAATTAGCATTTCCCTTCCTACTGTGTTGCTCGGGTTTGCCACCTCACTAGCTTTCTGAGCTCTTGCCAGGACATTTTCATGTTGATCTTTTCCTAAAACTGTTTAATGGCTTCCTCAAGGCCAAGGCGGAGGTTTTGACCCTGAGCAATTATAATCACATGAATCCTGTATTCAGTGACTACATTTAGGTCTGAAACTATGGGGATGATAGATAACGTTAAGTGAAAGCCCCCGGTATAAATTACAACAGTTTGAAAAAAGGAAACCGCCGGTCACTAAGACTCACACGTGCCCAGGGTCAGTAACCCTACTGTTGTGGTTCTCAACCTTTTTGCTCTTAGGACCCCTTCACACTCTTTAATAATCAAGGACCCTAAAGAGCTGTTGTTTACATAGGCTATATCTGCTGGTATAGGCCACAGCAGAAATGAAAACAGCGACCAAACATTTCATTGGCCACCAGAGTAGCTGGGTGGCCTTTAGCTGATTCCACCACACACGTGTGGGAGAAGGAAAAGGTGGCAATTAACGTCACAGACTATGCTGGAAACAGTATGGGCCTCAAAGACCCCCTAAAGGGATTCTACAGACCATAATCCAAGAAGTGCTACCCTTCTCAGTTTCTGTCCCAGGAAACATCTGTGCCATGACTGTACGACTACGGGCATCCAAAGATGTTCCTTCAGGACAAACAACGTAATTTCTGTTTCCTTTAAAGCTAACTAGACATATTTCTCAAATAAAAATTCTAATGATCATTCGGCTCTAGGAAATCTATGCAAACAAAATGACCTAAATCAAGTTTTTCCAGGGCGAAACTGTGTCAATGATACTGCCTTCATATAAAGTAATTCTGAACTGCCCCTCCTCCTCCATGACAGCACTTTATATTTAAATACATTAAAACTTATGAAGGGCTGCCATCTGTATTAAGTCTCTCAATAATACGAGGTAGCAAACACCTACGCAAATGGGGAATCCAAAGTGGTAACAGAATGTCAGGTCAGCAATCACAATTACATAAACACTGTAAAGCGGTCACACTAGAGACATCCTTTAGCGTATCACTTCTCATGCTTCTGTCATTAATTTATTACATGTATTAGAGTCATCAAGTTTAACCACAAGAAGGAAAGTAACACGTAAGTATTGCGTCACGTAATGTATATGTACTATGTAACACCTTCAAATGAGCACCTGGAAAAAATAAACTTTTGGAAAGGGGATGAGGTATGAATTAAGGTAATAAGACTTTGAAAATTAATTGTTCAAAGTGGAAGAATCTTCATTTGAAAATATCAAATGGTTAAAGCTGATTCTTATTAAAAAATTTACCTCCTCCCAAACCACAACTTAAAAAAATCTGATAGGAAAATTACTTCCCAGAGAACTTTTACTATTACTCTCATTTCAGTCTGAATGGAACTGACAATTACCACGCTTTAAAAAAATAAACTTACTTTAATTCTAAAGAGCAAATAGAGCTTATCCGTTTTAGAATATATTTGAAATTTTCAGTGCATCAAAACAATTCACTCCACTTCTTTAGAGATGCAAACTTTATCATATAAAACCATAATTAAAAACCAAAAGTGTGCCATCTTTTTAAACCGGTTCTATGACAGCATCTACAGAACTTTGAGATTATTCTTTAAAAGTAATCACCAAAAATGTAAGAAGCAGCTAACGCTCCTTGATTTTGGGGGGATTATCGATGATGTCATCAAGCAACAGCAAAACTTCTTACAAAAGCAGGAGCAGGTAGTGGTGTCTGATCGTCTGCATCATCTCCTTTCCTTTTGCCTGTGGGTACTGAATCAGTGTACCTGTATGTGACCGTTTGTGAAGCTCCAGATTGCTTGGGTGTTTAAAAGGTTTTCCACACAATTCACACGTGTACTGTCTCTGTGACTGAAGCATCTGGGACGGGTCCTCCAGCGCTGCAGGCTCTTCAGGCCTCTCCATTTCGTTAGTGCAGTTAAAACGCTCAGAACGGACAAGTTCTTCACCTTCTCTTCCCTCAGCCCCGTGGCTGGTGGCCTTCTCTGCAGTACTTGTACTAGCGCACTCCACCCTCTTCGTTAAGCCGTCTTCTGGCTTGCCTTCGGATGGCTCCTCTGCAGATTTCTGGGACTTGAGGAAATTTAGCTTCTTAAGGTGAATGGCCTTTTTGAGCCTCATCTGTCTGGTGGGTGGTTGGCACGGGTTGTCTGAGTCAGGGTCTGGGGCAGATTCACTCAAGGGCTGGGCCAAGAAGTGGGAAGGCAAGTGCTCTGAAGACTCCAGGACACATTCGGAATGACTGCCGGCACAAGGCTGGTTGTCGCCGGCACCGAGGTCCGCGGCTGTGCTGAAAGTGAAGGGCTGCTCATTCACCCTCTCATGACCGGGACACGCAGCCTGTTTGTAGTACTGCCTGCTGTAAAAGTTTCTGAGTTTGTAGTAGTAACTCGGCTGTCTGAAAGGCAGTTCTGGGCAGGTGCCATCCATTGTGTCGGGTGCTTGTTTGGATGCCTCACCTGCAGACTGATGGAGATTAACAGACGGCGGAGCGTGAGAATGTGATTCATCCAAAACTTTACTCTGCTGAACCTCGGCAGGACACTCGTGCAGCAAATGAGGAGGGTAGTTTTCACTTACTGCACAGTGCGCATCGGCAGGCACAGTGCTCTGCAGGGAGAACGCGCTGTTACAAGACACGCCTGGGGGCTGTTCCACAGTGGCGGACTTCAAAAATGTGTGACACAGATTCAGAACATTTTGAACTTGCAAACACTGTGCTATGTCCAGCATTACTTGGATATTATCCTGGTTAAGATCTAGGTGAGAAGTGTACATGAAGTCCAGGATCTGCCCAATGCCGCTTACATTTTTAATATCCAAGTGAAAAACATCACTTTTTTGGCCTGAAGAGTTCTGAAAGAGGCTCCTGATAAAAGAAAGATCATGGTATGATAATTTTTTTCTTATAAATAATGCTTATGATACCATTAAAAAATACTATCCTTCTATAAATGCCAAGATTTTAAAATTAAGTATATTTTAATCCTTTAAAAAATTTTGGTAAGCCATTCAATAAAGCAACTCAGATGAATTAGTGTGCTGGATATCCAACCTTCCAAACAGATCTCAAAGTAAAGTTCTGAAATATACTCATTGTTCTTTTCAAAACATAATTATTCACATGTGTTGCTAATTGCATACAGAATGTAATATAGTATATTAAAGGAGACACATTTTCCAGTATTTCATGTCTAGCTTGGCAAATAATATTTCAGGCCATAAAACACATAACAAAAATATTTCCATATCTAAGTGCCTTAAAAATGTCTAAAAATAAAAATAGTAAAATAAACCAACATTTGATACATTCATTTTTTTAATTTTAATTTTTTAGTTGTGGCAAAACATACATATTTACCACTTGATCCTTTGTTTTTTTTTAAGTGGAGCCCAGTGCAGGACTTGGATTTACAACCCTGAGATCAAGACCTGAGCTGAGATCAAGAGTCGGGTGCTTAACCAGCTGAGCCACCCATGCGCTCCACATTTGATTCGTTTTTAACTGCTTAAAAAATCTGTACTTATAGTTCAAACTGTCAATTCAGTGGCATTAAGTACATTCACACTGTTGTGTGACCATGACCACCAGCCACTTACAGAATCTTTCCTCTTCCCAAACAGAAACTCTGTCCCCATTAAACAAAAACTCCCATACCCCGCCCCGCCCCTTGCAACCACCATTCCACTTTCTGTCTCTATGAATCTGATGGCTCTAAGGACTTGAGATACACTCATTTTGTAATCCGACCTGTTAGAGGTTTCTCAGCAGTGAGAAAAAGAAAAGGCCTATGAGTTAATGAGGGGAAAGGGGCACCATACAGCCCAGGCACGTGATTGAGTACTCATCAAGTTCCAGGTGAACGAATTTGTACTGCATATAAACCAGCAAGCTGACTTAGGTAACTGGTCTTGCAAGTTTGTTGAAGACATCTTATCTAATCGGATCACCTGCTTCCCCCAAACAGCTTTCAGCTTTGTTCTTACCTAAAGGGAAGAACACATTAAAAAGGGGTAGGGAAAACCAAGTCTGGGACCAGGTTATATGGGGACAAATAGCGCTGCCTCCTCGGTGAGCTGACACTAGAGCATACATGAAAGCTGAGGTTTAACTGGATGATTCAAGATTATCAAGGCAAGATGAAATCACGTTCCATATATTGTTTACTAGAGCAGTAAAATGGTATGCATTTTAAGGAAAAAAGGTATTAAAAAAAGCTTTAGTGCTTCGAGAGATAAATCTCAGCTAATCAGAAAATGTATGTAAAATACTTAATTCTAATAATCCAAAAATGAGTACATTACTAAGTAAATTGAATTCAAACTTATTAGAATATTCAAAGGAAAAATAAACACTAAAATATTTTAATAAAAAAAATAACATATAGGATATTTCCCCTCTCCAATTTCTTATCACAAGAAAATTCTTACCAGGAATTCTACTTCTCAATCTTTTTATCCTGAAAGGATAAGAAATATACAGAGAAGACTGACATTAATTAGAACTATTAAAATCAAAGACAGAGTGCCAAAATACATTCAATCAGCCCAAATATATTTTAGTTAAAAGGCTCTTTTCCTCTCAGGTTACTCTAAATACAAAAAGCAAAAAATCCACAATCTGCTACAAAGATAAGGACAGTGAAATCCAAGGAGAAAAGAAAATTCAGTCAAAATATACCCATGCTGGAAAAGCTTCTCCATACAGTTAGAAGACCAAAGCATAAAATACGTACCTAAAATACTGACTGAACGCTGCCAGAACATTCTTATGTGCTTTAAAGCACACTCCTTTCACGACCAACATGCAGTCACAAAGCAGGCCTTGAATGCGCTGCTCGTGCAGCTGCTGGAGAAGATGGCAGCCGTGAGTAGCGACTGGGTCCATGCTCAGCCACCCAGGAGACCTGCAACAAAGAACGCGAGTGAGACCGAGATTCGGCGATACGACTGGCAATTACGGCCCCAGAACCCACTGGCTGACGGGCAGCTCGTGGTCATGATTCCTTGTTGGTCACACTTCAAACAAACCAACAAAAAAACCACAAAAACTTTGTGTGTAAGGCATTAGACCAGTGCTGGTCAGCAGAAACATCTGCAGTGATGGAAATGCTCCATATCTGCACCGTTCAGTACGGTAGCCAGTGGCCACATCTGGCCACTGAGCACTTGAAATGTGGCTAGAGTGACTGAGGAACTAAACCTTTAATTTATTTAAACAGCCACCGTATTTGACAGCACCAATGTAGAATATGACCACGCTAACGCTATGTGCACTTCTCTCGTTTCTACTTAGGAATAGTGCAGTGAAAACATACAGACACCTGTAAGTTAGAAAAAAGTCAACTGGATGAGATCAGTCAACATTTATTGAGTACCCATACATGGGGCACTGAATTAGAAGGTGGGAAAATTAGGAGCTTATTTAGGGAGAAAAGAAGTCAAAATAAACTAGCACCACTAGACAATAATAAAAGAGGTATCATAAAGCAGCATGTCGGCTCATTTGTTCCCTTTTTTCCCTGGATTTATTTTAGAGAGAGAGAGATCGAGAGAGCACACATGAGCAGGGGGAGAGGGAGAAAGAATCTCAAGCAGATTCCCCACTAAGTGCAGAGCCTGACATGGGGCTCAACGTGGGGCTCAATCTCACAACCTGAGATCATGATCTGAGTTGAAAACAATAGTTGGACGCTTAACCGATGGAGCCACCCGGGAGCCCCATACTCATGTGTTCCTTCTTGCCTCTCTGCTAGGGCACTGCTGTAGCAGAGAACTGTCTTGCAGGTACCCTGGGCAGAAATACTAGAAAGCATAAGGTGCCTACTGAGCTTGAGAGTGCTGAAGCCAAGGAAGTGTAGGACATGATGTACAAATGTGTGTGTGTGTGTGTGTGTGTGTGTGTGTGTGTGTGTGTGTGAGAGAGAGAGAGAGAGAGAGAGAGGAAGAGAGAAAGAAGATGAGAGGATCAATATAGAAGGTATCACATCTATTCAACATCTATTTACTGACCACCTACCATGTGCCAGGTACTAGGGCTACAACAACAAACAAAACATGCCAGGTCCCCAGACTCATGAAGGGTAAATTCTACTAAAGGAAACACACACACACAAAAGTACACAACACACAAATACCGTAGTTAGAGCTAGACACTTGAATACATAGAGGAGGAAGGCATGGGTTCATGCCCAGGAGCACAGTCCAGTGAGATATGGTTATGGGAAGAAATGTAGTGGGGAGAAATGAAGTCAGACTGGGACAAGCCTATGGAGGCTAATGTGGCAGTCTGGTACAGTAAAAACCTGAAAAGCCATTATCTGCTTAATTTGCTTTCATCCTCAGTGCATAAGCATTATTGAAAAAGTCACTAAACCACAAAGCCAAAACCTAAGCTTTTTAACCCGGCTCCTTCTTCTATTATCATCACCAGCATCACCATCATTACCACCAACACCATAATCATCATCACCATGACCATCACCACCATCACCACCACCACCAGCATCATCACCTGCATCATCACCGTCACCACCACCTTATCCCCCACTGTGCCCACTATGTGTCAGCCAAAATAAACTACCTGCGCCTCCCTAAACAAGCTGTAGTGGGGACAGTTTGGAGCCCTAACCCACTGCTCACTAGCTGCATGACTTTGGGCAAATGACTTCTCCATGACCACTTTCCTCTTCTTGTCTCACGGGTTACGGAGACAACTGTGAGAGCCCATGTGAACATCTAGTATAGCAACTGACATTAAGTATTCAACAAATGTTATCTATAAGGAACACCTGGAAAGCCTGTTAAAAATGCAGATTCCTGGATACCATTGAGAGTTCTGCTCAGTCTAGCATGGGATGTAGGCACCTGCACTGTAAGCAGCCAGGTAATTGTGAAGCAGGCAGATTACAGACCGCTGCCTTACTCTCTCCCCAGAAAGCCTTTGGTTCTGATACTTCCTGTCCTGGGAATACTAAGGCCCACTCCCCTACCAGGGCTCAGCTGAGCTGTCAACAACTCCTAGAAGCCTTTCCTGCCATTCTGAAATTTGTTCCTTCTTCCCCACTGTTCCCTCCTCGAGTCTGACTCCGGGGTCCCTCCTCTGCGATCTTATAGCCCCATACATACTTCCATAAGACAACTTCTCATTATGCTGCATCATTTGTGCCTCCAACTCTGCTGTGAGCTCTGAGGGGACCATCTTATTCATCTTTGCATGGCACAGAGCAGATATTCGACCATTAAAATCCATGCAAGCTAACCTCTGCTGCCAATCAGCAACAGTTAATAATGTTTATTTATATCTTTCTGACTCCCTCTACACTCTCACGACAGCTCTTCTGAGTCCTTTCCGTTCTCTTCAATCCCACCATGTCTGTCTCCCTCATCCATAAAAGTGACTGCGACCCGACCCTGACTCCACTAAGAAGGCTGAGCCCACAGACAACTTGATATAACCCGAATGCCTTTAAATTCTTTTCTCCATTCCAAGTTTCTCACTCATCTCTCACTCAATCCCTTCAGCTTCGCAGGATGAAGGGTACCTTCTCCTATGCAAAGCCAACTTTCTTTCTCCCCTTGACCCCACCCAGCCTGCCTCCCCCAGGACTTGGCTTCAACCTCAGCTCTTCTGCTGCTTCCCTCTCTCCCTGACGACTGACTCACCAGCTCCTGCAAACACCAAGACAAAACAGGACAACAAAATCCTCCTGCTAGGTACATCTATTCATCATAGGCCTCTCTTTTACACCTCTCAAAACAGCAACTCCACATCCCACTTTACCTTTTTTATATACTTTTTCAATTTAAATTCAACTAGCCAACATACAGTACATGATTAGTTTCAGATGTAGAGTTCAGTAATTCATCAGTTACTTATAACACCCCGTGTTCATCACATCACATGCCCTCCTTAATGCCCGTCCACCCAGTTACGCCCCCACCCACTTTACTTTCTTTCGAGTCCTTTCCCCTTTGTAGTCTTGCTGCCGTTCTCACTGTGCTGAAACACAGCTGCCCACAGTGGCCTTTCCTCAGTCCCTTCTACCCAGCTGTGCTGCAGCACGTGGAGTATGGTCTGCCCACCTCCTTCTCGACATCCTCTCTCCCCAGAACCCTTCGGGTCCTCTTACTACGGCTCTGACCTGTTCCATCTCTATGCTGTTCTCTGTGAGCCCCCACATGTTAATGTCCCTTAAGATTCAGCCCCTGAGCCTTCTGTTTCCCTTGACAATCACACCTATTCTCAGCTTTCATCTGTTCTAAGCAGACAACTCCTAAATGTGAAACTTTAGCTTTGACCATCACTTCCACATGTCCAACTTTCTGCTAAACGTCTCCAACTGTATGACCCCTCAACTTCGAATCTCTAAAACTTAC
Organism: Callorhinus ursinus; assembly: GCF_003265705.2. Lineage (NCBI taxonomy): Eukaryota > Metazoa > Chordata > Mammalia > Carnivora > Otariidae > Callorhinus > Callorhinus ursinus. The sequence continues at coordinate 6,447,619 of NW_027397066.1, forward strand.
CCCATCATCTCACCCCCAGCTCTACACCTTATTCTGAGTTCCCTATTTCTTTATGGAAAGCTTAGTTCCTGATATGTAAAGTTTGGAGCATTGGCACAATCTCCTGGTTTGAGATCAGGGTGGGATGCAAGGAAAACTGATGATGTCACCTATAAAGAGCGCTGGGAGAGGGTAACATCAGCCAACGCAAGGATACAGAAAGGGAAAGCATTATGTCAGGTGGTGGGGCCCTGTCCCGTGTTGAATCCTCAAGGGAACTGAACAGCCAAACGATGGAGCAACCAGATACCTACCCCTGTCCCATCGGTGGCTTGAAAAGAAAAGGATTATTGGCTTATTCTTATTATCTCTCATTTACTATTTACTACGGGTCAGGAACCGTGCTACGCACATTCTATCCACTAACTCAAACAATGCTACCAGAACCCTATTATCATCATTTTATAGGTAAGGAAATTAAGAAATGGGGAGTTTAAGTACCTAGCCCAAGACCATGAAACCACTGTGTTCCAAAGCCAGGATTTAAAGCCTGGTTCCTAACCATGGAGCCCGTGCTCTTAGGCTATGCTATGGCCCATGAGAAAAAGGACATTAAAAAGACAACACAAAACCTTCCTCTATAGACTTAAATGCTAAACAGCAGCAAATATTCTGAATCTGCTTTAGACATTTTCCAGCTATACAGAAATAACATGCACAATTATGAACTCTTCCACAATTTACGCTGACTGTAAAAATCTTAACTCTTTCAAACTACTTGGTATAGTTCTCTAATGGCTTCATGACGTCAATCCTGTACCTTCCCAACAAGATTACAGAGAGCTCTGGAAAAACAATTTACGTGTTATATTCCTCGTGTGTCCTGTGAATAACAACTACAAATAAAAATGTATCATGTACCTAAGATCAATACTAAATGGCACATATTTGTAAAATGTTTCTAATATGCTAGCCACTATGCTAAGCCCTTTACCCATATCCCTTTAATTCTCACGCTCATTTCATACTTAATTCACACTCATTTAATTCTCATGATAAACGTAGGATAAATACTACTATTATCCTCATTTTATAGATGAAGACAATGAGGTACCTGGAGGATTAAAGACAGCTACAACTTTGACATTCCGATTCCAAGGGGAGATGGGATCTAGGTCTCTCCTGCCTCGAATCTGAGCAGCCTCTGCCTTAACCAATGGAACAGGCAAAAGCAAGGGTGCAAAGCTGTGCTCATTTCTGGGCTGAGGTCCTAAGAGCTGAGAGCTGCCACCGTCTTTCTTCTGGAAAAGGAACTCTGGAGGCCTGAGTCCTCCGTAAGGCGCCCAGCTAGAGAGAATACGTGGCGCCCAAGGAGGACTCGGCTGAGCCCAGCCTTCCAGCCCCCCACCCCGGTACCAGATAGGGGAACAAAGCCACACCCGACACCAGTGGAATACCACACAGAGCTGAAGAACAGCCCAGTGGAGCCCTGCTGGAATTCCTGGCCCACAAAACTGCGAGATAAAATAAATTTTGGAGTCATAAAGTTTTGGGGTAGTTTGCTGCAATGCAAGAGATAACCTGACCGGGTACAGAGAAGACGGACACAGCTAGTAAGTAAGACAGTAAGAGGCAGAGTCAGGGTTTAAACGCAGGGAGGGGCTCCAAAGCCCACAGGCTTAACCACTACTCTGAGTTACAAGTGACAGACGAAAGGCCTTCCTTGGATCAAATCAGCAGCCCCTCCAGTCTACCACCCATGTCTGACCGCCCAGGTAAGCACAGCACATATGAGGAGCAATGCGTGCTTGGTGTGACGCAAAGAGCACAGACCTGTCTCCACCTCTGCAGCTACTCACTCTGTGGTAAGGAACAAACATCTTCTGTGGTAAAGACTGTTGTATTGATCAGCGTATCTCTGGTACCTACGAGAGCGCCCTGGACACAGTAGGTGCTCAATACATAGCTTCTGGATGGGTGGAGACTCTGGGCTTCCATTTTCAGATATGTCAAAATGGAGGGGTTCCCCCACTGGGTTAGGTAATTTCTAAAGTACCCTCCTGTTTTATTTTTTAAAAACATTTTATTCGTTTATTTAGAGAGAGAGAGCATGAGTGAGCACATGCGCAAGTGGGGCATGGAGGGGAAGAGTGAGAGGGAGAGAATCTTAAGCACGCTCCACACACAGTGCAGAGCCTTACGCGGGGCTTGATCTCACAACCCTGAGATTATGACCTGAGCGGAAATCAAGAGTTGGACACTCAACCAATGGGGGCAGCCAGGCGACTCAGTGCCTTCCTGTTTTAAATGCTACAAATCTATACCAAAAGTGTGATGGTAAAAAGAGGGACTGAATGGCATCAAAAAGAATGAAAATATGGGAAAGAGAGAAAAACACAAGAAAAAGCTTAAATGTGAACGAAGAGATGCTTTTAAAAGGAATAAGAGGCAGAACGGAATTTTATTCTGTAGAGAGGCTCCTAGAGCAAAGACCCTTCTGTTCTGTGGAAGACTTTACCAACCGGTGAAATGTAGAAGTTCGTTCCCTGGGGCCATTCATGGATCACTTCTCCAAGGGTCCACAGTTCACACACCTCAGCACCCAGCCTGCCTTACCATGGTCCTACCTTCGTCTTTGGCCATGATGGTTTTCAAATGGCTTATTCCTAATCCGCACCCTCCTCCCCGAACCCCAAACCCCATGACAAGAACAACGGCTTCAAGCAAGCCAGCCTGGTTCTGGCCTTAGCTCTACATTGACTCTACGACGCTACGCAGGCCAATGTGGCTGAACTGCTACCGTGTGCCCGACATGTGCAAGACATTGTTGTGAGGAGGAAATGCTGATAAAGTGAGTGAGATCTGTTCCCTGTCTCAGTTTTCACATCATTCACCTAACTTTACAGACTGTCACTACATGCCAGACACCGAGGGTACAAGAGAGAAAAATTCACATGTGGTCACCTACACCTTCAGGAAGCGTCTACAGGAGTGAACGAACAATTCAACTCCCTCCATTCTGACCTCAGTCTGTACTTTCTGATTATGTTCTTCTTTCTAGCTCATCTCTTAACTTAGGCAAAAGACCCTGCAGGCAAAGCATCCCCTGATGGAAACCGAAACTACCCCATCAAGCCGTAAGGACTGCCCTGAGCCAGGAAGACCCCACCTGACTGACTCCAAGACAACGATGGACTTGACCTTCAATGCCCACCTGCACATATCCAATGTTTGTCCCAGATTTTCTTTAAGATAAACCTGGAAGCACTTCTGAGACTCTGGAGACAGTCTTTGGGAAGCTAGTCTATCTTCTCTGTGTTGGCCTCCCTGAGATAAATCCCCTTCTTGTTTCACCACCACCCATCTCTCTGCCTTTGGATTTTGTCAGTGGTCTGTGTGGGAGCCCCAGAGCCAGGTGCTCTTGTACCCCGATGCCCCAGACACATGAGAAACAAGAATAGCCATTTCCTGGAGATACTGAGTGAGACAAGTACAAATTAATTTGAAAGAGGAGGGTGAGGGAAAACCTCAAGGAACAGACATGTGTGCTGAAAACCTGGGTTACAGAGAAAGACTGAAAAAAGTGCCCCCCCCCCCGGGCTTCCAGGGGGAGCAAATGAAAAAACAAATGCAAGAGAGTGTAAACAAGAATGAGGCACACATATTTGCCTGGCACACAAAAAACCTCAAGCACCTGCTTTTTTAAAACCTCGAGGCCATGCTATTACTTCTGTTGGAAAACGTTTTCTTCCTTGTCCGTTCTGGTGAATTCCTTGTGTGATGGGCTGAATCGTGTTCCCTCCAAAATCCCTATGTTGAAACCCTGAACCCCAGTAACTCAGAATATTTCTGGGTTGGAGATTCGGTCTTCAGAGAGGTAACTAAGTTAAAATGAGGCCATTAGGGTGGACCCTAATCCAATCTGACTGATGTCCCCGTAAGAGGAGATGTGGACACAGAGACACCAGGGGTGCTCCTGCACAGAAGAAAGGCCCGGTGAAAACGAGGCACAAGGGTGGGTGTCTGTGAGCCGAGCACTGCAGCCTCAGGAGAAACCAATCCCGCTGCTACCTTGATCTTGGACTTCCAGCCTCCAGAACTGCGAGAAAATAACCAGTCGGCGGCATTTCGTCATGGCGGGCCTGGCCCGCAAAGGGATGCACTCCCTGCTCCAGGCCCAAACCCCTCGCCTCGGGAGCGAGACCTCCCTCACCGTCCTCGCCGCCCCGGGATTACCGTAGTTCACAAACCCTGCTCACACCCCTTCACCAGCTAGGCACTCGGTTAGGCACGCTCACTGAGCAGCCCCGTGTGCCAGCCCCGTCTCGGGGGCCGCAAAGAGCCGCTAAACCACGAAGCGGCAGGCGCTGGGCCGAGGGCCCTACGTTCGCCGCCGCCCGAACCGGACCGGGGACGGCGTCCCTGCGCCCGCTGCACGCGCGCGCTCAGCTCACACGGAAACGAGGCCGCGCGGGGCCAGGGGCGCCGTGGTGCTCAGCACCTACCGGACTACAGGGTGGCGGCAGGGGGCCGGGAGCGCGCCCCGGGGCGGCGGAGGCGGCGCAGGCTCCGCTCCGGGACCCGGGGGCCGCAGCCAACTCCCGCGCGACCCTCGCGCTGCCCGGGGGCGGGGGCGGCTCCGGGCCCCGCCCGCTCTCCCGGCCATTCCCACTGCACCGCGCCGGGCCCCCGCGCCCCCGCGAGGCCGGTCCCCGGCCCGGCAGCTACCTACCCTCAGAGGCCGCTCCTGCCCCGTCGCCGCCTTGCTTCACCTGCCGCCGCCACCGCCCTCAGCGCCGCTCGCTCCAGGGCTCCGGCGGCCGCCAAACCATCCCGAAAACGCCCCCTCGGCCGGCCGGATCCGCCTCCGGCTTCCGGGGCCGTCACTTCCGCCGGGAGTGTGGCCGCGGCGCGCAGGCGCGCGAGGCGGCCCGGCGGCGAGCTCGGCGCTGAGACGCTCTGGAGGGAGGCGGCTGTGGCGCTGGCCAGGCGGCGGCCTTTCCACGTGCTCCTCGCGGCCGGTTGAAGGCGTTGGCGGGCGCTGGCTGAGAGGTGAGCGGCGGCGGCCCAGAGGCCCGACCCGGGAGGCTGGGGCTCCGGAGCGGTTGGTGGGGCCGCTGCCTGCGTCTCCACCATTAGAGCCCCTCCTTGGGCTTACCCACGGAAGGAGGAGGCGGTCCGTTCAGACCTCCCTCGTACTCTGGGGCCGCGCACGGAGTCCTGGATTTAGGATGACCGAGTCTTCCCGGTTCTAAGACGGAAAGGTCCTCGTGCCGGGAACCCCGTCTGTCCAGGGTCACCGCGCGGGACCGGGCTTCAGCATTGCTGCGTGTTGGGGACAAGGCTCTCGTCTTCCCTGAGGCTTGGGGAGCTCCGCCCCTAAGGAGGAGGCCTAGGGCACAGTGCTGGAGCCCACCGACTCAGGGCCGCTGTATGTCACCGTCTGGGAGTCCAGGTTTGCCGCTCACTGGATGCGCGACCTTCTGCGAGTTACTTAATCGTTTTGTGCCCCGTGTCTTCGTCTATCAGAAGGGAATACTATAGAGCCGGGAGAAGTGTTGCAAGGAATACATGAGCCCAGATTTATTAACCACCTAGGACAGGGCTTGGCACCTGGACCGGTAAATGTCAGGATTTTCTGCAGCACCTACCCTCTGGGGAGACGGGTGGGGTGTACTTGCAAGGCTCACTTCCCTGAAGAGGGCTCACTTGGGACTCACACAGCACCCCCAGGCCCCCAGTGCCTAGCACAGTGTCTGACACGTGGTAGACTTCCACGGATGTTACACCAGTGAAGGGATGCTGGTGACGTGTAGTGCGTGGGGAGGTGGAGAGACATGGCTCAACTTGCCTCCTGTGCTCATCTGTTCAGTGGAGCTAGATGTACCTACTCATAGGATGAATGCACATGGAGAGCCTCCTCACCTCACATTCAGGGGCTTAGGCAAGATGGTGGACAGTGTGTACTTCTCTGTCCTTCCCTTGCACCATACTCTTGGTTTCTTGTAAATTCTACCCCTGGAAGGGGCTCCTGACCCCTTGTTTCACGGATGGGAGAACCTGAAGTTCAGAGGGGACAGTGACTTGTTGGAGGTCACAGGGCTCATTGGGGATTGTGCTGAGGTTGCCAGCCTGGCCCCCCAAGTGGGCTGTTTTAGCGGTGGTGGTGGGGTTTAGGTCTGTGTGCACATGTCTGTGAGAGAATGTTTTGAGAATAGTGAATGTAGTTTTTGTAAAAATAAACAATATAAAAATGTAGAGGCAGGAAGGTTTAAAGAGAACTCCAAATTGCAATTCCAGAACTAAATGTGAGGTCCTTGTATCGGGGAACAGAGTGGTAGAGTAGGCCCCCATGGGGCGGGGAGCCAGAGGAGATGAGTGAATTAATGAAGCTAGATGAGTGAGGGTCATGTTTAAGAGACATGGGTTTAGGAGGGGACTGGGTGTAGTAGCATTGATGGGCAAATTAATAGGTCATAGCCTCATTTTCAAACACCTGACATTTTCAACTGTGACACGGGTGGTATCCTTGCTCAATGTGTGAGGACCTTAGAATCCTTTCAGTGTAAAATGGAAGGTCATTGTAGAGTCTTTTTGTTGTTGTTGTTGTTGTTTTTCTTTGGGGATGAGGGTCTCGGTCCCATGTGCTGAGTAATGGCCAAGCAAATGGCCACAAACATGACAAGTCAAGATGACAAGGCATGGCAGAAGCTTGGGCTTGTCTCAGGCCACCTCTCCCACTCCTTGTGTCTCCAGCCTAATCACTTAACCTCTTTGAGCCTCCATTTTCTCTTACAGATGCTGGGGTGGTGGTGGGATCACACCTGTTCTGGAGGTGTTGGGTGCAGTTATGATGGTTAACGTGAAATGGCTATATGGAGAACTAATGATCGTATTCCGTAATACGTCATCTTTTTCTTGGGTTATGGTATCTGCTGAGAGCTCAGTAAGTTGACCAGACAGATGAGTGGACAGCCAAAAGCTCACACAGGGGCTAGTCTCCTTTGGGGAAGGCACCCAGGTGTATCTGGATTCTGATGCACACTTGGCATTGACCAAAGGTCTGCCGAAATGAATTACAGTGACTTACCTGGGGTGAGAACCCGAGTATGCTCTTGACCAGTGCACGAACACTGCTCTCTCTTTCATGTGTCCACATCTCTAGAAGGAAGAGCACAAAGAATCTCCATGGCTGTACTGGGACCTGGCCTGCTGTCAGAGAGCTGGGGAGCCAGGGAAGGAAAAGGGGATCCTTATTTAGGCTCAACCCCATAAAGAATGCCATCATGTCTTCACACTCGGGACTAAATGTTGAAATATATAGTATCTGAGCCCTGCAGACAGCGTGTCATAAAAGTCTTTTTTTTTTTAAGATTTTATTTTATTTATTTGAAACAGAGAGAGAGAGAGAGAGAGAGCACAAGAGGGGATAGGGTGAGAGGGAGAAGCAGACTCCCTGCGGAGCAGGGAGCCTGATGCGGGACTTGATCCCAGGACTCCGGGCTTATGACCTGAGCTGAAGGCAGTTGCTTAACCAACTGAGCCACCCAGGCGCCCCATAAAAGTCTTAATACAGCTTGTTTCCAGCTTTCCAAATTTCTGAAGTGTAAATGTTACAGATTTACCAAAAATATCCATATGAAAGTTTATTTAAAGTTCTTTCACATTTACTTTTGTGAAATTTGAGTAAGTTTCATTTTTTGTTCTAGGCAGTGCTTGCTATCTTCCATTAGAGGGACTGACTTTTCAGAAGGCATCTTTTTGTAAGCTTGTAGCATTTACGCTTCTGCAGTTGTTAAGCCTGCACTAAGGCTTGGGCCCCCCTGTCCCCCGTGCAGTTAGGGTGGTTCGGAGCTTGCTGTCCTTGCAGCCCCCCTCCCCACGTGTTTACTGCATACAGGAAAGGTGTTCAGATATGAGGCATCATCAAGGTGACTCTTGGCTAACGCTGGGATGTCCTCAGGGCTCTAAATAAGGGAGGGGTAAGCTCCTTACAAACCTTATCTCGTTAACAAACAGGTGGCCACACTGTCCCTATTTGAGATCAAGTGTAAAAATGCAGCAGTGGTTCTAAAAATCCCTGAGGCGCTGAGAGACTGAGTTGTGACTTTCCCACCAGCTACCCATTCTGCTTAAAAAGGAAAACCCCCCACAAATTTCTAAATGTGAACATTTGCCACAAAAGACCAAATGAAAAGGGTTGAAGGGTATTTTTCCAATGGGACATGTGACCAAATTCTAATCCTCTTCTGAATTGATGTTTACACCGTGCATGGCTAATCCCCACAGAGATAACATGTTTTGCACAGATATTCCGAGCATCTTTTTTGTCAACATCACTGGCTTCTTTCAGTTGATAAGTTTTGTTTCCGGCCATCTTCCCTGGGCCTTGAATTCCTGACGTTCCATGACACACTGAGTCTCCCAGTTGGCTCTCAAAGCTTGCCAAAACCACCTCCCCTCCCCTCCCCTCGTCCCCTCGAGAAACAGAACAGACTTCTGCAATGAAAGTCAGAAAGCTCTAGGCCATAGCTTAAGTTCGAGGGGGTATTTTTCATCATTGGGTTTCATAATGAAAGTACTTTTAAATTTTTCAGCAGATAATTTGGCTTAACGCATCTGTTTGTACCTTGTGGTTACAATGGCCATCCATTTCTTGGTGACGAATTAACGATTTGCTCTGGTTCTTACACAAAAGTGCCCCCACAGACTACTGAATAACGTGTTGGTTCTCTTTCTGGCCTTTGTTTCCCCTTGTGAGGCAGAGCAGCTGGCCATCTCGTCTGCCATTGAGCGGCCATCTGCGGCCTGCAGAACGCAGGGTTGGAGGGAGCTGGGTCATAGCCCACGTGATGGCAGCTCCCCAGCACTTGTGACTGGCTGACCATCTTTACGATAACCAGATGAGAGATGATCGTGGTTGCCTCCCATCCCAGAACAATCACGTTTGCTTCCATCTGGATTGGGTGCGAGCCTGCAGCTGACCACATGTCCTCCCTTGCCACACTCACGGCAAGCTGTGCAGGGGAACCTGGAGCCGGGGACCTGCCTTTGTGTGTAGCGTATCAGGCAAGCTGATGTCCGACAGTGCCCCACAGGGCAAGAGGCTTCCACGAGAGACAGCTGGGCCTTTGTAAACCCTGGGGTTGCAGCCAGGATGTACATTTCCATTCAGGGCTAAAGACAAGGGAACAGCCCTGACAGTGACCCAGAACATGGGAGTGGAAGAGAGCGTGATTTCGTGCGTGGGAATTCTCTTGTGAACCCAGGTGCTCATCTGTGCTAAAGGATTTCTGTATGAATCAGAGTGCACCAGTTTACTTGACCCTCACCTTCGCCTTTATAATGAGGAGGAAAAAGGTACTGGATCAAACAGTTGTCAGTATTTTTGCTGTGAAACTCATTTATAACATAAAATGACAATATTCTTTAAGGATGTAGTGATTAAAAAATTATGTAGCCATGGAAAGTTACTGTGATTCCTGTAGTACTTTTGGATGAATTTGTGTTTTGTTGAGCACAGGAATGTTTCCATGAAATCTGTAAATTGTGGTTATGTATTTGCAACAGACATACTAAATCTCGGAGCAATGCTTGGGACATGTGGGTCTGTGAATGCCGTCCAGTAATTCAGTGCCCAGCAGCTGGGACACCTTGATACATGGTTCCACTTCTTTATTGATCTGATAAGAAGCCACATGAAGGAGGCCCCTCCCTCACCTACTCCCTGGCCACTAAAACTGAGGGGCACATCCTCATCTTTAACACCTGTGGATACATAGTCATGCCTATATGAATGTTTTCTGTGCTTTGAGAAATATTTAGACCTCTTCATTTTCTAATCCTTCCCTGAATTCCCCCCTCACTATGTTCTGAAATAATTTGGCAGTTCACATCTAAAGGCAAGGGGGAGGCGGGCAAGCGAGCTTAACATTAGAAAAGGAAAGACATTTTGCTTAATGCCCCTAAAACTTCTGGAGAGCCAGCCTGCCAAATTTAAATCCTGGGTCTGCTATTCTGTGACCTTGGAGAAGTAACTTAATCTCTGTTTCCATTCGCCATGTAAATTGTGCACAGTAACAGTCCTTCCCCCACAGGGTTGCTGTGAAGATTAAATAGGGTAATATGTATAAAGCTCTTAGAACAGGCCCGCACATGGTAAGCACGTGCTTAACAAATGTCAGCCACTATTACTGTTAGTAATAACTTTACTTACATGCTGGTAGAGTTTTATGTAGTTTGCTAATCAACTTTGATTCTGTTTTTTGTAGCTATTTTATGTGAAATTGTGGTTGAAAAGTGAGCTGTATGATTGTTTATTGGGAATAGAAGTTTCAGATTACAATGATAATTATTTTTTCCTTTCTTTTAATTTTCTCTTAGGACAAGACTTCAAACCTACCTTGGATAGAGAATACTTAACCATTTAGCTAAAAATGGTATTTTTTACATGCAATGCATGTGGTGAATCAGTGAAGAAAGTACAAGTGGAAAAGCATGTGGCTATTTGCAGGAACTGTGAATGCCTGTCTTGCATTGACTGTGGTAAAGATTTCTGGTAAGTTCTACATAATTCATGTAGATCAAAGTAAAGGTCCAGACCAGTTTTAGAAGCCCTGGCCCCATGAAGCCTTAAAAAAAAAAAAAAAAAAAATGGAGGCAAGTTTAAGGAAAGAAATTAAGAAAAAAAATTGCTTTACAGCCTATTTGCTTTCTAAGGACGGTCCAAAGAGAAGACAGAGGGAGGGGGGCTGAGGATGTCTGGAGCATTTGGTCTGTCGGTGGCACTCAGCGACACCTCCTAGCCACCATTACCAGACCCTGAGGGGTGACCACCCATCATAAGGCTTCAGGAGTACGGTGCGCTGGTCACACAAAGAGCTGGATTTATAAACCAGAACAAGAGCTGACTCATTTACAGCAGCGGGGGCCTCAGGGGAGACTGGGTCCCCCCTAGAAGTTCACAGAATATGGTAGGAGTGAGCTCCTGCCCCCGAGTGTGTCAGGTACTTCCACTGAGGCGTCTCTGGAAAGGTGAGGACTAGGGGGTGGGGGCAGGACAGATCTTTGACTTACTTGCCTACTCTTTCCTGAGGTGGGTCATTATTTGCAGACGGCTCACCTCAGTCTTCTGCTGAGTCCCCTTCAGCTTCACACGGTTTACGTGCAAAGGCAGCTTTTGGTACATCGGCCTCAGTGTCCTCTGTGGTGTTTGGATGACATTTGCTAAAAGTCCATTTTAATTTCATTCTAGAGCAGTGATTTTTTAAAAACAATTTTTGGAAACTGCTAAAGACTTTGTTGATAACTAATCCTGGGAGGAAGCCTGATCTATAAAACAGGTGAAAATTGGGTTGTTTCTCATTGGGGCACCTGGTCCCAAACATTTCCCCAAGGATCCCATGGAGCTTCAAAATGATCGTAGGAGACAGAATCGAGTCTCCTTGTTTGCCAAGACTTGCAGATCTAGAACTTTCTAGTGACAAGATACCACCATTTTACTCCAGCTTTTAACTTATTCTACAACGAATTAGTGATGGCCTACTATATTACCAGAAAATCATAGAGATTTCGTTACTTAAGCTAAAGCTACCCCATTGCAGAGAATTACTTTTCTTTCTTATATTCTATATATACTCACTTAGGACAAAAAAAAAAAAATACTGCATTTCAGTGGGGTTTAAGACATTTGTATAAAAATGGGTAGAAAGTTTGGGGGCGGGCTTTATATTGAACAGTTTGGAGGAACGAGGTGATAAGCATAGTAAAACTGTGGCGTGAAGAAGGCAGGAGCAGCATGTGAGCATCAGATGGAGCCTCCAGTTGGAGAACCAGTCTGATGGTGGAACTTTCTATCACATTGAAGGGGTGATGACTACAAAAACCACGTCAAGTGCATCAGTGAAGAACAGAAGTATGGTGGCAAAGGTTATGAAGGTAAAACCCACAAAGGCGATATTAAACAGCAGGCATGGATTCAGGTAAGGTCTTTCTAATTCATCAGGTAGCTTCTTCTGACATCTTCCGCTTTCTCTGGAAGCCTAAGAACAACTACATCATACGTGCAGGCAAGACGCAGAAACCTCATGTCTTGGGACAGAATGAGGTTTTGAACAACTGAATCAATGACAAAGAGTTCTTTATTTCTCTGTTAATACAGTTGTGGTGTATTTTGTCTTTGACCCATATGTTTTGCAGACTTCTCGCAAAAACGTTTTAGAATTCTCACTATCTTTTCCTTGGCTATGAGACTGAATGGAAGCTTTCTAATCTTTATCTGCTTCTAGTGATAATTCAGCTTTTATCACGTAAACCATGTTGTAATCTGCGACACCTCTGAGTCATCAGAATCGGGCAAAATAAAGATATTTTCATAAATATAAGGAATTTTCTACTTAAATAAAATGGAAACATGCACAGTAAAAATGGCAAAAGCAGCAAAATCCCTAATTCACTGAGAGATGGTACCCACCATTTACAGAACAGAGAGCAGGAAGGATTCAGAATAGAAGGTAGGAGAAAGAAAAGACAGGGGCACCTGGGTGGCTCAGTCAGTTAAGCGTCTGCCTCCGGCTCAGGTCATGATCTTAGATTAAGGTCCTGGGATCGAGCCACGAGTCGGGCTCCCTGCTCAGCAGGGAGTCTGCTTCTCCCTCTCCCTCTGTCTGCCACTCCCCCTGCTTGTGCTCTCTCCCGCCTTCTCTCTCAAATAAATAAGTAGAATCTTAAAAAAAAAAAAAAAAAAGAAAAGAAAAGACAAATGCTGTCTTTGTGGAATTCTCTATTCTAGAAACCAAGTAAATAATAGTTAGCTCCCCTTAACGTTAGAGTTTAAATGTGAGTTTTCTGGTATTCACTATCTTACTGAGTTGGCACACTCCTGGGAGGGAAAATCCTCCATTCACAAAGGACTAACTAGGTGCCCGGTGCAGATTGAGAAACTCCTTTTTTGAACGAAGATGTTTAGACCGGTGACCATCAGCCTCACTCTTGGGCTCGTACTATATCTTGATCCCCCTCAAGAAACAGATGACATCCTAGGCCCCAAGCTTGCGGTACCTGGGTGTAGGAGTGCTACCAAGTCTTGAATGAAATCCTCTAAAGGCAGGGGTCCACAGGCTGCAGCCCGGCACAGCCACGCCCATTTGCCTACATGTTGTATGTTGTTACTTAGAGCTACCAGGGCAGCATTGAGTAGTTGGGACAGAAACCAGGTGGTCTGCAAAGCCTAAAATCTGTACTACCTGGCCCTTTACAGTAGAGGTTTGCTAGGGCCTGCTGTAAACTGTCAGGCTTCAGTCGCGCTGTCACTGTATTCTAGATCAAGAGCTGTCCTTCAGCTTCTGTCCTGCTGCACCTGCCCACCAGCCATCGGACTCCTCCCTGAGCCCTTAGCTGACCGTGTGAACAGATGGATGAGGCTAAATGTGGAATGCTGGGAGAATAAACTGAGCCGGCTGTGAACTCTCCTGACAGCTGGACTCGGGGGTTTTGTTCTTTTCTTTCAATCCTAAACCCTTCAGTTTTAAAGACAGAATTTTGGAATCCTGTCAGTGTTATTGTTCTCGGAGCATCGTTCTAGATGTCTCTGTGCTCACAGAGTGGATAGATGGGTCAGGGAGAGGTCGCCCGCTTGCTTGGGCCATGGTGTTTTCCTCCGAGCTTTGTCACCAGTGCCCTGTTCTCTTCTGACACCCGTGCCATTCTGGCCAGTGCCCAGCCAGCTTGACTGAGTCCTTGCTCACCTGTGTCCTTGCCTTGGTTTGTTTTTCTGCCTGAGGGCCTGGAGAGTCTTTGTCCCACCCTTCTCTAAGTCTCCGGTATCCGTTTCTTCTGGTCTGTTTATATGTAGCTTTCTTCCGAACGCAGACCGTTGCCCTGCATTATGTTATATTGATTTGTCCTGTCGGCTCATGGGTGACCATCTGTCTTGGGTGCTGTCATTGCCTTGCTTTAATAACTATCTTTCTCCTCTGCCTTCACTGAGATTGCCATAAGCATTTCCTAGGTCACTAATTTAATTTTCATCTCTGTTCTGTTCTTGCCATTTCAGATTTATTTATTAGGTCTTAATGCAGCTTGTCGTCTTGGTCCTCAAGTAATTTCCTAGTCTGTAATAGTCATTTTTGTTTGATTCTTTTGTTCACTTTTCGTTTATTTTCTTTTTTTTTCCAAGTTTTTAAAAAATTGCACGTTACACATGACATAGCATTTACCACTTTAACCACTTTTAAGTATACAGTTAAGTACATTCACACTGTTGTGCAACCATCCCCACCATCCATCTCCAGAACGTTTTCATCTTCCCAAACTGAAACTCTGTCCCTGTCAAACACTAACTCCTCATGTCCCCCCTCCCCAGCCCCTGGCACCTACCATTCTGCTTTCTCTCTCTCTGAATTTGACTACTCTAGGGGCTTCATATAAGTGAAATCATACAATATTTGCCCTTTTGCACTGGTTGACATGTCCATCATTATGCCAGTGCCAAGCTTTTGTGATTACGCTAGCTTTGTGCTGAGCTTTGAAAATCAGAAAGCATGAGACCTCCAACTTTATTCTTTTTCAAGATTATTGTAGCTATTTGGTGTCCCTTCAGATTTCATGTGAATTTTAGGATGGAGTTTCCTATTTCTGCAAAAAACCCACAAATGTCAATTGGATTTTCATAGGATTGCATTTGAATCTGTCCATCACTTTGGTTAGTATTGCCATCTTAATATTAAGTCTTTCAACCCACACGATGTCTTTCCATTTATTTGTGTCTTCTTTCTTTATTTTTTAAATCATCTTTTTTTATTAAGTAATCTGTACATGCAACGTGGAGCTTGAACTTACAAACCTGAGATCAAGAGTCACACGTTCCTCCGACTAAGCCAGCCAGGAACCCCTATTTGTGTCTTCTTTAAATTCTTTCGATAACGTTTACAGTTTTCAGCATATAAGTCTTTCCCCTCCTTAATGATTGTTTATTTTTGAGTATTTCATTCTTTTTGATGTTATTTTAAATGGAGTTGTTTTCTTAATTTCAGTCTCAGAGTGTTTGTTAGTGTATAGAAATCTAGAACTTAATTTTCAAGTGTGGATTTTGCATCCTGTGACTGCTGAATTTAATGGTTCTAATGGGATTTTTTGTGGAATCTTTAGGGTGTCCTACAGGTAAGATGAAATTATTTGTGAACAGAGATGATTTTACTTCTTTCTAATGTGGATGCCTTTATTTCTTTTTCTTGCCTAATTGCTCTGGTTAGGACTTCTAGTACTGTGGTGAATTTGTAAACATAGACAACATTAATGTAAAATCTAGCCTTGGAATGGGAAACCTCTAGCCATGGGAAGGACATTTAATTTGGCTTTCATGAAACTCCTGTGCCAGTTGTTTATTATTTTTATCTTCCTTTTTTGTAGAAAATTAATGAATTAGTAAAAAGACCCAATGTCAGCCGCAAAGTGAGAGAACTTTTAGAGCAAATTAGTGGTTTTGACAACGTTCCCAGGAAAAAGGCAAAATTTCAGGTATGGATTTGTGGTACCTTCCCTAAATGGAGGGGATGTGTGGCCCATTGATGACGGAGCATGCCATGTACCTGTCAAAATGGAACAAATGGGTTTGTTTTTTTTTCTTTGTTCCTTACAGAATTGGATGAAGAACAGTTTAAAAGTTCATAATGAATCTATTCTGGAACAGGTGTGGAATATCTTTTCTGAAGCTTCCAGCAATGTAAGTCAGATCTAATTTTAGATTTGCAGTGTGGTAAAAGTGATTAGTAATAATGAAATGGGAATGTCTTATTTTTGGAGGTCAAGACAGCCTTCTTTTTCAGAGAGCCTCTTTGTGCCTTCATTTATGGGAAAGAATAAACTGAATGCACTGCAGAGAAGATTTCCTTATTGTGCAGAGAAAGGTATTTAATCCCAATGTTTGATAATGGTACCAGCTAACATGAGACAATTTGCTCAGAAATCAGGCAGTGGGATGTACTGGAAAGAGCAGGAGCTTTGGGTGTCTGACAGACCTGGTTTGAACCCCTGCGGTGCTGTTGGCCAAATGTTTGATCTTGGGCACTTTATTTAACCTCTGTGAGCCTCGGTTTCCTTGTCTCAAAGAAAATGGATAGTCCTATTCATGCATTTATTCAGTACTTGGTGAGCACCTGATCTGTGCCAGGCCCTCAACAAAAAATGTATAATATCTCAGGTGGCCACAGTGCCATGAAGAGAATAAACAGTGAGGACATAGGAGTGACTAAGGGTTCTTTTAGGTGAGGGGTTCACAGAAGGCCCCATACATGGATTAAAGCAGCTGAGGCTATGAAAGCACCCCTTTCTGTGGGTGCTTGTGGGTAGTGGGCACCTGCTAAGCATCTGTCTCCTCTTGGTGGAATGAGAACCCCACTGGAGTAATTCAGTTAGCCACCTCTCAGGTTCGATCTGAGAAACCCCTAGATGTGGACTCCATGCAGAGAGTCTTGGTTTGATATTGTTGGCCACCTTATTCGTGACATTGTTAAATTAAATTTTTTTTCCCCATTAATTGACCTGCACTTTGTTCCTACTTGGATCTTATATCCCGTTTGGAGACTTACATCATTAGTAGTTTTAAAAACAGTGGGGTTTTCTGACCGTATTTTATTCTACTCACATTGCCGGGAGTTGACTGACTTACCTAGAATAGTTTGGGCAGTGAAACTGTCCTGGCATTTGTCTCTTTCAGAACATACAAATTGGGTCTTTGGAATCTTAGAACCAGTTATGTGCATGCTGTCCTTGCACAGCGCCACGCTAATCTCTGTATTATTCTAGTTGTACATGTGCTGCCCGAGTGGCACTGTCACCAGTCATATAATTAGCATTTCTGTGGCACGTGCCTTCTAAAGGTTATTCCCATTATTTTAAAGTAAGAATCAAAGATTTGGATTACTTAGTTCACTGCAAAGTTCAAAAAAAAAAGTTTTTTCTGATTTCCCTTTTGAAACTGTGAGCATATTTTGGAATAAATGAATAATCAGTACACAGCTCATGGTAACTGAGCTCTGTAAAACGCAGCTATTGCCACTTTGCCCCTGGTGTTGATCCAGCCAGCTGGAGGCCCTGTGTCCTCGTCTGGGGAGGCTTCCTCTGCCCCAGCACAGCTCGTCTGGTCCCTGTGCAGGCAGCCGTAATCAGGCCAAAGTCCTTGCCTCGCAGAGCTGTGTTCCAGTGTGGGACAGATGACTGTGTATGTCGGTCTGGGCCAGAGCAGCAGGACAGGGCGTGGGAAGCTCGAGGAAGAAATGGAAGGCAGGAGGAGGGGTGCGGGGTGGGAGGGGCTCTGTTCGGAAATAGGGTCAACGAAGGCATCACTGAAGAGACCACATTTAAAGAGAGTCTGGAATGAAGTAGAAAGAAGATGGGGGATGAGTTTGTCCACCCATTACCGAGTGGCTGCAAGATCGGGTGACTATCCCTCTTTCTGGGTGCAGAGCGAAGGCACCAGCTGGAGACATGGTCTGAACTGGGCAGAAGGGAGGCTGAGGGCTGTGGCTCTCAGTGGTCATAACAGTGCCTGACTATAGGATGGGAATGAGACTGTAGGCCAGGAGTGAGGTGACTTTGTCCCCTTCTTCCTCCTGAGTCTCTTTCTGAGCTCATTCCCTGCCCGCCCGCCATGTGCCTGGCCTGGCTGATTTCCCTGAGCTGCTGGGGAAACGGCAGCTAGTAGGCTTATTGTTCCTCTCCCGGGGGCTGTGCTGTCAGCCAGGGCTGAGCACTGAATGAGGCGTGAGTCAAAGCCAGTCCTTTTTTTGGCTCAGTTTGGGGGGTAGGATCTCCCTCCTTAGACCCAGGCTCCCAAAGGAAGAAGACTAGAGGTGACTTCGCCTGGCACCTGGTGGTAACTAATGAAGATGGGACTGGGGTGCAGGTCTTAGGTGAGGAGTCAGCGGTTCCTGAAGCAGCTCAGTCCAGACGTGTTAGGACTCACGGAGCAGTTCAGGACAGTGCTGGGGCCATCTCGAGAAAGGGCTGTCATAGAGACCAGCATATGTTCAGAGTCGGGGGTGGGGATGCAGCGGACAGTGGGGCTCGTTCTGCTGGAGACTGTTCTCAGTCGGATCTGTGTGCTGGCTCAGATAAGGTCGTGCAGCAGGTGGAGGTTTATCTTACTCCAGGGCATGTAGCTCCTTAGCTTCCTCTGCGTCCTTACTCCACGTGTCCCTGAGACTCTTCCTCCAAGCGTCATCCTCTGTGCGGAATAACGAGTAGATGAGACCTGTCTAGTACTGCAGAGTTTACAGAACCTTTCCTGTACGCTAAGCGGCTTATTTGAGTATCCTCAGTCTACTCCTTCCTGAGCCCCGTGAGCTGCTATTAGCACACGCCATAACTTCCCATTTTATTCGTACATCAGCTGTATAAGGTACATCTTACTAAGTCTTTCATTCTAGCAGTGAGGAAATTGGTTCAGAGCAGATAAATAACTTGCCCTGAGGCACCCGGCTAGTAATTAACCGAGCTGGTGCTTGAATCCAGGTCTGCAGATGCGTAAATCCCGTGGTTTCTGTCACACCTAAGTGCTCATCTTCTATCAGAAAGAAAGATGAAGAGTGAACTGTCTAGCTTAAGTGACATAAGGATTCTTCACTTTTCCAGTGGAATGAAAATGTCTTGTTAAATGCAGGGTGGCGTGTGGGCTGGGGGAAGTTTTTTTCCATTTGATAATATTTACTGCTACGTTTTAGCTCTTGGGGGTGGTCAGAGTTATAAAATGGTAAGTAGTAGACATTTTTCTTGGAACAATTTCTCAGTAGACATGTGCAGTGATGTGAACAACGATCTGGAATGAGTATTTATGTGTCTTTTGGTTTTGCCTTGTAATAAGGAAGCGGTCAGTAAGGGTCAAGACCAGCAGCCCCTCCCCCAGGCGGCCAGCCCACCCTGCCCGCCCCACACAGAGGTCTCCGCCAAGGTCCCAGCCTCTGGAACACATGACAGCACAGAAAAGCAAGCAGAGGTGAAGAAGAATAAACGAGAAAGGAAGGAAGAAAGGCAGAAGAATAGGAAAAAAGAGAAGAAAGAACTAAAATTAGAAAACCACCAGGAGAATTCAAAGAATCAGAAGCCGAAGAAGCACAAAACAGGCCAGGAGGCTGAGCAGGAGGCCGAGCAGGAGGCCGGAGGGGAGGCCCTGGGCTCTGCAGGGAGGAAGAGACAGAGCAAGGCCAAGGGGGCCGCTGACAGGGCAGAGGATGGAGCTGGGGCCCACGCGGGAGACCCCGAGGAGGAGTCCACAAAAGCCCGGCCTGGGAAGAGAAAGCAGAAGCACTTGGAAGGTGTGTGGCTAGCGTATGCTCTGGGCTTTGTGAAGCAGATCGTAAAGCAGTGAATTGGGGCTGGGTACAATCTGTTAGACCTCGCATTTGAACCAAGTAAGGCAAAGAGCATAAGCTTTGGGCTCAGGCCAGGCAAGTGAGCACCTCTCAACTCGCCATGTGTTCCTCTGACGTGGAGGAGGAGAAGACCACGGTGCTGGGCTGCTTTGGTGGTGGGCAAGATGGCGGACGCACATGGCTTGGCCGTGCGTGCCTTTCATTAAATGGTAGCTGCTATCATAAATGCAAATTCTTTTTTTTTTTTTTTTTAAATCTTTCTACTTACCTAGATGACACAGGTTCTAAGAAGAAACAGAGAAAGGTCTCAGGACCTCCTGAGGGTGGAGAACCGGAAAACCATGAGGCTCCTGCAAAAGGTATCACCGCCGTCATTTGGAGAGGTCTGCCCCCAGGGTGGGGAAGAGGGAGATGACCCGGGCCTTCAGGCAGATCCTCCCCTCCAGAGGCACTGTCTGGAAGACGAAGCAGATTCAGGTAGGGTGTGGCTCCGGAGGAGCCGGGGAGAGCTCTATGGGTTACTCTCCAGTGTCTGGCTTTAGAGGTAAAAGTGTCTTTGACTCGAAATACATGATCTTTGGACCTGAAGATAAACCCAGCATGGCTTTCTGAGACCGTGTTCCCTTTCCTTTCTCTCTGCTTCCTGTGACCCTGCCCCCCCTTACTCTCCTAGAGGTGCCTCCCAGACTTAGCTGTTCCCCATGTCTCCTTGCTTGGACCGCCCTCAGCCAGAATGTGTACCTAGCAGAATCCAGTCCCTGGCCTTCATCCTTCCTCTAGACTGCTGCCTCCTCCACAGAGCTGCTCCTCCTTCCTTGGGCCCGAAGCATTCCCTGGGGTCCTGCTGATCAAGAAGAGACCCCAGGATTCCAATGGAAATGGAGGCTTTATTATTAATGAAGGTTTAGTAACCGCCTAAGTTGGGTTAGACCTCTTAGATTGGAATCCACCCACACCTGACTTGGAACCTATGAGGCTTTTTTTAATTCTTTTTTGTTGTTGTTTTAAGACGATAGTAGATTCACTTGCAGTTGTAAGAAGTAAAAGAGACCTAAGTCCCAGTTTCCTCCAAGGGTCATGCCCTGCACAGCTAAGCATCTCCAGGGTGCTGACATCAGTACAGTCAAGAGGAAGGTGCCCACCGCCACAGGGAGCACCGCTGTGGGCCCCGGTGGAGCATGTCTGTTTCTCCCCCGCCCCACTTGCCCCCGGCAAATCACTGATCTGCTCACCACTTTTGTAATTTCGTACTTTCCGAACGTTACCCAGATGGCATCTTTTTAGTATGTGAATTTTTGAGATTAACTCTTTTCCCTCAGCCTTATTCTGGGGAGGTATGTCCAGGTTGCTGCACAAATTGGTAATCCAGTCCTTTCATTAAGTCCTTCTCCATGGCATGGATGGACGAATTTGTTTGACCATTCATCTCTTGAAGGACCTGTGGGTTGTTTCCAGTCTCTGGTTGATATGAATAAAGCTGTGTCAGCATTTAGGTACAGGTTTTTGTGTGGAGCACACATCACTTTTTCTGGAAGAAATGTCCAGGAGTGCAATTGCTCTGTGGTGTGGTGACTGCCTATTGAGCTTTTAAAGAAACTGCCAGCATTTTCTAGAGTGGTTGTACCATTTGATATCACCCCAGCAGTGTCAGACTCACCCAGTTCTCCCACATCCTGGCCAGGGTTTGGCGGTGGTACTATTTTTTTCCATTCCGATAAGTGTGTAGTAATAGCTCGGGGTGATTTTAATTTATTATCCCTAATGATGTCAAACATCTTTTCATGTACTTATTTGCCATCTGTGTTATCCCTTCATTATAACGTCTGTTCCTGTCTCCTGCCCATTTTCATATTGGGTTTTCTTTCTTACTGTTAAAGATTTGAGAGTTCTTTACATATCCAGTCCTAAATACTAATTCTTTGTGGGATAGGTAGTTTGTAATTTTTTTTTCTTCAGTTTATAGCTTGTCTTTTTATTCTCTTAACAGAATCTTTTTTAAATTTTTTCCTTTTTCCTTTTTTTTTAAGATTTTATTCATTTGACAGAGAGAGACAGCGAGAGAGAGAACATAAGCAGGGGGAGTGGGAGAGGGAGAAACAGGCCTCCTGCTGAGCAGGAAGCCTGATGTTGGGGCTCGATCCCAGGACCCTGGGATCATGACCTGAGCCTAAGGCAGACGCTTAATGACTGAGCCACCCAGGCGCCCCTCCCTTTTTATTTTTTAAAGAAAGAGAGAGAACACGATGGGGGAGGGGGGCAGAGGAAGAGAGAGAATCCTAAGCAGCCTCCACACCCCGTGCAGTGGCCAGCAACAGGTTAGATCTCATGACTCAGAGCCAAAATCAAGAGTCAGACATTCAACTAACCAAGCCACCCAAGCGCCCCATTAACAGAATCTTTTATAGAGCAAATTTTTTAGTTTTGATGAAGCCTAATTTGTAATTTTCCCTTTAACAGGTCATGCTTTTAGTGCCAAGTCTGAGAACTCTTTGCTTATTAGCCCGGGATCCCAAAGATTTTTTTTTCCATGTTTTTTCCTGAATGTTTTAAAGTTTTATATTTTATTCTTAAACCCGTGATCCCGTTTGAGTTGGTTTTTTTTTTAAAGATTTTATTTATTTATTTGACAGAGACACGGCGAGAGAGGGAACACAATCAGGGGGAGTGGGAGAGAGAGAAGCAGGCTTCCCACTGAGCAGGGAGCCCGGTGTGGGGCTCGATCCAAGGACCCTGGGATCATGACCTGAGCCGAAGGCAGGCACTTAACGACTGAGCCACCCAGGTGCCCTGAGTTGATTTTTATGTAAAGTATGAAACTCAGTACAAGGTTTACTTCTTTGTCCATCAGCACCATTTGTTGAGAAGGCTTTCACCTCATTGAACTGCTTTTATACCTTTGTCAAAAATCGATTTGGTGTATTTGTATAGTTCTATTCTGGTTCTTAATTCTGTTTCATTGATCTGTGTATCTGTTCCTCTACAAATACCACACAGTCTTGATCACTGTAACTACATCACAAGTCTTGAAACTGGGAAACGTAGTCCTCTGGCTTTGTTCTTGTAGTGGTGATGGTACTTAGGATGCCTCCATGACCTGCTCCCTCTGAGAGCGAGTCCTGGAAGGCGAGTCAGGCTTTCGGCCACTGTGCTCGGACAGGTCAGGCACCTGTTACTCGGTACCGTCAAGAGTGGGTTCATTTCCTGGGTGGCAAATAGATGTCACCCAGATGGTTTCTTTATTCCTCCGGTAGTGCACCAAAACAAAATGTTTTACGTATCATTCTTTATATTGTAGGGAAATTCAACTGGAAAGGAACTATTAAAGCAGTTCTGAAACAGGCCCCAGACAATGAAGTAGCCATCAAAAAGCTAAGGAAAAAGGTATGGCCCCAGAACCCAGGTATAGAAGCTGGGGAGAGCCCCTTCTTTAAGATGTACAGTTTGTTTTTTTAATCTAAAATACTGCACATTTGTTTGTATCTCAATGATTTCTGAGCTGCTCACTAGCTCCTCAGGGAATTGGGCCAAATCCCATCGTACTTCCTTAGCCGGAAAGGTGCCCATATTAAACTTGAAAATGACTGTTCTTGGTATTTTGCTCTCTTTCGCTTATTCCAGAGCAGTGGTTTCTTCTGTTTTTGTGTCTAACTCTATGTCTCTGGGTAACACACACCCAGCAGGGTACTCCTATGGGTACAGATGTCTGAATTTCCACAGAACACACCTGTGCTACCAATACCTGGGTTCCTTTTATTTTTTACTGTTGGCGGTTAAAGAAAGAACATTTTAGGTAAATTTTCAGGAAAAATCACCCATTTGATGATTATTTTTCTTTGTGAAGGTTTTAGCTCAGTATTATGCGGTGACGGATGAACATCACAAGTCTGAAGAGGAGCTCCTGACCATCTTTAACAAGAAAATCAGCAAGAACCCCACCTTTAAGTTATTGAAGGACAAAGTCAAGCTTTTGAAATGAACATTTTTATATTTAAAAACTGAATCCGTTCTGTTGATTTCTTTCACTGCTGTTTATAAGACATGTAATGAATTATAACAACTTCCAATTTTGCTTTCCAAAGCTGTATTTTTAAGTTAAGGAAAAAGTCTATTTTTGGTAGAACTTTTATGAGAAAATATATTCTTATCCAAAATTCTAAATCTGTGGTGGTGCAAATTATTGTACTTTAAAGAATACTTTTATGGTGGAAAACTTTTAAAAATGTGACAAGTCAAAAAAAATTCCTCCTTTGGTCAGACAAAAAAGTATTTGTTTTAACTGCATCACTTCTATACAGTTTTAATTAGAGGTTTGGGTGGGTTTGTTGTGTCGTTAAAACATGTGAGTTGTAGTATTTGGTCCAGAAATGGTCACGACAGTCCTCAGTGTTTGACAGTCTGTGCCTCTCCAGAAGGCCCCCTCTTGAGAGGTGGTTTGTCTGTAATGGCCCAGCCCGTCCGCACTGTGGCCCTGCCCTGCCCCGCTTCAGCCTGAGACAGACTGTGACCACGTATGGGAAATCACTCACCTGAGACAAAGCCCATCACTTAGCTATGTTGCTGTCCCAGGGCTCCAACTGGATGGAAATGCTCTCGGACATGGTATTCTAAGTCCCAGTGTGTGGTGCCGGAGGAGAGCTGTGTCCTGCCACTTGCTGAGATTGGAGTAGGCTTTGCCCACAAGTCCCTTACTTGCCCCCTGAACTCAATAGCAACGTGTCCCATTCCGATTTGGGGACGTGCCGCTGTGATGATGGGATTCAGGGGCACTGTGTTGGGAGGAAGGCTTTGGAATCGGGTTGGGAGTTTTTACTTTTTATACCCCAATTTACTTTGGGGTGCCTGGGTGGCTCAGTCGTTAAGCGCCTGCCTTTGGCTCAGGTCCTGGCTTGGTCCCTTCATAGTTAACCTCTCTGAACCTCCCTTTCTTTGTCTGAACAGTGGGGTACTGAAGGTGCCTCTTGGGCTGTGAGTGAATGAACTGATATGTGCAAAGCACACACCACTGTGCCTGAAACCCAGCAGACGTTCACTCGTGGTTGCTGCACTACTCTTCGGGTTATCAGTAACAATTTTTGAGCCAGGAGAAGCTTTAGACATTCTGGAAAGCCAAGGGGAAAATGAGGCTTGACCCAGACCACATACTCAATTAGGGACAGGGAGCCCAGCTGGGACTCCTGAGTGCAGTCCAGGAGGCCTTCCTGCTCAACTGTCCTCCCCGTGCACAGTGGGGGGCTGTGAACCTACTCCCCACCCCCCTCCCAGTTACATGTTCAAGTGCAAGCTCCAGAGCATTTCAAGATCTGGGCTGGTTTTTATTTTTTGTCAGTTTTACCGGGATGCATTTTTTAAAAAGATTTATTTATTTTTGAGAGAGAGAGAGAGAGCCTGCGAGCACGGGGTCGGGGTGGAGTGGTGGGGAGGGGCAGAGGAGGAGGGAAGGAGAATCTCCAGTAGACTCCCCGCTGAACACAGAGTCCGCTGCGGGGCTCCATCTCACGACCCTGAGATCATGACCTGAGCCAAAACCAAGAGTCAGACGCTTAACCGACTGAGCCACCCAGGCGCCCCTTTACCGGGATGCATTTAAGGCAGGATTGGGCAAATGTGGCAAAATTAAGGAAAACATATACTTAGGCCATGACAGAGTCCTCGTTTCTGTCATCTTGTCTGTTAACCCAAGGTTCTCAAGTTAGAACTTGCTGGCAGCACCTGGCAGCAATGTGGCTGACAGCCCAGTGCCCATGCACCGGGGCTGGAGGAGGTGGCCTCTCTCTCAGTTCCCTCAAGCCCCATGGGGATGAAGAAACAAGGCCAGCTACAGGGGTTCTGACGGTCAGTGTCATGGAGAGAGGTCTTCAGTGGTGCAGTTGGTGGTGGGAAGGGCTCCCCAGGTGTAAAGTCATGCCTCTGGGTCTGGCAAGGGGCACAATCCACAGACCATTCCTGAGGTCCCTGCACACAGACCACCCTTTGGTTTGGGCAGCTGCCTGCCTGATTTGGACTCAAACACAACACTGGTGCCCCAGGAACTTTAGAAACCAATCTAATGATATTTGTGTCTGGCTTTACAGCTTTGTGTCTAAGTTGAGTGTAAGATTGAATTCTACCATATTCTGCCTATTTCCACACTGGTCTGCTGGGTCTGGCCCTTGGGTATCCCTGAACCCGCCAGGGATGCATTTGGACACACTGCAGTTTTCATATGGGACACCTTACTTTCTGGCATTGCCTGGCATTTGTCAGCTGTGCGCACTGCCGTTTTCCATGATGCTGCTGACAAGCAGGATTTGGGAGAAGATGGGCTATTTTGTTTGCTCCAAAAGGTTAAGAAGTGTGACTGTCCCGGGCTGGGCCCTCCTTAATGTCTGGCACACTAGGCATCTTGCGGTCTGATGAGGAAGCCACAGCTCAGCACAGAGAGCGAGGCCAAGCAGGACTGCACCCAGGGCTGCCCCTCCCTCTGCACCGACTAGTCGGCCCAGCTAGACGTGGGCCGATGCAGAAGCCAAAGAATGCAACAGCTGCTGACAGAGGGGCATTTATGTGAAGAAAGCTTAAAAATAGCAAAATTAATGTGGAGAACCCTGCATGACCACTTTGCAAAATCACACAGGGGTCTCCGCACTGATTTTGCTTCAGGCAAGTACAAGCGGCTTGCTCCCATGGTGCAGGAAGATGATCTGAGGAAAGAGGCTTTCAAGGACCACGGTTCCTAGTCCTCTGTTGAAACCCGCCTCACAGGATGCTTGTGAGAATAAGCTCATAAAAGTCAAGGTCAATAGCATTTTGATAGGCCTGCAGACTTTCATGAATATTTTTGAAAAGCTCTCATCTTTCTAAACATATTATTTCTCTTTCAGAGTTAAAACTTGAGTTGCCCAGGTCCTATTAAAACAATTTAATTCAAATTAAGGACCACGCAATTTAAAAATGGGCAAAGGATTTGAATAGGTATTTCTCTAAAGAAGATGTACAGGGGCGCCTGGGTGGCTCAGTCGTTAAGCACCTGCCTTCGGCTCAGGTCATGATCCCAGGGTCCTGGGATCGAGCCCCGCATCAGGCTCCCTGCTCGGCGGGAAGCCTGCTTGTCCCTCTCCCACTCCCCCTGCTTATGTTCCCTCTCTCGCTGTATCTCTCTCTGTCAAATAAATAAATAAAATCTTAATTTTTTTTTTTTTTTTACTTTGAGCATCTCACTAGCCTGTAATTACTTCTCTTTTTCCAAAATAGATTT
This sequence comes from Callorhinus ursinus, assembly GCF_003265705.2. Classification (NCBI taxonomy): domain Eukaryota; kingdom Metazoa; phylum Chordata; class Mammalia; order Carnivora; family Otariidae; genus Callorhinus; species Callorhinus ursinus. The sequence goes on from NW_027397066.1 coordinate 6,474,199, forward strand.
CTTGGAATTGGGGGGTGGGGAGGGAAGCAGCAGTCTGATACAGATTGTTGTTTTATTTAGATAGCACTTCTGTAGTTGAAGGAGGCAAGTTTTCAGAGATCAGAGGTTTTATCATATTTGTCTCCATTAGTGAAAGCTATGGACCATGCATCTTACTTCTTTATTCCACCACTGAGAACTGATCCTTCTGGCCAGTGTTATTCTTTTTTGTCTCAGTGATGAAGCTGGACTTTGACTTATGCCTAGATATGGAACTACCATCGCACTGGTGGATGGGAAACTGGAGGTCAATCATTATATTCATCTAAGAGAAAAGGCATATTCTATATATTTCCCTGTACTCTGTGGTTACCAGAGCTTAGTATATATTCAGCTTTTATTCCCTTCTTCCGATTCAGCTTTCAAGAAATGGCTAACATAGGCCTTCTAAGTTTCTTTTCTACAAGGTGAGCCACAGAGGGCATGTTCTAGTTCTCATTTACTAGGTACCAAAAGTTTACCTTTTACATGGATTCCTAAATTACACATGGACGAGAGGTGGGTTGTGTAGTTCATCTTTGTCCTCATTCCAGAAAGCTGGATTTTGGCATAAGAGTGGGTACATGTGAGAGAGCTTGCCACTCTCGGGGTCAGAAGACAGATCACACCCCAAGCCCGTAGCGGGATTTCACATTGAAAGAGATTCTGTTGGGAAGCTGTCTTGCATGCACTGGGTTTTGCTTTTCCTCACAAACACATTTGGACCTGAATCCTCCAGTAGCCCCGGGTTACTGAGCCCTCTTGTCACTGAAACCAAAGTAAGTCACAAGGACTAATGAGGTGATACCAGAGCGCCCACCCTGGGCCAGGCTCCATGCTGTCTTTAGGGAAGGGGAGACAAACCGCCTCAAGGCAAGCCCAGAAACATGTCATGGGGGTGTACTGGTAGTACTGGTCTACTGGATGTGGGCCTGGGGTGGGGATCGAGGGCGCTGGGTCATTAAAAGCCCCCTGGATTGTTAAAGGGGTTTCTCACCTACTTGCTGTATTAGGCCGTCTTTCTCCTCCTCCTGCCACTGGACCCACTGTCATCTCCAGACCACCACCCCCACCCACGTGGGAGGCAGCACGAGGTGATGTGCTCTCAGTGGGGCTCCATGTGCCACAGTGAGACCTCCGCAGAATCTGACTTTGTGTCTCACTAGCTGCGGGCCCCTCCTGGGCAGGTTATGTAGCCTCCCTGAATCCCGGGGGCTCTGTCTGCCGTACTGACTCCCAGGGTAGATGGAGTGGAAAGAGCAGCACAGAGGTGTCTGCAAGTATTTCCCCTTCAAGGACATGAAGTATGCACAGGCTGCAGCGTTCTTCACTGCTTGTCTGAGGCTCCGGCGACAGGCCCCTGGCTCTTTCCAGCACACACAGCTGTGCCACGACCACCCAAGTCAAAGCAGCCACATCCTCCCTTCCGCAGCCTGGATCCGTTAGGCCTGGTTTTGAACTTGACGTCAATGGAATCCTACTGCACGTGCCCTTTCGTGTCTGGCCTCCTTCACTCAACATTCTGTGAGATTCACCATGTTCTCTGTAGCAGGAACGTACGCTGTCTTTATGGATGCCCAGCACTGATCCCTTCTCCTGCTGATGACTTTCTCGGCTGGCCCCAGGGTGGCTGGATTTCTAACGACATTGGCGTCCTCTGAGAGGCTCCTGGTGCAGGCACAGTGCTTTCTGCTTTCTGCTGAGTATCTGTCGAGGAGCGGGATCACGGAGTCATCGGCTGCATTTCAACTTTAAGAGATGTGGCCCCACGGTTTTCCAGAGCATTCTCACCAGTTCATAGGGCCACCCTCAGTGCATGAGGGCAAGTGAGTTTGTTTTGCCCAAAAGTGCACTGAAATTTAGTGCTTCTCAAATTACCACCTCTGTGTCTATCTTCTCAAAAGAACTCTGCCACTCAGTGCTGTCAACTCACTGGGGGTCGCTGCTAGATTATCAAGCTGCAGAAAACGGTATCTCCAAGTTTTCACAGAAGATTTGTCTTGAGTGATGTTGAATCAGCACAGCAACCCCCCTCGTAAAGGACGACATCCTCGTAGATACTCTACCACTGCCCTTTTAGCATTTAAAGAAATTCAGAATCCTGCTCAGCTCACTTCCTAGATTTTCGAACTTCTGTAATTTGGGCTCAGACCTCCCTTCTAACTCTTCATCTTGGGTACAAAGCAGTTGTACGCCCTGCTACAAAGACGTTTCTTTGTTTCGAGTGCAAAGACTCATCCAGCTGTTTTTGTGGTGGGATCCCCAGGGAGGCTCTAATTTATTCCCTTTGACATAAATGGTTAAACTGCCCCTTCGGTGGTTTAAGCTGTAACTGCTGAATAAACACCGATATCAGAGTTGAAAGGTCAGACATGGCTTGGAAGGTCAGGCCTTGGCTGGGCCACAGAGCGGGTACTGAGCTGCTGAAACACAGACTTTGCCGCTCTGACTTCCCGGGGACCTCAGGCCGACCTGTGCTGGAGGCCCGCGGTGGTCCGTCCGTTAGATTTCCCCACCAGAGATCAAAGGTGGGCCAAGCCTTGGCTCTCCTGGCTAGTTTCCAACAGTACTGCTCTTGGGGCCTGGCATCAGCTTTGCATCGGAATACTAACTGTAATGTTCTAGGGTCGCCCTGCTCTGACCAAGTAGATCCTGAACAGAGAGCTATTTCATAGCTAAAACTGAAACGGCTGTCCCTCTTCCAGGTTTCAGGAAAAAAAAAAAGTCAAGGCAACAGAACTTTCTCAATGTTAAGGTGTCCCCACCTGGAAAATTGTCAGCCTCTTGGCATTTGTCACCATGCATGCAATTCTAGCTCAGATGCTATAGGAGTGGCCATAAACTTTTATAGCACTGGGCCCTTGTTCAAATTTACCCGTATTTCACGATATTACACAAATGCACCTGGCACCCTATAATCTGGGAGTGGTTTTGATACTATTCAGTAGTTGAATGGTTGAGTAGTATTTGAACGAGTTTGAGAATCGCAGTTTAAGGGGCGCCAGTGGTTTCCAATCATTATCATGATGGCAGGCAGTGGTCTCGAGGCTCTCTGTGCCCACTTGTGTTGGTCCCTGAAACCAGGCCTCCTTCCAGCCTCGTCAGGGCCCTGGTGCTGTGATTCGTGATGTGGCCTTGAGAATGGGGACTCTGCTCTCCACCACCAATCTCAGAAGGCTGGGATTTTCTCCCCCTTGTTTTGTTTTTTTAACGTGAGGTTTCCTCAGGAGTTGTGGCCATGGCATTGGGATGATGCCCAAGGAGGGTGCAGAGTCCAACGGACCCTCTGCGAGCAAGGATTCGCCCTCCAGTACAACCCTGTAATGCCTTCATTTTCCTGAGGTTGGCAGGAGGATTTCCCTATGGCTCTGTTCGCATATTTGCTTTTGTGACTTTCAGGGCATTGGTCCTCATGTGTTGCATGTCTTAAGGAATGACAGGCAGATTCTTACTGGCATAAAAGCAACCCTCAGTTTGCATTTCTGTACTATCGTCTGGCATGCCTTAAGACTTCATGCTAGGTACAGCAACTAGATTTTATCTCACCTATTAATGCTAGTCAATTGGTGGTGATTTTCTGGTGATCTTCAGGATTTGGAGGCCCTACCCTGGTGCTTAGGAAGGGTAAGAAATGCCGTGATTGATTAGCGATATCTGCCATGGGTCTGGGAGGGACAGGGGCAATCAGGTCACCACATTCTCCCTTCCTGGTGTCCAGCTGAATGAATGAAGTGGTCCAGCACCACGGAGCCAGCATTCGGCAGGAATGAGCTCTGGGCACTCCGACTTTTCTATAGCTTATGTCCTGAGACACTGAGTCATCAGAGCCAGTTTAGCGTGGCAGCTCAGAGCTGAGGCTCTGAAGCCGCCTGGGTTCACGTCCACACTCCACTTCACAAGCTATGAGGCAGGGGGCCAAGACCCGGGCGACGAGGGGCCTTTTGGCTCTGACAAATAAGGTATGTACTCAGCAATTACAGTGAATCTACCAAACAGATCGTTTAATCCTTCTATCAAGAGACAAAAGTAAAGCTTCCTCAGATCCCTGAATGAAAAAGCTGTGTGCCTCAGTTTCCCCGTGTACAGAAGGGGAGTCATGCTGGTGATGACCTCACGTGGTTGCTGTGAGGATTAGTTCCCCCAGGTAAGGTGCTGGTCAAAGACAGCCACTGTTTCCATCAGCATCCATCCATCCTGCCGCTCCACAGCCTGACCTCTTCCTACGGGAAGGCCACCAGCCTCACACCTGCAAGGCTGCCCTGCTGGGACCTGCTGCTGCCCCACTGGTACAGACCACGTGCCTTTCCGCACTGCCTAGACGATAGTGGGTCCCTCGCGCAGAGTCGCCTACGTACCGGGCACAGTGCTAAGCCCTTTACATCTGCATCTACACCTGTATCTCTACATCTCACAAATCTGTCAACTAATCCAGGAGGGGGTGTAATGCACCCATTTCGTGGATGAGGAGATGCAGAAAGCTTAAGTGACTTGCCTCAGGTCACGTCAGGAGTAGCAGAACCAGGACTTGAGCTCTGGTCTCTCCTTGGCATCACTGTTTTTATCTCCTGATCAAATTTCCCTTTGGTCAGGAGCCCCCCCTCCTTGTTTCCACCTGCCTTTTCTTAGCATTGATGATTTAGATCATCATTATAAAGACATTCCACGTAAAGCTTTTTAAGCAAATGTCCAGGCCAGGAATTTCCAAGGGGTTTCCGCAATGGGTCATGTGATCTCAAAGCCCCTTTCAGAGTTTTAGGCAATTTATGTACTTCGGGGTTACTGGATTTCTGAGTATATTTAGCCTGTATCCCTTCTTCTAATTAAGCTTTCAAGAAATGGCTAAAATAGGGCTTTTACGTTTCTTTACTTAGTGGAAATGCATGATAATGTGATGTAGACTTTAGTATTAAAAATACAGGGGTTTTCTTAAAGGAATAAAAAGAGCTTGTTTTATTTGATCACATGCACACCATTAACAGGCCAAATTCTGGGCACTGAATGATTTAGATCATGTCAAGGACAAGACTGGCATTAACAGCCTGGAGGACTCTGGGCATCTGGGAGGGTAGTCAGCCGGGACACACCTCTACTCTCTAGGTTTGCAAGCCTGATAGTGGCTCTCAACTTAAATGTGAGCAATTAAAACAAGAGACTGTCCTTCCACAGAACACAATGGACCCAAACATTCCTCCCAAATTGGCCACGGAGCCAGAAATTTCAGGAATGCTTGGGGACACCTTCTAGGATTCCTGCCCACCTGGCCTCTCATTCTAGGTCAGTCCACCCCTACCCCCTCCTTCTGCTTCTAGCTTTAGGAACGTTCCTTTTCCCTGTCCTGATCTTGCGGTTGAGCCGATCGCCTCCCTGCTACCTGACCCGCTGGCAGCTTGGAGGAAGCTTCTCCACTCTTCTCCCCAACACCGAAACCCAGAACACAGCACACTGCCTATCCTTAGAGGTTCACGGGGGGCTGCTCTTGTCTGGGCAGCAGGGCTCTGGACTCACACTGATTTCCCTTGTCTAAGAATTCCATCTCTCACTGCTGTAAGAGGATGCGACCAGAGAAAACCCCAAAGTGACACGGATGCCAAGGGTCAGAAGCTGGTGTGCCCTGAAGTGGCAATGACCAGAGGGTGACAGCAGGCTCACCACCACCTCAGATACACGGTATCCTCAAAGCCGAGTCATGTGGGCGCTCCTGGAGCTATCGTCACGAAGACTTGATCGAAATCCTAGTTTCCTTCTAATCTTGTAAAATACTTCAGAGGAATTTCAAAAGGCTTCTTTAAAAAAAAACTGCACATGCATTTTATGATCCTAATGGTTATTGCTATGGTTGTCATTATTGTTTTGCTTAGGCTGGTTAGGGCTGGTTTTAGTTGTGGTTAACTAAAAACCCTCTCTTGGTATAGCCAGTTGCCTAACAAACAGGCAGGGCATGATTAGCTCCACCTGGAGAGGGTTCAGGTAGAGTTATCATGTGGTACGTCCGCTAAGTGACTGAGCATTTCCCACCTGCCAGGATTTTCCAACTACACCCCACCCGGCGGACTCGTTCCCAACTCTGCCTTCACCACAAGCTACAAGTGAAGAAACACAAAACTAAACTAAACATAGGTATGAACGTGATCAAACTTAAAAGGTAAACAGTAAAGTGACAACAGATCTGATATTCAAAGGCATCTCTGACCTGTAAAAACAAGCAAAGAATGAAAATCCCCAAAGGAAAATGACATACAAATAGATAATATGTGAAAAAAGAACTGTTAATAAAGAAAAGAAAATCAAAATGGCAGAAACGGGGTGTTTGGGTGGCTCAGGCGATTAAGTGTCTGTCTCTTGATTTTGGCTCAGGTTGTGATCTCGGGATTGTGCGATCGAGCCTTATGTCAGGCTTTGCATTCAGCACTGAGTCTGCTTGAGATTCTTTATCCCTCTCCCCACCCCCCTATTTGCTCTCTCTCTCTCTCTAAAATAAATGAATCTTTAAAAAATAAAAAAAATAAAATGGTGGAAACACCCCTCTCCCATTATCACTTGGGAAAAATTTACCAAAATCATCAAGCCAGTTGTTGGTGCAAAGGTTGAAGATGGTTTCTCCCGCCTGCTGCTGGTGGGCGTGCAAAGCGGCGCAGGCTGCCCATTCGGGAGTTGTTTTCAAAGTAGTGATCAAAAGCCTTCAAAATGTTCATGCCTTTTCATGTAGCGATCCCAATTCTACAGCTTTAATCAGGGAAACGGAGTTGTGCAGAAAGAGAAACCTGTACTTCATTGCATTGCTTATATAATGAAAAGACTTTTTTTTAACTGGCTTTCTTTTCGGAATGAAGGGCCAAGAGACACAAACGAACATTTACTGAGTACTTCCCATAGGCCAGGCGCTGGGCCCAGTGCAACAGCTACATGGCACAGCAGGAGGACAGAGTTGACTGGTCTGGACTCAGGGTGGCAGGTAACACAAAACCACTTAAGTAGCATTCGTTTCTTAAAAAATGATTTTTGGTGTTTTTTTTGGCTCAGAAATCAGTGATGTCTCAGCAATGGATTAATAACGGTGGGTAAAACTTACTGAGAACTTACTCTGGGTCAGACGCTGTTCTAAACACTTTGCATGTATTAATACTTTTGATCTCTACCCAATCTTGTGAGGTAGATGCTATTCTTAACCCATTTTGCAAGTGAGGAAACTAAGGCAGAAGAGCGGATACGTGGCCTGCCCAACATTGAAAGAGCCAGTCATGGCAGAATCAGTAACGCCAGTCAGCCAGGCAGCTGGCTCCAGAGCTCGTGTTCTTAACTAGGTTAACCAGGGCTTGGCTGGAGTCAGGAATTGAAACGATGCTACCAACAATGCTTGGCTTGCATCTCAGAGCTTCCTTCCTCGGTAGGCTTCCTCCATGGGTCTCCATGGTGGCAGCCCCAAGACCACATTGACTTCACAGCTTATACCAACAAAGGAGGTCTTCCCAACAGCCCCAGCCCAAGTCCCAGGGACTGTCAGGTCTGGTTTGGGTCCGGGGTCCTCCCCTAGGACAGGCTCAGTCTCATGAGAACTCTGCAGGACTACCTCAGAGAGGAGGAAAAGTAGCTTCTAGAGGAAGGGATGTGTGTCCACAGTGAACCAGTCAACTGTGACCAAGGGTCAAGGTGAAAACCGGCTAATGAAATTCCTGCTATGTGCCAGGTGTTTGCAAGGCAATGGGCATCTCTGACCCATAAAAACAAGCAAAGAATGAGAATCCCCACAGGAAAATGACGTACAGATAGACAATATGTGAAAAAAAAGAACTGTTAATAAAGAAAAGAAAATTAAAATGGCAGAAACGGGGTGTTTGGGTGGCTCAGCCGATTAAGCATCCGAACTCTTGATTTCAGCTCAGGTCATGATCTCAGGGTGGTGAGATCTTGAACCCGACTGAGACCTGATTGTGGGTGATATGGTTGTCGCCCACAATCAGGTGGGAGAGCACAGGCGGAAGTTAAAATCACAAGAATCCTTTCTGGAGCCCAGGGAGAAGAGAATAACTGATCAGGAGGTGAGCAGGATCTGGAAGGCCAAGCAAGTAGTAGTGAATAGTAACTACCTGCTTGAACGCATACCACATGCCAGAGACTAGGGTAAGTGATCAGTACACATTTATCATCACTCTACTACCTATTGTGTCACAGATAAGAACACTGATACTTAGAACAATGAAATACCTTGCCCAAGGACCCATCATGATGGAGCCAGGATTCAAAAGTCTATAAATACATTGGACATAACCAAGTTGCTAAGGAGAGCCAGCAAAGGTCATAGTCAATTTCATTTTTCCCCATAAGTAACTGACATTGAAAATGAAATCCCTTGGTTGGTAGCAATCTGATATCGGGTATCTATTAAGGTACACAGAACACACAGTTAAGAACTTATTTAATTGGCCCCAGCAATGAAGATGCAGTCATTAAATACTGGACTTTTTCCAACCTGCTTTTAAGTATCATCAATATGGTGTACGAGTAGTGCCATTAAAAATATCAGGGGAAAAAGGCTAAAAGGACTTCAGATCCAAATACAAAGACCCTGAAACCATCAAAGGGGAAACCGGATCTGACCTGAACATACTACATATGGAAGCCCTGGAATCACTGTGATGCTCTGGGGAATATTCAGTTACAAGGGAGACCCAGCACTGACCTTTTTGCAAGGAGACAATCAACAGAAGACTGTATTTGATAGGAGGAATTCACTTCCTGTTGACAAGGCTTCTAACCCCGTACAAGAGAGAGAAGAGGGGAGGGCAAAGACCTCAGTGGGCTTTGAATTGATGAACCCTGGTTCTCGAGGAGTCTGAAAAGAAAAAGAAAAAACAAAACGAAAGAAAAAAGGAGGTATTGTGTAGAAAGGCCATATGATCTGCCCAGCTGTTACATCCTTTGCTCCTTCGCTAGAAAAGCTGAAGGAATGACGGAAGCCGACCAGCAGAAACTTGACGTTCTTCTCTTGAATATTTATTACATCTCTTCTGCAAATACGACACATAGAAGATACCGGAGTGCTTATTAATTCAAATTTTACTTCCTGGCTTGCTTTCTGGGCTATCCATCCCTGTACTCAATCCACCTGAAGCCACTGTCCCTGCTGCCCACACGCCCAGCAGAGCACACCGCCCTTTATTCGGTGCCTCCATAACCCCACATACAGTATTTCTATTATGGCCTTGTATCGAAATCAACTCGTCCACTAGATTCTAACTCACCTCTGTGGCCAGCACTTTAGCGCATACAGCTGCTCAGAAAATGCTGACTGAATTAATAAAACAAAACTGCTTCTGTACATTTATAAACACTGCACTACACTGTAGTAGTTCTCTGCAGTCATCTTTGGTCCAGGAGCTGCGCAAGGGCAACGTCATGTCTCACTCATCTTTATCTCCATTGCCGAGCGTGGTGTCTTAACAGTTCCCAGCAAAGAGCAGGTGCTCGGTAATCATGTTTCAGTGGTTAGGCACAAAATTTCTCAACACGTGATGCATAGGGCGGGGTAGGAGAGTAATTAACCGGACTACTGCTAGAGAAAAGCTTGGGAATTCGTGACACAGGCTTTTTTGGTTGATGAGCATGATGGGAAGCGGCAGTTCTCTGGGCAAGTACAAATTTGGCTCCCATGTTCTTGGCAGGAGCAATTTCTCACGAGTCAGAAGGAGGGGGCTAACATGAACCACACAGGGGTGCTCCCCACTTAAACCCCACAACAGATCCAAGGTATAGGCAGGTATGACCCCCCATGGTGCCGAAGAGGATACAGGCCCAGAGAGGTTTATCTCTTGCCCAAGCCCACCCAAGCGGAAGGGGCCAGGCCCGAGGCTCGGCAGCAGGCACCTGGGACAGGCCGGCTGGCCTTTCGTCCTCCCGGGGCTGCCTTTGGCCCTTTCAAGTCTAGCTGGGCGACTCCTAAAGAGGAGGAGCAGAAAAGAAGCCGGGGTGCTAAGACGCTTTGGGCGCAGGCGAGTCAGAGGAGGATCGGGCCGCAAAGAGCCGAGGGAAAGGGGCGGCGCCGCTTAGCCGCGCCCCCTCGCCTGGCACGCGTTCGGCGGCGTTCATAAGCTTGGTCCTTCTGGGCCTCCGGAGGCCGGAATCCACTTGGGAGAGCTTCGGCGGCGGCAAGATCGGTATTTTAAATTCAAATCATGTTTGCGTACTCGAACTTGGAGGTTACGAAGCCATCCCCACCCAAGATTCTCACCAACTAAAACCGCGAAGACTACAGAATCCCCACCCTTCACAGTAGAAGGCCCCTCCGTCGGGTATCCGACCGCGGAAGTTCCTCCTGCAGAGATCCGATTGCGTCACTTCCGTCGCGCTTCTGGGAGGTGCCAAGATGGACGCTCCGCGGGCCCGGGAGCAGCTCCGGCGGCGATACCTTTTCCCGCCGGACACCGAGGCCCCGCTGGACAGCGAGGGCTACGCCGGGCCGGGTGAGGCGTTCCCCCGGGCGCGCCCCGAGCCGCGCCGAGCTGGCCGGAGTCGAGGCGCCCGGAAACGGCCGGCCCCGCGGGCCTCCCGCAGCCCTGCCCTGGCAGGAGGGACCGGGTTTTGTTTTTCAGGGCTTGCCGAGTAGTTTTGCAAGTCGTGTACTTAGCTTAATAAGAGATTCCTAGTGATCGCGTAGCCCCGCGCATCTTCATCCCAGCTGCGCTTCAGGATTCTCAGGAGAGCTGGTTTAACACCTGTTTCGTAATATCCATTAAAATAAAAAAAATGCCGTCCGGTTGTATTTCTAAGAATCAACCGAAGAATTATACTCTTCCCAAAACCCGACGACGTATGTGCAACTTGTTTAACCTCAGCTTTGCTTGTAATAGCGAACGGCTGAAAATATCTAATTGCCCATAAACAGAGAGCTGGTTAAATACATTTAGATGTATTCATACATGACACAGCGGGCAGACTTTTTTCTTTTTTACCAGGGTGGATGATTTTTAAAGGGAAGCGCAGAACAAAGTATGGTATGCCACCGTTTGGGTACGAACCTGTTAACGTGTGATGTGTGTTCTCCTGTAAAGACATAGAATATGGAAGAATTCATAGAAGTTATATTGGTAATTGCTTTGGGGTTGAAAAACTAGGGTTAAGGATAGGAGATTTCATTGTAGATCTTGTCCTGTATGTTGTAAAGCATGTGCATTTATTACCCTTTTCAAAATAAGCAGAAATCATGCCCAGGCATGCTTATTTATAAATTTTGAGCCTATCTCCCAGAATTTATATTATGAACATGCCTTTTGGGGATTCTGATAGCTTGCTAAAGGTTGGGGACCTCAGTTGTATTCCAGTGGTTCTCACAAGAACAGAGAGAAAGGGCATGTCACTCATCTGGTGAACTTGTAGGAAATAACTCATCAGACCCAACCCGAGCCACCTTTTCTTTCAGATTGGGTCTCAAATGGAAGAAATTTGATTTGTCCATCACCTGTCTAGACAGTACTGTGCCAAGACTAGACCTCCAGTGTGCCCTTGCCACTTTTGAGCTGCCTCAAAAGGTTGTGTTTGTTTGCAATAATTAAAATATGTAGTTAAAAGTAGTATTTTGGGGGAAATTACAAGTCCATTTTGTGCTGTAATGTCTGATGTCTGCATTTTTCTTAATTAACAAGGCTAACTGCTTTCTTAGGCAATATTTGAAACATAATACTAAAATTCTACACTACCCGGTGGTGTCATTTTTTTCTAAAAGACGATAATAATTGTAAATTTGATTTTAAAATTCATTTAGAGGGAAAAAGTTTCCTATATTGAACATGTTTTATGGCAGGTTCCTATTAATTACTTCTGTATATATAAACCTATTTGGGTGGTTGTTCAGAAGAAATTGGTACTCTAATTGGAGAGAATCTGGGTTTTGGAAAGGTCCAGGAAATTATTTTATCCAGCTTAAAATAGCTATTTTTTTCCTTATAAATTTATGGTAACTTGATAAGTTAAAATCTTCCTTATTTGCAGAAGCCTCTACAGCTGTTGAAAAAAAGGAGAAACCTCTTCCAAGACTTAATATCCATTCTGGATTCTGGATTTTGGCATCCATTGTTGTGACCTACTACGTTGATTTCTTTAAAACCATTAAAGAAAACTTTCACACTAGTAGGTGAGAAAACTTTATTGCTTCATAAGTTAAGCACCATCATCTTATTTTTCATGTTCTGTTTTGTCAGTTGAATTTTGCAAATGTTTAGAAAGCTCTTACTTCCTGCCAGGTACCGTGTTAGAGGTACTAGTGATACAAAGGTGAATAAGAGTGTGTGCTTTGGACATGTACAGCAGAACGTATGAGCCTGGAAAGTATTTCAGTATGCCTTTCAGCACAAGTGTGTTGTGGGATGGCAAAGGTAGTGAATTTAAGAACCTAATCCGTTTGTAAAAGAGGGAAGAAGAAAGATTCTGCCTGATGGTCTCTCTGCAGATAAAGTATAGGAACACTGGGAGGAGGGGGTGAGGACTGTGGTGGGTAAGAACTGGGTCTCAGAGCTTGTTTTCAGAGAGTAGTTACAGCTAATAAGGTAACTACAGGGAGTGATTGAATTAGAGTTGATGTCACTCAGGGAGGAGTTGGGAGCTGATGTCAAATCATCATTCATTGAGGAGGATTGGGATCTCTTTGGTATAATCTCAGGATCTGACGTGGGGGACAAGGTTGTGAATTAGACCTGAGTCCTCACTGAACATTGGACAGTGTTCTGGAGGCCCCCCATAGCAGAACAAAGAGGGGGAGATGTTGATGACCATTGGAACTGGCATTGGGGGGTGATTTGCATAGGATGAGAGCACAGTTGTTCACAAGGAGCAGCAGGACTAGAAAGGTGTGGCTAGGACTGTTTGATCCCACGTTACCTTTTCTTCAGAGTCCTTCAGGAAGATCGGTGACCATTGGAGGGAGAGCCAGGAGATGCATGCAGTCAGGAGAAAGGCATATGGGACTTTAAACTGTTGGAGGGAGAGAGCTTGTTCTCTCTTTCCTGATTCCTGTGAGCTGGAGCTTTCCTTAAACACTCCCATCTTTCTGCGCTTTGCCCTCCTTGTTCCTTCCCTGACTGATTTGGGATGAAGAACCAGACATGTCGCTTAGCACCTTCTTTCTCTTGGGATCCAGCTGCCCATTGGAAGCACAGATTCCAGTCTGCTTTTCTCTGCCATCATTTCTGGGGGTAGCCCCGATATGTGAGGGTCTCTAGGTTTTCACATCAACTTGGAACCTGGTGGGTATGTCTGGTCACCAAAGCCATCTTCCCGTAGCTCCATCAGTAAAAAAAAAAAAAAAAAGCTGACAGTTGACCTCATCAGCCTAACTCCTTCGTGTCTCTCAGTTGGTTTAGAACCTGGGCTGGGAAAAGAGAGAATGGTTACTTTGCACACCAGCAGTGGCAGCTGTCTCTTTGTTATTCACATATGTCATGAGAGCCTGAAATGTGATGGCGATGATTAAGGCACATGTCTAGCCCCTCACCAGTCCCTTATGGTCCAGGATGGATAAATTGGTCATGTGGTGGATGCTGTGTAAGTGTATGCACAGGATTTACCTCTGTCGCCTTATATTAAGTATTCTCACTAGTTTAAGGAATTGGTGAGGTAAGGGATAATTAGTTACACATAAAAGGTGCTGGAGGCACATATGGTCATGTGGCAGAGCCAGGACTCGGAATCTGAAGCCAGGCCTTGGAGCAGGAGAAGGAAGTAGAAGTCACAGGCCTGGCCCCCAAAAAGCGTCCCCTTAGATAAAAAAGACATGAACGGATATTCACAGGCTGAGGATTTTGAGTAGCCCTGGATTCTTGCTGAGGGCCTCAGTAAGCAGTGGGGAGTTGGAGCCGTGGGATGAGAGCAATACCTGAAAGGGAGTGTGGGCCGTGATCTGCTCTCTTGCATCTGGTTCATTCTTCTGATGCCTGAGGTCATTGCTTATTTCTTGCTCCACCATTAGCCCAAGTTCAGAAGCTCAAAGCATTAGGGTTCTTTAAATCTGTGCAAGGTTAGGGGTGCCTGGATGGCTCAGTCGGTTGAGGGTCCGACTGTTTCAGCTCAGGTTATGGTCTCAGGGTTGTTAAGATTGAGTCCTGCATTGGGCTGTGTGCTGAGCATGGAACCTGCTTAAGATTCTCTCTTCTCCCCCCTCTCCACACACCACTGCCCCAGCTTGCATATGCTCTCTCTCTCTTAAAAAAAAAAAAATTTTTTTTTAAATCTATGCAAGGTTGTAAGATTGTATGTTCAAAGACAGGAGAGACAGATTGACATTAAAGTGAAACATCATGATGCTTTGAAAATGTCAATTTTTAGGAACCTGCTGTGTGTGTGTGTGTGTGTGTGTACGTGTGTGTACACACACCGAGGAGCTGATTAAAACTACAATGCAAATTACCATCCCAGATGCCCAGGCTTCATACCCACCAAGCCAGAATTTGGGAGACTGGGGCAAGTTAGCTTCCTTTTGGAATGTTGTAGTGACTCTGATACACACCCAGGGTTGAGGGCCACTGACTTGCACTATCGTTTTGATTCAGGCATGTTCTTCATCTGTTTCTATCCTCTACCATATCGGGACTCCATGGCCGTGCTAGGATTCTATATGAAGTTAAAAACAGATGAACAGAAGGATCCTGACCAAGCAAGGAGGTCACTAATAGTGTTCCTCAGCCTTTGTTAGCACCTCCGAAGGAGCCTTTGCAAGACATGTTATTCCTTATTGCCCCCTTACGTACTGTATGAGTATCTGTGCTTTGTACATGCAGAAAGAGTAAGATTATTTCCTCACTTTCGGGGCAACATCGCCCCTGTTGAGAATGCACACTCTAGCAGAAGAGAGGTCTTTGAAGAGGAATATGGAGATTTTTTTTTTCATGGATCACCTCTGGAATAATGATGATTACCACTGGGCATTAACTGTGTGGGAAGCACTTTTCTGAGCAGCTGTGTGATTCTCACAGCTATTCTCTAAGTCCTGGTAACGTTTCCAAAGCCCCATGAGGTTAAGTAATTTGCCCAGAGCCACAAAGCTAGTCCTGCTGGATCCAAACCCAGACCAGCAGATGTGAAAGGCTGCGCCCTCCTGCCTCTCATTATTAATCCTAGAACCCAGCATCATAAAATGCTTTAAAGGAATCTGGAACCTTGGCACGGTTGGACCGTGCGCTCACTCACTGCCAGTGTCACTTGACTGTTCCAGCCCCCCTGTGACTCCTCTCTCATCTACGCAGAACACCGGTCTTCTCCCCTCGGAGAAGCGAAAGATAATGGGGACATCAGGAAACAGGAAAAGGGCTTCGTTCCCCAAATCTGGCCTCCTCCCCTGATCCACAGGGGCGAGGAGGCTGCCTTCACATGCAGAGTCGGCTCTTGGGTAGAATGAGAAGTGAGAAAAAGCCACTGCTCCTCGGAGGGTTGGAGCTCTTCTCAAAATGGGTGTGTTTCCCTAAGAAACCTGTTGTGAGAGGCAGTTTGAAGAAACCGTCTTCCAAATTGATTGTCCATGTTCCTCAAAACCATCCTTGATTTGGAGGAGTTCATGGTCCCTGTTTCTTACTGTCACACTCAAATCTTCAGAAAGAGACAGAAAGCTGCTGTCTCTCCTGGATCGTGAAAGCAGACGCGTGGCCGTGAGCTTGCTCATGCTTTGGGTCGTGGTTTTGGAGTGTGTGCAGCACACGAGTGTTTAAAAGCCTCACTTTCTTCCTGCGGCACGTGCTGGCCTCCTGTCTCACCCCATCTCTTGGTAGATAGAGGCCTTCTGAAAGCTGGGACTGAGGAGCTGTGGGTCCCTCAGGGCCCCTTACCCAGCCAGTACTCTCCGTGAAAATCGATTGTTAGGCTGTCCGTGAGAACGTTTAAGACATGTGCTGACTCGCTAAGTGCTGTCAGCCCTCCTGTCGCTTTTGTCTTTGGCAGTTGGTTTGTCGTGGGTGGTGCCCTGCTGCTCCTCAGCCTGTCGATTGCATGTTACTGCATCCTCTACCTGGAGTGGTGTCGTGGAATTGAAGATTATGACGTCAAGTACCCCACCTTGATACCCATTACAACCGCTACTTTTATTGCAGCCGGGATTTGGTAAGTTAACTTTGAAATGACTCACAGGAATAAAACGGTTTTTGATTGGTGCTGATGTACATGGTACAAAACTTAAAGGAAAGGAGTAACGGGAAAATGGCCTCCTGTCATTGCTGGTCTTGGAGTCCCTTTCCAATAGGATCTTTCTTTATGTATTTAGCTACTTAATATGCAAATGGTGACATGCTGTATATATTCTGCCTTTTGCTTTTTCAGTCATTTTCATTGTGAAATATAATACATATAGAAAGTGGAAAAAACTAAACTGTACAGCTGAACGAGTTCAGAGATGCATTGATGAAAGCCCACCCAGGTCAAGAAGGAGAACCCTTCCAGCCCCAGAATCCCACCCCCACCCCCAGGCGCCATCCTTCCTGCCCAGGGACAGACACTGCCCCGGCCTGTGTGGGACTTGCTTTCTTTTGCCTCTCTTAAATACTCTCTTTTTGTTTTGTCTGTTTTTGAACTTGATAGAAATGGAGTCATATATTGTGTGTTCTTTTACATTTGGTGGTTTACACGTAATATTACGTATGCTCTTTATTATTCTCATGCTCAAAACTTCAGAGACAGAGGGAAAGCTGCTGTCTTTCCTGTATCATGAAAGAAAACACATCGCCATGAGTGGAGCTGTGGTTTGGACGGCGCTTTGTGGGCGTGTGCAAAGCCTCACTTTCGTTCCTGCCTCGTGTCTCAGTCTCATCCTGTCTCACCCCCTCTCCCGTTAGATCTGCCTTGTGTATCGCAGCTGCTCACTGCTGGGTAGCATTCCGGCCTGTCGCTGAATCCCAGCCTAGCGGCTCTACTGTCCATAGCGTTTGAATTGTTTCCAGCTTGGCGATGTTCCTAAGGATGCTGTTAACATTATGGAAGAGGACTCTCGTGCACACGTGCACACATGTCCGGATGTATGTAGGCTCACACGTGTATGTACCTATCTCTAGAAGTAAAATTGCTGGCTTAGAGGTTGTACATATCCAGTTTCAGTAAATAGCGCCACCTCTTTTCCAAAGTGACTGTTCGTTTTTTTTTTAATGGAGCCATGTAGTTGATAATTCTTCCATATTGGTACATATAGATGTGCCGTATTGTTTTGAATTGTTACATAGTTATTACAGAGACATAACCAGGATTTACTTAACCCGCTCTCTTGTTAGATTTAGAGTTGTTCTTACTGTTCTGCTGCTATAAAAACACCACAGTGTCCTTCTTCTTAATAGTTATTCAGTGGGGGCGCCTGGGTGGCTCAGATGGTTGAGCGGCTGCCTTCGGCTCAGGTCATGATCCCAGGGTCCCGGGATCGAGTCCCGCGTCGGGCTCCCTGCTCAGCGGGGAGCCTGCTTCTCCCTCTGCTTCTCTCTCTCTCTCTGTCTCTCATGAATAAATAAATAAAATCTTTAAAAAAAAAAAGTTATTCAGTGAAAAACATTGATTTTTTTAAATGTGTAGAAAAGTATACTTGCTCACTGAAGAAAAATCTATTACAGCGAAACACGAAGGCAGCAAATCACCATGACCCCGCTAGGCCGAGAGAAAAACTACTCTTATTGTTGTGCGTATTCCTGTAGCTTTTTTCCTTTTTCTGTAATAACTGAATTTTGATTTTGGAAAAACCATATACTTCTGTACATGTTCAGTTTAAATGCATGTTTTTTATGATGAATTTTCTGTATTTGAAGTTTAAGGGTATTGACACCTATTAACCTTGTAATGTGGACGTTACTAACCCTTCAGTGATGTGGGTGGACAGGTGTGCTCTTTTATATTATATAAGTAAGATCGCCCCAGAAGTGTTAGTTTTTAGAACAGTGGGATTGTAGCTGTTTAAAGTTCTCTTTATCAAAGTGTTACACATTAAAATCTTAACTGACTACAGCTTTCGCTAAGTAACTTCTGCTTCTACAAATTCAGACCATAAAAATCACTTGCACTTAGAAGCTGTCTTATTCTTACCTTGGTGACCGGAATAGTGTTTTTCTCAATAGGAAATTTTTTTTACTGTTTTCTTTTTTTTTTTAAAGGTTTTATTTATTTATTTGACAGAGGGAGACACAGCGAGAGAGGGAACACAAGCAGGGGGCGTGGGAGAGGGAGAAGCAGGCCTCCCTCAGAGCAGGGAGCCCGACGTGGGGCTCGATCCCAGGACCCTGGGATCATGACCTGAGCCGAAGGCAGACGCTTAATGACTGAGCCACCCAGGCGCTCTTCTTTTCTCCAAAGATTTTATTCATTTATTTGAGAGAAAGAGATAGCAAGAGAGAGCACAAGCTGGGGAGGGGGGCGGGAAGAGGGAGAAGCGGGCTCCCCACTAAGCAGGGAGCCTGATACGGGGCTTGATCCCAGGACCCTTGGAATCATGACCTGAGCCGAAGGCAGATGCTTCACTGACTGAGCCACCCAGGCGCCCCTCAATAGGAAATTTAATAGCAACTTTTAAGTGATTATTTTTTCTTTCTGTTTCTAAGAAAAAAATATTTGAAACTGTTTTGACCGTGATCATTTGATGGCATGTGGATCATAAAAGGCAGTAGCCATTGTCATTCCTATTCCATCACAGACACTGACTTTTCAACCCTCAGGTTCCTCTTGGGCAGCTCTCAGGGGAGGACCTTTAGCGGTTCCAGTTCCAAATGCTTTTGGAAGAGTTTGTGATATTTCCACTATGGGCTAAATCACATGGTGGAGAAACATGACATGCATATAAAGTTGCTGGCTAGGTAAACTTTCCCAGACTGAGGAACAGTGGGTTCTCTAAATCTAGACTCCACCGTGGGCTGTGTGTGTAGACTGCAGCCGGAGTTGCTAACTGTGTGCGCTTTGTCCTTTTCAGCTTCAACGTTGCTCTGTGGCACGTGTGGTCTTTCCTCACCCCGCTGGTATTGTTTACTCAGTTCATGGGGGTTGTGATGCTCATCTCACTCCTTGGATGATTTCTAAAGGTAGGAGTTCTGGAATGGTGGTTCTTACATTGAATTCATTGGAACAGTGTCTTCCTCTACGACAGTTTTCAGGTGGCGGCCCAGCAGTAGCAGACTGCTTAGCACCTGTTCAGCCGTTCAACTTAGCAACTGTCCTCTGGTATGGAAAAGTTCACGCTGTAGATTATTTTCTCCTGAAGTCAGCTTCCGTCACCTGATACACACGTGACGACTGGCCAGGTTGCTCTGATGGATTGGCAGCGTAGGAAGAATGGGCACTCTGACCCACTCTGACAGTTCTGGCTGCTTCCTAACAGACAACGCGTCGACCTTTTCCTTCCATGTTCCTTAGAGGATTTCTTCCTCTCCGCCGACAACTGCCCCCCCGGGCCCGCTGCCTTGCACAGTGGGGTCTGTTTGTCGAGTATCAGATGACTCATTTATCACACAAGTATGTAGTGAGGGCACTCCCTCTACGTGCTGAGGGGCATGGGGAGAAGACCGAGGCAGCGCCTCCCTTCCCGTCACTTACTTCAGAGCTTGGAGGAGATCTGCTTGGTGCATCAGTTTACAACAGGCATGAAAACGGGCCCGGAGAAGCATAGGTTAATATATACTAAGTAAATGATTGGGTGCTAAAGAAAACTGGCTTCAGCTAACAGCATCTGCTCCCTTTGGAGTTTTATTTTTTCTTTTTAAAGATTTGATTTATTTGAGAGAGAGAGAGAGAGAAGGAGGGAGCACACTAATTGGGGGGAGCTGCAGAGGGAGACGGAGAAGCAGGCTCCCTGCTGAGCGTGGAGCCTGACGTGGGGCGCAGTCCCAGGACCTCACGATCATGACCTGAGCCGAAGGCAGGTGCTTGACCAGCTGAGCCACCCAGCCGCCCCCCCCCCACTTTGGCATTTTAAAGGAGAGTCACTGTACCCGCATAAAGGAGAAACGGACATAATGTCATTGCTGCCAGGCTGCCAGTCGCTGTCATGGCCCTGACGGCGCTGGGGTGGACAGTCCCCTCCACACGCTGTGCTGTCTCAGTAGCCCTTTCTCCTGGTTCGGGTGTGCCGCCGCAAGACGTCGCCTCACCTGACCATGTGTCCTGCTGCCCCCCTTCTCCCAGGTGTCGTTAACATTTTTGGCTGTTCAGTTTTGACTTTTTACACACGTTCAGGAGCTTTTGACTCCCTGCTGATGTGAATTTATATTTGGTAACGGAGAGCCAGAGATGTTACATGTGGACTAAGCTTTGCTTCTAACAACAGATCCAGAAGCTGAAGATAGAATGTCTCGCATCGGATATCAATGCTCGTTTCCTTTCAGGTTTTAGAGCGCGTCAGTGTGAACGCTTCAACCTCCAGCCGGCTGAAAGCATCGCAGGCGTAATGGAAATGCTACAGTGCGTTTTTGCATCTAGGAAGTGAGTGGTTTCCTGGGAAAAATTGTAACTTTGCAGTCTGGTTGAAATCAGAATAAATTCGAGCTCATTTGCCTGTTCTTAAACTCAAAAATTATTGAATTTTTTTCAAATTCAAAATAGAAGTAATTGGTTTGCAGTGTTAATCTGTTTGAATCATTGGCGAAAGTATTGGTGTAAACATTTAAGCAGCGTTTCATTACAGGTACATGATGTCCTCCCCGAATTCAGATAAGTTGTTCCTTCTTGGGTTGTATACGGTCAAAGTGTATGGAAGGGAATGATCGTGTCCTGTGCCTTTACCCCAGCGTCAGCAATTCCTGTACTTCTCATTTTTATAATAGTCTTGTTAGGTGAGAGGGCCAATTGGAAGCATTTTGTGTGTTCCTATCACTTTAGATTTCATCAGGTGTAAATTCCTGGGTTTCTAGCATTTGTTTAATGTAGGCACTTTTAATCATTTTTAAGTATGTATAATTTTTTCCTTAATGTTTAAATAAAATATTTTTATAACTTTCTTGTGGGTTTTCTTGCTACAGGTTTTGGAAAGTTTGTTTTCAGCTATTAGAGTTAACTAAGGGAATAGGGCTTCTTCTTAGAGATGTCTGCTCTGCTCTTCAGAGATCTCAGGAAGACACTGTTCACCCTTTCAAATGCAGATATGTTCATGTTAAACCCAAACATCATACGCCTTGTGGTGTTGATCCTCACCCCCCCTCAAAAGGGACTTCTGCTGATGGTGGGGTTCAGTCACCGCTTGTGTCTGGCCTGGATCCACCCTGCACCTACCATGACTAGACCTTGAGTAGTAATCTTTCTCCAGCTGTGAAGTGGGAACAATATCTGTTTTGTAGGGTTGTGGATAGTAGGAATAATGTTTACAAAACACCCATTATAGTGCCTGGTACACAGTAGGTTTCTGGTACACAGTAGGCGCTCACTCCATTAATGATAATAGAGAACGAAAGACCAAGTAGATCCAGAGTCAGGAGTGGGAAAAGGGCAGGAAAGTGGGAAAAGGTGAGCAGAATCGGGCCCAGTCTGGGTACACACACGTGAGAGTTTCATTACAAGGTGAGGAGCAAGGTCAGACAGAGGTCAGAGTCAGCCACGTCAGTCAGTGATGGGGGGAGTCCGGTGCAGGGTTGCGGTTGCAAACCCCGCAAGTTAGGATGAGAGTAAGAGGCGGGACTAGGAAGGGAGAGACAGGTAGGGGGCTACCTGATCGGGCTCACCAAAAATCCCCAAAATGCTGAGGCGTAAGGAAACCAGAGATGAGGGAACATAACCAGAGCACCTCGTCTGTCTGAAACCTCAGAGGTGAGCTATCCAGAGGAGAAGTAATCATGGTGCTCTCAGTGGTGACGCCAAGAAGATTGAAGTTCCCTGATCAATTTTCTATAAAAGCCCGACCATAAGAGCCCTCAGTGGCAACCCATTTGGGACCTCTCACTTGAGAGAGCTTTTCCTTTCCTTTGTTTCCACCTTCACTGAATAAACTTCTGCTTCACCCTTTTGCGTCCGTGAGATTCATTCTTCGACCCCGCGAGACAAGAACCCTGTAACGAGCATTGGTTCTGACCCTCCGGGGGGGCCTGGGGCAGGGGACAAAAGACAGCACCCTAGTGACAGCACCCACAAGTTCTCTGGGAGAGAGTCTGCAAGAAAACACCTATCCTCCCTCGCTCTCCCGTCCCCATCCCTTACTGCGGAGTGTAGTTCTACTTGGATAGACATCTAAGGCTGGGGTTCTCTGTAGGCAGTTCGTTGAAACCCAGTTAGAATGCTGATGTGGCCAACAAAGAGGCTAAGATGACCCTGTTAGTTGCAAAGAGACATTTTAATATATTTTTTTTAAAACTGGATCATGCCTGGTCTCTGTTTCTGTTACATAACTGCCATGTATGTTATTTATGGGTCTTTCCCTGTTACTATAACTACTAAATAAGTAAAAATGGTATCAGGCCATCCTGTCAGTGCTTCTGCACAAGCCTGTGGGAGGAGCGCCGCTCTTCAGAGTCAAGAGTAAATGAACACTTGCCAGTCTCTCCCGTGAAGGCCAGGGATATGGCGGAAGCACGTGTGTGCTCTTGAAAGTGTCCCTGACTCTTTGGGGTGCCTGGGTGGCTCAGTCCGTTGAGCTTCTGACTCTTGGTTGCGTGGGACTCTTGGTTTGGGCTCAGGTCGTGATCTCAGGGTCGTGAGATGGAGCCCCACATCCGGCTGTGTGCTCTGCGTGGAGTCCACCTGTCCCTCTCCCTCCCCTTGTGCCTCCCCCAATAAATAAATAAGGTCTTTTTAAAAATTAAAAAAAAATGTCCCTGACTCTGAGCATCCCAAGTGTCAAGTCCCAAGTTTTCTACCCAGCTTGCACACTTGTGCCCAGGCCTGCAGCTCAGAGGTTGTGGTTTGGTTGGTGAGCAGGGCTGTTCTGTGTGAAGCCTTCTCCAGGCGATTCTAACATCAGGAGGGGTCAAGAACTCTCCTGGTCCAGTCCGTTTAGGGAGAGACCTCTCTGCAGAAGCTAGAACCTTCAGATTGGCCGGGAACATAGAGATAATGGAATCTAACCATGCTCACTAGGGTCAAAACCAGACTGAGACTCCCCCGTCCCTCCTCAACCCCACAATCTATGTCTGGGACCCAGCTTACGAGAGTGGCCTTTCTAGGAGACTAACAGGATTTCAGGCCCTGGCTCTGTCGGGGCGCTTGGGTTTTATGCACCATAGAAAGGTCTCTTCCAGTGCCAGAGAGGCACTGGAAGGGCCAGGGAGAAGCTGAAGAGCCTGTCTCTGCAGGTGGGCTCGCATGAGGGAGGGGCTGGGGCTAGGCCTGGAGTTATTCCCTGGTGCTGTCTGCAGCCTCCCCAGTCCGGATAAATGCCCTCACTTAAAGAGGCATTTTTTTGTTTTTTTGTTTTTTTTTAAGATTTTATTTATTTGACAGAGACACAGCGAGAGAGGGAACGCAAGCAGGCTTCTGCAGAGCAGGGAGCCTGATGCAGGGCTAGATCCCAGGACCCTGGGACCATGACCTGAGCCGAAAGCAGACGCTTAACGACTGAGCCACCCAGGAGCCCCAAAGAGGCGTTGTTTTTTTTAAGATATCTATTTGAGAGAGAGCGCACAAGTGGGGGGGAGGGGCAGAGGGAGAGGGAGAAGCAGGCTCCTTGCAGAGCAGGGAGCCTGATGCGGGCTCAATCCCAGGAGCCTGGGATCAGTCCCAGAGCAGAAGGCAGACGCTTGACCAACTGAGCCACCCAGGCGCCCCAAATGCCCTCCCCTTAAAACCATTTTTCTTTTTGAAAGACTGATTCAGCTCAGTGTTCCTTGAGGTGGGAAAGAGTTTGGTGGATTCTCGGAACATGGAATTCATAAAAATAACTCCATGAAACAGCGACAGCACTGTTCTGCACATACTGAGGACTGATTCCCAAGGAGCAGCGTTGCAGGTGCTGGGCCGAGTGCTGTGGGGAGTTGAAGAGGAGAGCCGACCAGAGGAGGGACTGGTGGGCTGTGAAGCCCTCCCCGCCTGAGCCTCAGACTCAGCCCCCCAAGTTGAGGACCTCAATTTCCCCATTTGGGCAGAAGGGGGATGGGTAGCTGCTCTCTAACGCAGCGTGAGCAATAGCTTTTCCTGTTTGCTGCAGCTTTTGCAAACCTTTTAATACCTCACTTGGGGCATATTCATTGTGCCTTGAGATGCATCATTCCCAGGCGCACACGGATCTGTTGTCCTATTTCCCCTCTCTGAACACACATGACCAAGTCGGGCTCCCTCAGGCTCCTGAAGTTATTGACCATGTTCTCTGGTCTCCCTTACGGCACAACTCCACCAAAGGGTGCTCTGTGCTCACGATCTCCAGTTGTGCTCCGTATTTTAACAAGTGTGTTACGACGTACGTTTGCAGAAGAGTGTATATTGCTTTCCCTTATGTTTACCATAAAGAAGAGTCAAAGGGGACCTCTGGAGCTGGGTACCACCTGGGCCCACACACCTCCAGTGGCACAAGTGACCCCCACTTCAGCCACTGCTCCCCCACGGTCCCCCCACACTCACCTGAGCACCATGTCTCTCTCAGGGCCATCCAGACTCTTCTCATAATCCCTTTATTCCTGTCACAGTGACCGGCACAAAAGGCCTGGACCTCCCGGCGCACGTCTCCTCTCCACACACGTCTGTATGTCCCGGGTGTCTATTGCTGCGTGACAAGCCACGCTACACGCTTAGGCTTAAAACCACCACCACCATGATTTTGTTCACGAGTCTGAAGTCTGAACAGGAATCTGCAGGAACAGCTTGTTTGCACTCCACAGGGGGTGACTCGACCGGCTGGCTGGACGGTCCCCTTCCAAGGAGGATCACTCGGGGTTGGCGAGCTGGTGCTGGCTGCCGGTTTCTCTCCACATGGGCCTCCCCCATGGGGCAGTGGGGGCTTCCTCCCCGCAGAGGAGCTCCCATCCAAAGGTGAGCTTGGGTATTCAGTTTTCAGTTGCTGCTCTAACAAATTGCCACACACAACAGCTAAAAACAACAGAAATTGATTATCTCACAGTTCTGTTGCTTGAAGTCTGGCATGGGACTCAGGGGTTGGCAGGGCTGTGGTCCTCTCTGGAGGCTCCAGGAGAGAACCTGTCTCCTGTCCTTTGAGGCGGTTAGCAGAGTTCAATTCCTTGCAGTCCTAGGACTGAGCTCCCTGTCCTGAGCTGGCTGTCAGCGAGGCCATTCCCAGCTCCTACAGGCACCTCCATTTGCTGCCTCGGGGCACTCTCCCTCCATCTGCAAGCTTCCTGTGTCTCCTGCCTCTTCTTCCTTGTCATATTGCCCCGACCTCTCTTCCGCCTTCCCCTTCTGCTGAAGGGCCCGTGTGATTACATCAGGCTCACCTGGGCAACCCCAGATCCACTCCCTATTTTAAAGCCCTTAATTCTTCTTCAGCGTTCCTTTGGCCACCTAACGTGACAGTGTTGGTAGCTTCCAGGGAGCAGGGCGTGGACCTCTTTGGGGGCATCGCTCTGCCCACCCCCGGGGTCCCAGAGACAGGAGATGGAAGCTCCCACTTAAAGCAAGGGCTCAGGAATTGTTCAAGTAGCCACAGACCCCAGATTCGAGGGGACATAGCTTCCCCCATCCCAAAGGAGGAGGGTCAAGGAATGTGTGGGCCATGTTTTAAAATTGCCATGGTCTCTGCCCACACATTCTCTGTGTTCCGCCCCCATGCAAAAGCCAACAATTCCCGCGAGCCTGGTCCTGTGTGACAGCACCAGACACACAGGCTTGTGCTCCAGGATCACATCATCTAACTCAACACAGGGGCAGGCATGGTTGCTCAGGTGCAGGGGCCTCGAGCGGAACACCTTTACAGGCAAGTTACCGGTCAGTTAGCACGGAACCTACAGTGATGAGGCAGGCATAGGGGACCCGTGATAACATGCCCATTCAAAAAGGGGTGGGCAAGACACGCAGTCGCTGGTCCATAGAAATTCTGAAAGCCAGCTGGGCGCATGTCCCTCTCTCTTGATTAGGGACCAGGGCTGCTTCCTAGGACTCTGTCAAAGCTTTAGGCTCTACCCTCTACGCTCTATTCCACCCGCATCCTTTTCTGTAAGAGAATAGTTTGGAATTCAGGAACTTTCTCAGCCTGCTTCCTGTCCAGAAAAGGTTTGAGGTCCTGAGGGCTCTTCATTTTGCACTGCCTGTCCTTTTTGGCCTGAGCTGGAGCTGCTTCCACTAGAACAATTTGCAAACAATGAGAGGTAGGAGGTCTTCTTGTAGCATTTAAAGAAACCTTTATCTCCTGGAGCTAGAGGGTAGACATTGCTAAAGGTCAGGCTCAGGACCTCGTGGTGGGCAGAGTATCCCAGATGGCTGACTTCTCAGTCTAGGAAATCTCATCCACCAGAGTCAGGGCCCTGAAGGGGAAGGAGCAGATCTTGAGAAATGGACACCTACCTATCGCATGAATTGGATGTCACCTGATCCACCCAACACAAGGTTGGGCATGCACAGCGGCAATATATTACTGAGTAGAAATAGTATCTAAGACTTGAACTTGAGCAGGGCTGGAAACCATGAGTACGTTGCATGTACAGGTGGCTCAGGGGCCTTTGAGATCCATTCCATAGAGTATGATGTCCAACCACGTAGACAGCTGCAGCATCACGGCCCCACCCAAAGGGGGGTCCCTGAAGGTGGTGAAGGAAAATCTTCCCAGCGGGCTGAACGCTGAGTGCTCCATTTGGTTGGCCACTTTGTCTGGATTGAAAGATGTCCAGAGTACAAATCTCCATGGATTCAGGGATGGTTGCTCACAGGCTACTAGTTTGGTTAGATGGTCAGTGACTTGGAAAGAAGAACTGGAAACTTAGTGACAAGGAGTTTTGGGGAATAATACATGGAGGGGCCTCTCAGCATGGATTCAGAGTGAAACATGAGTCACACGAATGTGCACCCAAGGCACCCCCTACAGAGGAGGGGGCGAAACAGCATGTTCTGCGCTGGTCAGTCAGCCTCTGCCTAGCCACCCAGTGTTTGCTCAATGGGCCCCGTGTACAAGGATCATGGTGGAGGGAGGGATGGGGCCTGGGCCAGCTCTCAGCAACGCAGAAGCCTCTTCCCAAGGCTGACCTGGTGGTCACCAGTACTGAGTGCAGACCCTGCTGTGATGATCTGAAAAGAGCATTCTGAACTTTGGTCACTTGTCCCTTCCCTTGAATCCGGAATCCGAATCAAGGCATGTAGAGAGGGTGTGTGTGGGAAGCCAGCTGAATCCAGACTTTGAGTTCGCTCAGGCACCAGAATATGAATGAAACCTTCTGGGGTTCTAGCCCCGGCCATTGAGTCACCCCCAGCTGTTCTCGTCTTCCAGGCTAAGGGCCTGGACACTGCAGAGCAGAGGAAAAAGCAACCCCCCATGTCCCCTGCAAATCCTGACCCCCAGATCCATGAGCACAACAAAAACCCCACTTAGGGTGGTTGATCAGGTTGAGATAGAACTTGCTGCCAATAGCAGAGGCCACCCCTGAGCTGCCTTTCCCTGGGGAGACCTGCCTGGTAGATGTTTGATTATATCCAATCCCTTCCATCATGGAGGGACTGGAGATTTGTCCTCCCCGGATATGACACATACTCTGAAGATGAGTTTGCCTTTCCTTCCTGTGATGCTTCTGCTGGCATGTATATGGTCATGGTCTTCCACACCACACTGCTCCCGATCCACGACCATGGACTTCACCCAATGCCCAGGACTTAACATCCATTCAGAGCTCATTCTATTGCTTCCCAAAGGATCTGTGTAGAAAAAAATGACACTATTGGGAAAAGTAGTTAAATCCAAATAAAGACTGTAGTTTAACTAATACTTTTATATCAACATGAATTTCTTAGTTTTGACAAAGTTCCCAGGGTGTATGAGATATTAGGAGGAGGTAGGGGGAGCTGGGTGAAGGAAGGGTACACCAAAATGTCTATACCATCTTTGCAACTCTTCTGTAAATCTAACATGATTTCAAAAGGAAAAGTCAAGAAAGTAGACCCAGGAGTGACCTTTCCTGAGTGAATGGTTGCCACGCCATCATGCTGTGTGCCCTTTCAGGGAAGACTCAAAGAAGAGTCACTGGATATTTGTGGTAATGTGGCAGGGCTTTTCTCAAGGAGACCCAGCCCCCTCTTCATTCGCCAACCCCAGGTCTGTGAACTGGCTCAGGCTTGGGACACTGAGCGACAGGTTTTGACTCTCTCTTGTAATGATTCAAGATAGATCTCTGGCTACCTTACCTGGAGATTTTCCAGTGATACAGATCAAATAATGCTTTAATAGGCTGCCTGTCGTGGGTTGAATTGTGCCCCCCGCCCCCCAAAGATATGCTGAAGTCCTAACCCATGGTACCTGTGAATTTGACCCTCTTTGCAGATGTAATAACAATGTAAGTTAAAATGAGGTCATACTAGAGTAGGGTGGGCCCTTAATCCAATACGACTGGTGTCCTTATACAAAGAGGAGAGAGACACAGGAAAGATGGCCATGTGACAATGACAGGGACAGGGATTCGATCATGCAGCTGGAAGCTAGGGGGCGCCAAGGATCAGAAACAGCCACGGGAAGCTAGAAGAGACAAGGAAGTATCCTCCCCTGGATCCCTTAGAGGGAGCGGGTCTCTGTCGACACCTTGATTTCCAACCTCGGGGCTCCAGAACTGTGAGATAATAAATTTCTGTGGTTTTAAGCCACCCAGTTGGTGGTACTTTGCTATAACCACCCTAGAAAACTAATTAACACCACTCACCTCTCTTACTCTTAGAAGTTCTGGGATTATATAGCCACCACCAAAGGTAACTGGGGGCAACATCTACTTGGCACTGGGTCCTGCGGCTCGTGCTGTCTGTGGTGGTAAATTAAGCACTCTGCCACCTGACCTCTGCCTCTCTGGAATCCCATCATCCTCGCTGAAACTGGGGAGTCCATGTCTCAGGGGCAGCGTGTCTCACCACCACCCGTATGGCACCGAACCATCCCTGGAAAGCAGCTGCCTGGTCCTTCACTGAGATGAGCATGGGATCAGTGGAATGTGGGTGAGAGTAACATGCTCTGAAGGAGGCCAAAGCCAGGGGCCTGGATGCCATTGGAGCTCATCGTTTCTCACCACTGAGCTGGGGGCAGCCATAAGCGATGGAGGGTCCTGTAGGGCTCAGACCTTTGAAAAGTTTACATCAGCGGAAGGCAGAAAGATGGGTAAATCTCAATCTTGAATATTGTCTTGGGTAGAGAGTAAAGGGCACAGACTTCAATGTCTCTCTTCTGGGTCCAGAAACTTATATTTCCTTGCTTCTTTTTAAAAAAAATTCTTTTTTAAAGATCTTTATTTTATTTATGTGACAGAGAGAGAGACAGAGCACAAGTAGGCAGAGCTGCCGGCAGAGGGAGAGGAAGAAGCAGGCTCCCCGCGGAGCAGGGAGCCCGATATGGGACCGGATCCCAGGGCCCTGCCATCATGACCTGAGCCGAAGACAGACCCTTAAAGGACTGAGCCACCCAGGCGCCCCATTTCGTTGCTTATTAAAAGGAATCGAGGTAGCCCAGAAAAGGAAGCCCCACTTGATTTTCAGTTGGGGAGTGCATGTTATTTCTCTCTGTGTTCTAAAGGAGGAAAGGTAGTGCTAGCTACGCTAACAGGTGAACTGTGTAAGTATAGTGGCTTAGCACAAAAGAAGCTGACTTCTCACAGGGAGGCTCCGCTTCAGCATCGAGAATCCACTTTGCCCCTCACTGGGGGGCTCAGGCTGATGGACGCTGCCATCTTTAGCACCAGGCTCCCGAGGGGGCGCTGGGTGGTGGTGTCATCACGTCTGCCTGCATTCCACTGACCAGAACCTAGTCCCCTGGTTCCACCTAGATGCCAGGGGCCCTGGGAATTGGAGTCCCTGGCTCGACAGCCACTTCCCCAGTGACAATTCCACACCATGGAAGGGGAGCACTGGTATGATGGCCAGCTGGCTACCTCTCCCACACAGCCTCGGCTAGTGTCCCACACAGGGCAGGTGCTCAGTAAATAACAAAGTGTCTGAGGTACATTGTATTTGGCAGGCACATTCCAAAGTACCTCATAGGCATCAAACTATTTTGTCCTCATAGAAACCTGGAGCATGGTTACTGTGAAGAACTCCATTTTACAGATGAGGAAACTGAGGCACAATGAGGTTTAGTAACTGGTCCAGGGTCACAAGCAGGAAAGGATGGAGCCAGAGATCAAACCTCGAAGCCTGGCTTTAGAACTCACCCACCTACCCACTGCTTGAGACAGCCTTTCCTTACAAATCCACGCTGACTTGAACCGATTTATAAAAAAGAGAGAATGAATTGATGTGCACTGTAGAATTGAAAGCAAAGCAAAGGGGGATTTTATGGGAGCCCGGGGCATTCATGGAATTCCTGCCATCTGCCAGGCACTAAGCTCTCCCTCCCTCTCTTCTCCCTCTCTTTCTTTCCCTTCCGGTGTCCCAGGGCATTTGGCACAAACCATGGGCTTCATCTTGTTGTCCCCAGGCCTGGCCTCATACCTGGCCCTTGGGAGGTACTCAGTACACACTTTCCAATGTATGATAAAAATGTAGACTAGGCAACATTAGAATAATTGGGATCCCAGAAGAAGAAGAAAGAGAGAGAGGGGCAGAAGGTATATTGGAGCAAATAATAGCAGAGAACTTCCCTAATGTGAGGAAGGAAACAGGCATCAAAATCCAGGAGGCACAGAGAACCCCTCTCAAAATCAATAAAAATAGGTCAACACCCCGACATCTAATAGTAAAACTTACGAGTCTCAGAGACAAAGAGAAAATCCTGAAAGCAGCTTGGGAGAAGAGATATGTAACCCACAATGGTAGAAATATTAGATTGGCAACAGACCTATCCAAAGAGACCTGGCAGGCCAGAAAGGACTGGCATGATATCTTCAGAGCACTAAACGAGAAAAACATGCACCCAAGAATACTATATCCAGCTAGGCTGTCATTGAAAATAGAAGGAGAGATAAAAAGCTTCCAGGACAAACAAAAACTAAGGGAATTTGCAAACACGAAACCAGCCCTACAAGAAATATTGAAAGGGGTCCTCTAAGCAAAGAGAGAGCCTAAAAGCAGCAAAGATCAGAAAGGAACACAGACAATATACAGTAACAGTCACCTTACAGGCAATACAATGGCACTAAATTCATACCTTTCAATAGTTACCCTGAATGTAAATGGGCTAAATGCCCCAATCAAAAGACACAGGCTATCAGATTGGATTAAAAAACAAGACCCATCAATATGCTGTCTGCAAGAGACTCATTTTAGACCCAAAGACACCCCCAGATTGAAAGTGAGGGGGTGGAAAACCATTTACCATGCTAATGGACACCAAAAGAAAGCTGGGGTGGCAATCCTTATATCAGACAAACTAGATTTTAAAACAAAGACTAATAAAAGATGAGGAAGGACACTATATCCTACTTAAAGGGTCTATCCAACAAGAAAATCTAACAATTGTAAATATCTATGCCCCTAACATGGGAGCAGCCAATGATATAAGGCAATTAATAACAAAAGCAAAGAAACACATTGACAACAATACAATAATAGTGGGGGACTTTAACACCCCCCTGACTGAAATGGACAGATCATCTAAGCAAAAGATCTACAAGGAAATAAAGACTTTAAATGACACACTGGACCAAATGGACTTCACAGACATATTCAGAACATTCCATCCCAAAGCAACGGAATACACATTCTTCTCTAGTGCCCATGGAACATTCTCCAGAATTGATCACATCCTAGGTCACAAATCAGGTCTCAATCGGTACCAAAAGATTGGGATTCTTCCCTGCATATTTTCAGACCACAGTGCTTTGAAGCTAGAACTCAATCACAAGAGGAAAGTCAGAAAAAACTCAAATACATGGAGGCTAAAGAGCATCCTACTAAAGAATGAATGGGTCAACCAGGAAATTAAAGAAGAATTTTAAAAATTCATGGAAACCAATGAAAATGAAAACACAACTGTTCAAAATCTTTGGGATACAGCAAAGGCAGTCCTGGGAGGAAAGTATATAGCAATACAAGCCTTTCTCAAGAAACCAGAAACGTCTCAAATACACAACCTAACCCTACACCTAAAGGAGCTGGAAGCAAATAAAGCCTAAACCCAGCAGGAGAAGAGAAATTAATAAAGATCAGAGCAGAAATCAATGAAATAGAAACCAAAAGAACAGTAGAACAGATAAACGAAACTAGGAGATGGTTCTTTGAAAGAAGGAACAAGATTGATAAACCCCTGGCCAGACTTATCAAAAAGAAAAGAGAAATGACCCAAATCAACAAAATCATGAATGAAAGAGGAGAGATCACAACCAACACCAAAGAAATACAAACAATTATAAGAACATATTATGAGCAACTCTATGCCAGCAAATTAGATAACCTGGAAGAAATGGGTGCATTCCTAGAGATGTATCAACTACCAAAATTGAACCAGGAAGAAATAGAAAACATGAACAGACCTATAACCCCTAAGGAAATTGAAGCAGTCATCAAAAATCTCCCAACAAACAAAAGCCCAGGGCCAGATGGCTTCCCAGGGGAATTCTATCAGACATTTAAAGAAGAATTAATACCTATTCTCCTGAAACTGTCCCAAAAAGTAGAAATGGAAGGAAAACTTCCAAACTCATTTTATGAGGCCACCATTACCTTGATCCCCAAACCAGACAAAGACCCCATCAAAAAGGAGAATTACAGACCAATATCCTTGATGAACATGGATGCAAAAATTCTCACCAAAATACTAGCCAATAGGATCCAACAGTACATTCAAAGGATTATTCACCACGACCAAGTGGGATTTATCCCTGGGCTGCAAGGCTGGTTCAACATACGCAAATCAATCAACGTGATACAATACATTAACAAAAGAAAGAACAAGAATCATATGATCCTCTCAATAGATGCAGAAAAAGCATTTGACAAAGTACAGCATCCTTTCTTGATCAAAACTCTTCAGAGTATAGGGATAGAGGGCACATACCTCAATATCATAAAAGCCATCTATGAAAAACCTACAGCGAATATCATTCTCAATGGGGAAAAGCTGAGAGCTTTTCCCCTAAATTCAGGAATGCGGCAGGGATGTCCACTATCACCACTGCTATTCAACATAGTATTAGAAGTCCTAGCCAC
Organism: Callorhinus ursinus; assembly: GCF_003265705.2. NCBI lineage: Eukaryota > Metazoa > Chordata > Mammalia > Carnivora > Otariidae > Callorhinus > Callorhinus ursinus. The sequence goes on from NW_027397066.1 coordinate 6,507,334, forward strand.
AGCAATCAGACAACAAAAAGAAATCAAAGGCATCCAAATCGGCAAAGAGGAAGTCAAACTCTCACTCTTTGCCCATGATATGATACTGTATGTGGAAAACCCAAAAGACTCCACCCCAAAACTGCTAGAACTCATACAGAAATTCGGTAAAGTAGCAGGATATAAAATCAATGCACAGAAATCAGTGGCATTCCTATACACCAACAACAAGACAGAAGAGAGACAAATCAAGGAGTCGATCCCATTTACAATTGCACCCAAAACCATAAGATACCTAGGAATAAATTTAACCAAAGAGGCAAAGGATCTGTACTCAGAAAACTATAAAATACTCATGAAAGAAATTGAAGAAGACACAAAGAAATGGAAAAACGTTCCATGCTCGTGGATTGGAAGAACAAACATTGTGAAGATGTCAACGCTACCTAGAGCAATCTACACATTCAATGCAATCCCCATCAAAATACCATCCACTTTTTTCAAAGAAATGGAACAAATAATCCTAAAATTTGTATAGAATCAGAAGAGACCCCGAATAGCCAGAGGAATGTTGAAAAAGAAAAGCAAAGCTGGCAGCATCACAATTCCGGACTTCCAGCTGTATTACAAAGCTGTCATCATCAAGACAGTATGGCACTGGCACAAAAACAGACACATAGATCAATGGAACAGAATAAAGAGCCCAGAAATGGACCCTCAACTCTATGGTCAACTCATCTTTGACAAAGCAGGAAAGAATGTCCAATGGAAAAAAGACAGTCTCTTCAACAAATGGTGTTGGGAAAGTTGGACAGCCACATGCAGAAGAATGAAACTGGACCATTTCCTTACACCACACACAAAAATAGACTCCAAATGGTTGAAAGACCTAAACATGAGACAGGAGTCCATCAAAATCCTAAAGGAGAACACAGGCAGCAACCTCTTCGACCTCAGCCGCAGCAACTTCTTCCTAGAAACATCGCCAAAGGCAAGGGAAGCAAGGGCAAAAATGAACTATTGGGATTTCATCAAGATAAAAAGCTTTTGCACAGCAAAAGAAACAGTCCACAAAACCAAAAGACAACCGACAGAATGGGAGAAAATATTTGCAAATGACATATCAGATAAAGGGCTAGTATCCAAAATCTATAAAGAACTTATCAAACTCAACACCCAAAGAACAAATAATCCAATCAAGAAATGGGCAGAAGACATGAACAGATATTTTTCCAAAGAAGACATCCAAATGGCCAACAGACACATGAAAAAGTGCTCAACATCGCTCGGCATCAGGGAAATCCAAATCAAAACCTCAATGAGATACCACCTCACACCAGTCAGAATGGCTAAAATTAACAAGTCAGGAAACAACAGATGTTGGCCGGGATGCAGAGAAAGGGGAACCCTCCTACACTGTTGGTGGGAATGCAAGCTGGTGCAACCCCTCTGGAAAACAGTATGGAGGGTCCTCAAACAGTTGAAAATAGAGCTACCATATGATCCAACAATTGCACTACTGGGTATTTACCACAAAGATACAAATGTAGGGATCTGAAGGATGCACCCCAATGTTCATAGCAGCAATGTCCACAATAGCCAAACTGTGGAAAGAGCCAAGATGTCCATTGACAGATGAATGGATAAAGAAGAAGTGGTATATATACACAATGGAATATTATGCAGCCATCAAAAGGAATGAGATCTTGCCATTTGCAACGACGTGGATGGAACTGGAGGGTGTTATGCTGAGTGAAATAAGTCAATCAGAGAAAGACATATATCATATGACCTCACTGATATGAGGAATTCTTAATCTCAGGAAACAAACTGAGGGTTGCTGGAGTGGTTGGGGGTGGGAGGGATGGGGTGGCTGGGTGATAGACATTGGGTAGGGTATGTGCTATGGTGAGCGCTGTGAATTGTGCAAGACTGTTGAATCACAGACCTGTACCTCTGAAACAAATAATGCAACATATGTTAAGAAAAAAGAAAAAGAAGATAGCAGGAGGGGAAGAATGAAGGGCAGTAAGTCAGAGGGGGAGATTAACCATAAGAGATGATGGACTCTGAAAAACAAACTGAGGGTTCTAGAGGGGAGGGGGGGTGGGGGGATGGGTTAGCCTGGTGATGGGTATTAAAGAGGGCACATTCTGAGTGGAGCACTGGGTGTTATGCACAAACAATGAATCATGGAACACTACCTCAAAAACTAATGATGTAATAATATATGGTGATTAACATAACAATAAAAAATTAAAAAAAATTCTCAAGACTAGAAGTTCAAGATCAAGACTTCTGTTCCAGGCCTGTCTCCTAGTATCTGGTGGTCTCTAGTGTTCCTTGGCTTGTAGATAGCTCTCGCTCTGTCTTCACATCGTCTCCTCTCTTAGAGGTGTCTGTCTGCAATTTCCCCTTTTTATAAGGACACAGTCATATTGGATTAGAGCCCAGCCTGATGACCTCAACTCGATCATTTCCAAGTAAGGTCACATTCACAGGTATTGGGGGCTAGGACTTCAATATCTTTTGGGGGGGACACATTCAACACATATTTATTGAGCACCTGTGATGTGCTGGTCAGCACTGTTGTATATGCTGGAGATAAAGCTGTGGACAAGATAGGCAATGTCCTTCTCGTAGAGCTTTCCTTATGGGAAGGAGACAGGCCACAGATGTATACACATCCCAGGTAATGAGCTAGGGAGGGAAATGAAGCAAGGCAAGGGGATAGAGCACAGTGGGGCAGGTGCAGCCCTGAGTCCCATAACCTGCTGGTCCGCTGAGACCCGCACCTGCTTGCTCCTTCATGCAACATCCATCCGTGTGTGCGTTCATTAACTCCTTGGTGTATTTACTGAGCATCCACCTGGCTTGAGTCTGGGGAAACCCAGCTGAAAGGCAGAGTCTTAAGGTGCCCTGCCGTTCACATTCATTTCTTTTTTTATTTTGTTTTAAGATTTTATTTATTTATTTGACAGAGAAAGACACAGTGAGAGAGGGAACACAAGCAGGGGGAGTGGGAGAAGGAGAAGCAGGCTTCCCGCTGAGCAGGGACCCTGATGCGGGGCTCGATCCCAGGACCCTGGGATCATGACCTGAGCCGAAGGCAGGCGCTTAAGGACTGAGCCACCCAGGCGCCCCCACATTCATTTCTGTGCACAAGCTCCACCCTCTCTGGAATGTCTGCCCTGCCCCATGTCGCCTGGGGAGTTGCTACTCCTAGGTATAAAGACCGGATGCTGGGCCGGTGCTGCCATCTCTGGGAACTTCTCACCCTTCCTGGCAGAATCCAGGCTCATCCACCCCTCCCCTCTAGACACCCCTGCTCCCAGGAGCTGCTTGCTCAGTCACGGCTGCTGGGCCGTGTTTCCTAGAAGGCAGAGCCAAGTCTCACCTTTGATGCTCTCCGGCTTCCCAGTGCTTTTGCAAGAACTACTTGTCTATTCAGCACATCCCTGCTAGAATGTTGGGTCCTTGAGGACAGTCTTTCATAGCTGAAGCCCCAGCACTCAGAACAGATATTGGCAAAGGACTCAGCATTGGATAAATAAGTGTTGACCCCATAAATGAACGAATGAATTTCAAAAAATGAATGGAAGCAAGACAGGGCTCCCAGGTTGACTCTCTCCTGGCCCAGGGCTCCCTGCTCCATCCCTCACCCCCATCACAGTCAGGAACCTCTGGCAGTCAGAACCAGCATGTAACTTGCTGGATCCACTGCAAAATGAAAATGTGGGTCCCCTTGTTCAAAAATGAATGTCAAGGCAGCAAGAGAAGAGGATTAAACCAAGGGGGAGAGGTGTCTCCTGGGTGAGGAACCCTCTGTTACTTCACAGAGGGCTCACCCAGGAGGCCTGCTGGCCTTCAGACTGCAGTCACACAAGTAGCTCCCTCCCGACTCCCTGCTCCCTCCTTGCTCTCTGCTCTTAGGAGGCTCTTTTGCAGGAACCTGGGCGGGGGTGGGGGAGGGCAGCTGGAATCTCCTCTTCAGCAGCATCTGAGCGGGACACCCTGGCAGACACGTTCAGCTTCGGCTTGGACTTCAGATCGGCTGGGGGGGAGGGTGCTGCTGAGGGAGACGCTCTGGTGTCCACAATTGGGGTTGTACCTGGCAGCCCCCACTCCCAGCGGCGCTGGGTGCAGAAGCAGCTTCCCGTTCTCTCCGAAGAGGGACAGAGAGGATCTCTTTTCTTGGGAAGTAGCCCCTGTCTTGTCCCCGTCTGGGCATCTCCTGGCAGACACACAGGTACACCAGACGGACAAATACAGACACAAACAAAAAGACACCCCGTCCCTCTATTCATAGATCTAGGGACAAGCGCTGTGACACCTTTCCCTCCCCGCCCCAAGCAGACACACCCCAAAGATAGATGGCCAGACCCAGAGAGACCCGCACAGAGAAAACATACCGCAGAAATAGGCAGGGTGGAGGCCAGCCAGCCCGACAGGACTCAGGCACAGGGACACTTTCAGGCTCACCTAGACCTCTGCGGTCCGCGACTCAGCGGCTCTGGGACAGCCTGAGCAGCGCCGGCACCTGCTGACCGCCCAGCGCCCTGCTGGACCGCAGCCACGCCCCCCGCGCCGACTCCCGCCGGCGGGCTCAGGGTGACCCCTCGCCCCTCACCGCCACCCCGGGAGCCGGCAGGAGGCACCTGTCGCCAACCAGCTTCCGCGCAGCCGGGGGCGGGCGCGGGCAGCGGACAGGAGGGCTCGCGGACGTCGCGGGAGGGCTGGCCCGGGTCCCAGGCGTCAGGGGCGGGGAGCGGTCGGCGTGGGTCGCGGAGCAGGCGGGAGGGCTGCCCCGGGCTTTGCGGAGTCCGGGGAAGTGGGCAGTGCGCACGCCGGAGCGCAAGGAAGAAGCCGGGGTCGGCGCGGGCCAGCGGGGTGGGGGTCGGTGGTAAGCGGACCTGTGGGCACCTTGGCCGGGGGCACAGGGTCAGAAGCGGGAAGGGCAGGCGTCGGACGGGATCGGGACAGGGGGGCCGCTTGGCAGAGAGCGTCAGGCCAAGGGGTGGAGGGCAGGGGTCCGGGCCCGTAGCCGCTCCCGGAACCAGACCCGGTGAGGGCCCCTCCACGATGCCCGAGGGCCAGGGGGCGGCTCGGAGCGCCCCGGGCAGGGTGTCGGCCGGACCCCCGGCCTGCCCATCGCCCCGCCTCCCGGCCGCGGGGTCCGCGGGGTCCGCGGCGTCCGCGGCGTCCCCGGCCCCTCGGCGGGGCGCCGTCTGCGCCAGCGTCCCGCAGAAGCTGGCGGAGGCGCTGAGCAGCCAGTACGGGCTGGTTGTGTTCGTGGCGGGGCTTCTGCTCCTGCTGGCCTGGGCCGTGCACGCCTCGGCGGTGGGCAAGAGCGACCTGCTCTGCTTCCTCACGGCGCTCATGCTGCTGCAGCTGCTCTGGATGCTGTGGTACATGGGCCGCAGCTCCGCGCACCGCCGCCTCATCCGCCCCAAGGACACGCACGCCGGCGCGCGCTGGCTCCGCGGTGAGTCTCCCGGCCGCCGCCGCCGCACCAGCCTCCGTCTCCCCGACAGCGTTTCTGGCTCTCACCCCCTCTCTTCCTTCTCTCGGTTCCTTTGTTGAGCCTGGTCTGGTGCAGTAGCCTCGTCTCTCTGCCCTCGGGCTCTTGGCACACATTCCATCCTGAGGGCTATAGCTGCACAAACCTGTTCGCATCTCCCCTTGGCTGCAAGTCCTGCAGCGGTTCCACCGACCCCCCCGAGGGAGGCCACACTCCCTTTCCTTGGCGTTCCTGGCCTTCTAAGATCAGTCCCCAGAGGGCCTCTAGTTTTGTCCCCCACTTGGCCCCCGTTCTGTGCTCCAGTCTGAAAGGCTCTTAGTTCCCATCGAAAGATAGTTTCCTATCTCCATGCCTTCGCATAGTCTGTTCCATCCGGCGGTGTCTTCCCGCTGCCCTGCTTTCCAAGACAGGGCTCAGGCCTCATTCCTTCCGCCCCCCAACCCCCCGCCATCCCCAACCCATGATGCTTTTCTGATTTCCCTTGCTCTCTGTGGTGCTGACCACACTCCACCCCACCGTGCCCCCCTGGGTAGACAGCGTTCTTGTTGATACTTTTGTCCCCTCCCCCCACCACCCCGAGGGGAGCTCTGTGATGCTCCTCTCTTAGTCCTAGAGGCACCTCGGGGTCTGGCCGTAGAGTAGATGCTTAGAGGACACAAGAGCATGCAGTTGGGACCAATGGAGTCATGCAGAAGTGGATCAACACTGGGGCGGTGGAAGGTGGGGACTGCTTCCTACTCCCACAGACTGAAATGTTGTCAAGATGGAAGGTTCTCCTCCTGCATGAGCTTCCGCTCTTGAAAGGGAGACAGACATGGTGGAGTCAAGGAGAGGAGGGAGTTGGCAGTGCGCGGTGGAGAAAGCAGCTGTCTCAGAGAGGTACATCTCCCTCCCTGCGGACCAGGCACATGGCACCTCTCTACCTGAATTCTCTTGAGGTCTGAATTTAACTCTCCCTTAGAGGGTAGCTTTCCTTGTCCTTGCATGACCTTGGGCACGTGACTCAATCTGCCCACCCTCTGAGTTTCAGCCAAGGGAGCCTGACTGCTGGCTGGGTGCAGGCTGGGTGCGGGCTGGGTGCCCACCCACATCCCTTCAAAGGTCTGGCATGGGGCCATCTTCCCTACCCCGCCTGGCAGGACCTACTCCTCACCCCCACTGGCTACCATGTCTCTCTCTGTGGAGAGTGTTTCTCTCCTTGTCCACTCCCACCTTGTATCATGACTAGTTGGATAGGAGCCTGGTCATCCGGATGAGATTTTAGGCTTCTTAGGCTCAGGGACTGTGTCTAGTTCATCTTGCCTTTGGAAAAACTGGACACAACTCCAGGCTGGCCCAAATTCCTGTTCTGAAAGTCGTTGTTTTAGGGAGGTTCATGAATGGCGGGGAATCCGGCCCCGTATCAAACACCCATACAAACAAATAGGCATGAAATGTTTTGAGGATATTGATTTACACAGGCTAAAAAATATTACACACACGGGCTTTTGACCTATGCTTTCCTATAGTGGAAGGAACTCTTCTTTGTCCCTCCCTCACTTCCTCCCTCCTCCTCCCTTCTTCCTCCCTCCTCCTCCATTCATTCCTTTCTCCCTCACTCCTCCCCATTCCCTTCTCCTTCAGTCCTTGCCCCCTTCCCTTCCCCACCCCGCCCTCCCCTGCTCTTCCTCTCTCTCTCCCTCCTCTCTCTCCCTCTTTCCAGGAGGACTCCAAGCATTGGGATCTGAGTCAGTGGGTGAATGGTGGTGCCATTTCCCAAGATTAGGAAGACAGAGGGAGGAGCAGGGGTGGGGATGCAGAATCAAGTTTCCTCTCGTGGGCATGTTACTTTTGAGATGTCTATTGGACACCAAGTAGTGATAGAATGAATGTGGCGATAGAGAGAGAGCACATAGTAGATGTTCAGTAAATGGTGGTGGCTTAAACAATCATGATAACATAACCATTCAAATGAGGTATGTGGATAATGGAAATAGTGCTGGCCCTGGAAGGTTTGGCTCCATGTTCCAGCTTGAGGACCTTCACCTTCAGAGTCCCTGCTCCCTCATCAGTAAAATGAGAACCCCGGTCACTTTTTAGGGAAGAGGTGGGAGAGCCGCATCAAGTGAACACAGTTTGCAAAGCACTACGATCCCTGTAAATGAGCTGCAGTTCACTGAAGAGGCCAGAGGCTAAGGAAAGAATGTTGGGGTGCCAAAGGCAGTGCCCCAGCCCCAGCCCCAGCCAGGGCTGAGGTTTTCCCTGGAAGCATAGCCGGGAAGACAGGTTTGACTTAGCTCTGCCCTGGCTTCTGTGACAGCCTTAGAAGTCTGGGGCTCTGAGACCCAGCCTGTGGAATTCGGGGCACTAACATTTTCCAGAGAAATTTTTGGGTCTTGGTATGGGCTGTGAGGCATTGCTTTGAGCAGAGAACATTCTGTTCCACCTACTGGGTATGAGAAAGTGAAAACTTCCTTTGGAACAAAAAATATTGCCCTATTAAAATTTTTAGTGGAAATGATGGATTATTAATTCAGCTCCTCTATTTGCTAAGTAAAGAGATTGATTTTTTTTTTTCTGGAAGGAGCAACAGCATCCTGGATATCTCGTGCCAGCCCAGTGGGTGCAGTGACACGCAAGCCCATTGCATAGCTGGTTCATCTGGTGAATTACCAGGGTCCTGTTTCTGGTCTGTTTCTAGTCCCTTAAAAGACTGCAGTGGCTTACCTACCAGTGGTAGGATTTTGTTGTTATTACTGTTCTGTCTGAAGCCCAGGGAAGTGTTTTTAACACAAACTTATGGGAACAACGCCAATAAGAAAAATAACTGTGTTTATTGAGTGACTTCGGGATGCACGTACGTTAGAAGTGTTGTCAAAATTATTTGTCACAGTGATTCTTTTTTTTAATGCTTGTGAATAATCACCCCCAATTTACTCCTTTTATAAGATCAGATTTTTACAGAATACTTTTTTCATAGAATGAGATATATCCATGTATATGATACATTACATCTCTGTCTAGCAGCATCCCACCCATGGAAATGGGCTGCTCACAGCACTACGCTTATTGTCCCTTAAGGGACTGGAAGTAAAGGGGCAGAGGTGAGCTGCTTACATAAGACCAGGCTAGGGGTGATGGTTGTACTGGCTCTAGATATAAAGGTCTGGAACATGACGATGGGTTTGCGAAAGACGCTGTCCCCACCTGTGAGTAAGTGAAGGTCGATAAAAGAGATGGGTCCGTGTGAGTGTGTGTGAGTGTGTGTGTGTGTGTGTGTGTGTGTGTGTGTGTGTGTGTGTGTGTGTGAAGAGGGCAGAGAGCAACAGAGGGGGATGAGGGAAGGGGCAAAGGCTGCAGGACATAAAGATGCAACAGTTTGGGCACTCAGGGGGCCCACAGTCTGGAAGTGCAGCCAGAACTCCTGAGAAACCACCAGGGATGTCTTGGGAACTAGCAGAGAGCAACAGAGAAGAGAGCCAGGTGCACAGCATGGAAACTTTTGTGGTGATTGGGCAGAACTGTTGATCCGGTTTTGTTTGACAGCCTGGACAAAGCTCCCAGGACTGGCTGGGCTCTGAGGATGGCAGGACGATCAGGCGTGGCCCTGCACAGAGGGATGCGGGGGCAGGTGAGGACGATGTGGACAGTGAGGGGCAGCAGAGCATGGTGGCCAAGAGCATGCCCCCACGCCGGGCATGTAGCTCTACTTCTGCCTCTGTTTTCTGGTCTGTAAAATGCGGACGATGATACCACCGATCACGTAGGGTTGTTAGGAGACTCAGAGAGTTAATACATATAAAATGCTTAGAAGCCTCTGGCACATAGTAAGAGACATGTCTTATTATGAAATAAATGATTCAGCATTATGATGGGCAAGTGCAGGGGATGGGTGGGGGGGGGGTTCCCAGAAGAAGATCTTTTGTTTTCTTTGGAGTCCGGGGAAAAAAAAAACTTAAAAATCATTAAAAAATGCAAAAAGAATACACAGAATATACGAATTGCGCGTGACAGTGACAGCCAGTGAAGTTCTGGAAGAGATCAACATTCAGGAGTTTTGTTTTTTTTTTAAGCAATTCCCTCAGGAAGGAGAGCAGCGATCCCCAAGACCCAGCCTGGGGTCACTGTGAGGGACTCTTGCCTAACTGCATGCTTTTTCTTACATATTTTTGGGGGTTGAGATTTTTTTTTTTTTGTCTAATAGAAAATATAAACACAATGCCAGGATTTCAGCATCAGTAAAATGATGGGGCTGCCCAAAATGCTGATGCTGGTTTGGCATTCATTGGAAAGGAAGTCATACTGCATGTGGGGGTACCTTGCTCCCCTTTGAGCATCACACAGGCACCTGTAGAAGGAGGGCCCCAGGAGGAACACAAGGGTGTTGAGTCCAGAGGAGAGAGGATGTACCAGGGTAGAAAATGAGGCAGCTTCACTCCCGTGAGCTCCAGGCCATCCTTTGTTTTCCAGAAAACAGAGTCACTTCTTTAGGGAAGCCTTTCCTGATCCTTTCAGACGGGTGTGGCTCCCAGGTTGTATGTTCTCAGAGCATCCTACATTTTCTTCTTAACCCTAATCAGGCAGGATACTGTGGTGTTCACTTCCTCGGTAACCAGACTGTGGGCTCTCGGAGGCAGAGCCCCTGTCTGAATGTGCCCCCCAATATATCCTTAGCCCCCGGCACAGTGCCTGACATGTAAAAAGTGGCAGCTGATATTTACTGAATTATCAAACGAATGGATGGACGGATGGATGGATGGATGGATGGATGGATGGACGGATGGATGGATGGGTGGACGGATGGATGGATGAGTGAATGATGACAGAATCTCCAGGGAAGAGAATGGCAGTTCCAGGAGGCTGACTGCAGTTCAGCGTAAGGAAGAACATTCTAATATGAGCTCCAGCTGGTGATGGAAGGGTGTGCTTTGAGAGATAGTGAGCCTCCTAGCCCTGGGCATGTCCAGATGGAGACCCATTGGCCGCTAATCATGATGCACTGGGAAGCATTCTTGCATGAGATGGGGGATTGCAGACTGACTTTGTGGGACTCCTACCTCTAAGAGCCTGCAGTTCAAGATTTCAAACTCCTAGGGGGGATTTGGGTGCCTAACACAGAGGAGGGGTCTCGCTCTGCCAACACCAGACCTTATAGGATGAGTTTTAAGTGATGTGGCTGGGGAACTTTCTAACTGGTTCTAATTCATTAAATTTTTCTTTGTGGTTAATGTGATAATAATGATGATAACATCTGTTTATAGGATTTCCTATGTGCGAGGCACTGTTCTAGGTGCTTTTCATATAGTGACTCATTTAATCTCCTCTACAGCTGTATGAGGGAGGCAATCAGCTTACTTGATTTTTGTCGATATTCCATCGACATCCAAAATTATATATTCTTTTTTTGAGATGTACATAGGGATATTATAAAACCAAGTTTATTGGTTGTATGATTTAATTCTTCTGTGCCCTGACTTATGTTTTGTCCTGCCAGATCTGTCTAGTTCTGGAATCTTCCACTTTATCTCTTTAAAGTAGCAGATAAGGGGCACCTGGGTGGCTCAGTCACTTAAGCGTGGAACTCTTGATTTCGGCTTAGGTCGTGATCTCAGGGTTGCGGGATCCAGCCCCACATCAGGTTTCGCGCTCAGCGGGGGGTCTGTTGACATTCTTTCTCTCCCTCTGCCTCTGCCCCTCCCCCACTCACACTTGCTCACACGCGCGCCCTCTCTCTAAAATAAATAAATAAATCTTAAAAAAATAAACTAGCAGGTAAATATACAGGGAAAAACTATTTTATTTGGCGCACGAGGGACTATTATATCTTCCTCATACATTATGTCTTCTTTTTCAAGTGTGATGATAAAGGTGAAGGGATTCTTTACCCTATTTATTCCGTTTCACGTAAGTTCCATAGGGTCTGACTTCGACAGTGCTGTTCCTGCCCTCCCTTCAGTTGCATTGCCTCTCTGTCCACACCTTGATTTTCTGCCATTGCCACTAAGTGGAATGTGTGATTCATGAAAGAGAGTTAGGTTTTGTTTTTAATTCAACATTCCCATCCTTGTTGTCTAATTAATGGGAGATTTAGATCATTCTCGTTTACTTTATATACTTGACTTTGTTCCCATTTTTCTTTATGATGATTATGATGATTTCTTTTACATATCATTCCCTTCATTTTCCTTTTGCACACATTTGCTTTTTGGAGCACTTGAACATCTTATTGTGTCTTTCTATTAAATTAATGACTGTCTTTCCTTTCTTCGTTCTCACCGTCAGATGCATATTACTGCATTCCTATCTGCCCCCCAAAAGAGATACCAAACATTTCCCCCAGCAAGGCACATTGCTGCCCGCTCCAAGATCCCCCCACTTTCTCTCTGCTTCACTGATGAGATCTGTGAAATACATTTGCTTCTCTCTTTTTAATTTTTCATTAAAGATTTTTATTTATTATTTATTTGAGAGAGAGTGAGAGAGCACAAGCAGGGGGAGCTGCAGAGGGAGAAGGAGAAGCAGACTCCCTGCAGAACAGGGAGCGCAACGGGGGGCTCGATCCCAGGACCCCGAGATCATGCCCTGAGCCGAAGGCAGACGTTTAACCGATGAGCCACCCAGGCGCCCCTCCAGTGGGTTTATCTTCATCCATTTGAATTTAATTTCTCTTATCCTGTTTTTCTTTCCTATTAATTTATTGATGTATCTACTGGACTATTCACCCACCCACCCATCCACCATCCATCCTGCCATTTTACATCCTCTCTCCCTCCCTCCTTCCATTATACATCCATCATCCTCTCCAACCCTTTGATAAGTTTATTGCTTAACATTGTTCCCTCTCCTTTTCATCTTCCCAAATTGTGAGGACTCTCCTCCAGTTCAGTGGCTGTTTGGCTAAAGCCCTTTGTCAGAGGAGTCATGTGGATGACATTCCTCCCCTCCTCTACTCTCTGTCTTCCCCGGTAGAATGTTAAACTCACCAAGGGCAGACACTTTATTTTATTGCCCTTTTTATGTCTCCAGTGCCTGGGACAGTGGCTGGACCATAGTTGGTGCTCAACAAATAGTTGTTGAATGAATTACATTTTGCCTACCTTCAAGTCTCTTTCCATCTTTTGCCCTGACAAGCGGGCAGCATCTTGGCTGGCAACTGGGTTCTTGAGCTGCAGTCCTTCCCTTGAAGTGGACTCTAGCTGCTCTTCCACTAGCTTCTGGTTTCCCATGCCGCAGATGAGAAGTCTGGCGCCAGGTTGCACCTCTATATTTTTGCGCACACCCCAATTTTATACAACATTACACATGTGTATTTTGTTTCTCCAGCAATCTTGTTTGTTTACCTGTGAGCCCCCGGCAAAATGCCACATGCATTGTAGGACTCCCTGAAATATTTGTTGTAAAAATAAATGGCTAGATAAAGGAAGGAAGGACTTCAAGACTATGAGAAAGTATATGATGTATTTATCATACCTCTTGAAATGTCAGTGACTGGGATGTTCCAGACCAGTGGTTCTCAAGGCGGGGTCCCAGATCAACAGTGTCAGCCCCACCTGGGAACTTGTTAGAGATACAAATTCAGGGGCTCCACCCAAACCTATGGAATCAGATACTCCGGGGGTGGAGCCCCGCCATCTGTGTTTTAACAAGCCCTCCAGGTGATTCTGATGCGTGTTCAAGTTTGAGAACCAGTGCTGGGGACCAGTCTCCTCTTCTAGATGGGGAAACTGAGGCTAGGAGCAGGGAAGTGACTCGCCTGAACTCACACATGCCATTGGTGGCACAGCCTGGACCAGTGCCCAGGTCCCCAGAGCTACAGCCTGTGTTCTTGCCACACCAACCAGGCTGCCTCCCCGCTTCTTGCTATTTCCTTTGTAACCAAAACGAACTGTGCATTTGTCAAACCATTTCAAAGCCCTGGGATTGAATCTCCACTCTTAATAAGTTTTTGATTTCACTGCGGGCTTTCCAGGATGTAAAAAAAAATGTGACTTAGAGTTGTTTCTATAAGGCTTTGAGCAATGGAAAGGAGCCAGGCGATTGAATTACTTTTCACGGAGGGCTTCTTGGGCTGGAGCTGTAATGTTATATAGCTCAGCGTTATGAGTCTGTTCTCTCTCTCTCATTGCAATGCATGTCACACACAATCCAGTTTCCTCCCATTTGTGGGAGAGAACGTGTGAATGGCCGTCAACGTTGGCCCAGGAGAAGGATTAGGAACTTTGATGTTGATCAAGTCTCTAGGATCACTGTGTTTCTCTTGCTAATATTTTTATTTGTTACAAGTTTCTTTTTAATGTATTTTGCATATTCCTTTCCAGTCTTTTTTTCATATGCGTATTTTTTGTTTGTTTTTATTCTTTGGTCGAAACCATGCCTGATACACCATCAAAGGATGCTTCCTTTTTTCACTTTTCCTAGAGTGGGCCCTTTCCATGCCATTATTATGGACCTCCCCTTCCTATCAGTTTTAAAAAGATACTTTATATTTTGGAAATTTTTAGATATACTGAAGAGTTGCAAGGGTAGTACAGAGAGTTCCTGAATACCCGTATGCCCCTCCTCTTCATTCTCTGGAGAGCAGGGTTTTCAGATTAGAGAACTGAGATTTTTGAGCAGAGCAGTGACACTCTTAGATTGATCTTTTTTTTTGGGAGAAGCTTCTAGAGGCCTTCTGTTTATTTAGCCAATCTTTGTTGGATGTATATCATTTGTCAGACCTGGGATATGCATTGGGTGGGAACAATGATAAACAGGACACAATACTGTCTTATTAATTAATTGTGTATATCTAATTAATTGTGTATATATACACATATATACATAACATAAAGTTTACTGACTTAATTGTTTGTAAGTGTACTGTTCAGTAGCGTTAAGTACGTTGACATTAGGACAATTTATATCCGGAGGTCTTTGATCCTGCAAAACTAAAACTCTGTACCCGTTACACAACTGACCATTCTCCCCTCCCCCAGCCCCTGGCACCCAGCACTCTTCTTTCTGTCTCTATGAATTTAACTATTCTGAGGAACCTCAGATAAGTGGAATCATATGGTATTTGTCTTTTTGTGACTGGCTTATTTCACTAGGTATAATGTCCTCACGGTCCACCTGTGTTGTAGCCTGGGTCAGAATGGCCTCCCTTCCTGAGGCTGGATAATATTCCATTGTCTGGATGGACCGCATTTTGTTGATCCCTTCCTCTGTCAATGGACACTTGGGTTGCTTCCATCTCTTGGCTGTTGTGAATAATGCTGCCATGAATATGGATGTACAAATAGCCTTTTGTATCCCTGCTTTTGATCTTTTGGGGGATATACCCCAAAGTTGTATTTCTGGATCACGTGGAAATACTGCTTTTAATTTTTTTGAGAAACAGCCATTCTGTTTTCCAGAGTGGCTGCACCATTTTACATTCCCATCAGCAGTGCACACGGGTTCCCATTTCTCCAACGCTAACATTTGTGACTTATTTTTTCTTCTTTCCTTTCTTTCTCGCTCCCATTTTTCTTTCTTTCTTTCTTTCTTTTTTTTTTTTTTTTTGATAGCGGCCATCCACTAGCTGTGAGGTGCTATCTCATTGTGGTTTCGATTTGCATTTCCCTGAGGATGAGTGATGCTGAGCATCTTTTCATGTGTTAATTAACAATTTATATGTCTTTCTTGGAGAAATATCTATTCAAATCCTTTGCTCATTTTAAATTTTTTTTTATTGGTTGTTGTTGAATTATAGCTGTTTATAGATTCTGGTTACTAACACCTTATCAGATACAGGTTTGCAAATATTTTCTTCCCTTCTGTGGGCTGCTAGTGTCCTCTGATACCCAAAAGCTTTTTCATTTTGATGTAGTCCAATGTATCCATCTTAATTTTGGTTGCTTGTGCTTTTGGTGTCATATCCAGTAAATCACTGCCCAGTCCAACATTGTAAAAATTTTCCTCTACGTTTTCTTCTAAGAGTTTTATAATGTTAGGTTTTACATTCAAGTCTTTGATGTATTTGGAGTTCATTTTTGTATGTAATGTAAGGTAAGGTAAACTTCATCCTTCTGTGATTGGATAGCTACTCTCCCAAGCATCATTTGTTGAAATGATAGCCCTTTCCTCCCTGAATGGTCTTGGCAGCTTCGTCAAAGTCATTTGACTGTTTATGTGAGGGTTTAATGTGGTTTATTTGGAAATGACATCTGTGCCCACCAACACTTATATGTGTGTGTTTCTATGCTCTCCCCGCCACACCCCCAATTTAGGGAGTATCACGTTGTTTGCGGCCATTACCATCATCCTGGGATGCCTTAAAATTGGGTACTTCGTTGGATTTTCTGAATGTTTATCAGCCACTGAAGGAGTCTTTCCTGTCACACATGCAGTACATACTCTGTTGCAGGTAAACCCTACGATGTTTATTTATGTTGCCTTGGCTCCTGTTAAGTGCATCCCAGGGTGTGTGTGAAGTGGGATGCACTGGGGGGACAGCATGAGGTGGGCTTCGATCCTTCTCTGAGGCTCAGTCTTTCAGCTGCCTCCACTGTAAAATGGGTCTCTGTGTCCCCTTGGCTGTCTTTGTGGGAATCCTGTGAGGCAGAACTTGTAATGGAGAGTCAGGAAATTTTGCCAACCTTGAGTCTACCAGCAAAGGCTTGGGGGGAGTTTGAATATATTTCATTGAGTTTTCTTGAGCTGTAATTCACATACCATACAATTTACCCCTTTAAAGTGTACAAGTCAGTGGTTTGGTATATTCATGGGGTTGTGCGACCATCACCACAATCAATCTTAGAACGTTTTCGTCACCCCCAAAAGAAACCCTGTGCCATTGCGGTCACTCCTCTGGGTCACTGAAGCCTTGTATTTGGAGATAGGGTCCTTATGGAGGTAATTAAGGTGAAATGAGGTCATATGGGTGGCCCTGATCACATAGAGTTGGTGTCTTTATAAGAAGAGGGATTAGGACACAGACTCAGAGAGAAGGAAGAACGCGCGAGGACACTGGATGAAGACAGCCATCCACAAGCTGGCGGGGAAGGCCTCGGGAGCAACCAGCCCTGCCCACACCTTGATCTTGGGCTTCTGGCCTCTCGGGGTGTGAGCAAATACATTTTTGTTGTTTGAAGCAACCCAATCTATGGTATTTTGTCCTGGAAACACCAACAATTCATTTATTGACTATTTATTTCAGGGGAGTCAAATCCCCTGGTGACAGAGTCTTATAGTGATACCAGTGACAATGTGGAGAGCCTCAGTGAGACCAGAAAGAACTAACTTCCTTCCCTCCCTCCAGTCTCTCCCTTCCTTCTTCCTTCCTTCCTTCCTTCTTCCTTCCTTCCTTCCTTCCTTCCTTCCTTCCTTCCTTCCTTCCTTCCTTCCTTCCTTCCTTCCT
>NW_027397066.1:6524202-6593123 GCF_003265705.2 Callorhinus ursinus
CCTTCCTTCCTTCCTTCCTTCCTTCCTTCCTTCCTTCCTTCCTTCCTGTCTTCCTGCCTTCACTCTGAACCCAGCAAATACTGTTCCCAGTCTGAGGATTAAAGTTGTTGCTGTGTATAAAGCACTTACAGTGAGCACTTGGCCAGGGCTGACAGCCACTCAGGAGCTTGAACTTTATCCTGAGGGCAATGGGGAGCCATTGAAGGCTTTAGGCAGAAGAATACCTGGACCAATGTATTTTCAAAATATCACTCTGCTACTTGGTGGGTTGCAGATCTCTAGCTTCCTAATTTAAGGCATTTTATCAGCCAATTAATCAAGCATTCTGTACCTAGTGGTCACTTACTACATGCCTTTGCTATACTAGATGACTGGGGAATGAAAGACACTATTTTAAAGCAATATGGTATTTATTTTAAAATTGTGCTTATATATATATATACATATATATATAAAATAAAAAATTTGCTGTCTTAGCTACAGTTCAGTAGTGTTAAGTATGTTCACACTGCTGTGCAACTTGTCTCTAAAACTCTTTCATCTTGCAAAATTAAAACTCCATCCCCGTTAAACACTAACTAGTGATTCCTTCTTCCCCCAGCCCCTGGTACCTACTATTCTATTTCCTGTCTCTGTGAATTCGACTACTCTAGGTACCCCACATAAGGGGTACCTAGTGACTGGCTTTGCTTCACTGACTGTATTGTCTTCAGGGTTTATCCATGATGTAGCAGGTGCCAGGATTTCCTTCCTGTTTGAGGCTGAGCAATATTCCATTGTATGGATGGACCACATTCTGTTTATTCCTCCATCGATGGACACCTGGGTCACTTCTACCTTTTAGCTATTGTGATTAATGCTGCTATAAACATGGGTGTGCAAATACCTTTTTTGAGACCCTGCTTTCAATTCCTTTGGATATATACCCAGAAGTGGGATTGCTGGATTCCATGGTCATTAAAAGATATTTATTTTAAAAACATAATCTAACAGAAAAAAATAGAAAATAGAATAACAATGTGTCTGTAAGCCCATTAACTGAAACATATGTTGCTGTTTTTGTGTTCTCTTCCTTCCTTGTACTCCAGTGTATACATTCTTGTTGACGTTTTTTACAGAGAAGGGGCAGCATTTTCTATTCTGAAGTTTCACTTAAAAAATTATGAACTCTAGAATGTTGCTATGTAGTCTTTATGAAAGTATCAGTGAAGTAGCTGTCTAACTTGGAAATCATTGATAGATCCTCTAACGAGCTGCTTCCCTATTGTTGGGCTGAAAGTCCTCACCAGGAGTCACTGCTATTGGAATTTTAAGTTGCCAGATGTTTCAGGACCCACCCCCTGAAAGTGTTTTCAGAGCAAGCCAGTAAGTCTTAGGCAGAACAATGTGGAAAAGAGAGGATGTGTCAGTGAATTTTCTTTTGTGCTGATTTTCTTTTGATAGCACTTAATTGCACAATGAAGGTTGAATGAGACAAATTTATAAAGTGCCCAGCAGTGTTTGGTATGTGGTGGGTGCTCAATGTGTATCTGTGTGTGAAATAAACCCCAAAATGTTTTAGGAGCTCAAATAATAGCAGGCACGCGGGAGGTGTTCAGCTCATGGGGAGTAAGTTGCCAGTGAAGAGCGTTTACTGAAAATGTGCTGTTCTAAGTACTTGACATGGATAATCTTATTTAACTGATCATAATACCGTCCAAGGTAGGTTCCGTTATCATCCCTGTTTCGTGGAAGGGAAAACACCTGGAGAAAGGTGCCCCGACTTGCCCGAGGATTTGCACGCAGGTCCCACACCAGCCTCCCTGCACCGGCGCCAGCCCTGTGCTGTATCTTTTGGCTGTGTGGCCGGGGGCCTGGGTGGCGCATGGCACACAGGGAAATGAAGCACCGGCCTGAATCAATCTGCTCTTCATTGAAAGCACTCAAAATTTGGTGTCAGGCCACTGGCGTAGGAACTGTTCGGTGGATAGTTCTTGGAGGAAGCCTAACACAGGTGATAGAATCGGGACAGCTTCAACCTGTCCTAGAAGCTCTTCCTCCCAAACCTGGAAGCCTCACTCGGTTCTCACCCCGGGCTCCCGGAGCACGGTCCCCACTGGGGGATGGCACTGACACCTGAGATGAATCTGGGATGGGAGGTCACTGTGGTCCCCAACATTTTCCCATTCTGTTTCTGCAAGTTTCATAGCTTCTCAGCGTGCAAGTATAATGATGGTTTTCACCGATGCATCTTTCTTTTCTTCCTTTATTTCCTAGGTGTATTTTCTTTGGGGGCATGCAAAGGATGTCATCCAGTCTTTCAAAACCCTGGAAAGGTAAAAAACATAGGAATTGCTTTACTGTTGCATTTGGTGTATGTGTAGAACAAACTCATCTCGGCCATCGATCTTGGGTTGTAAATATGAGACCAACTCTCTCCTCCATCCCGACAAGCAAAGCCCTCACTTGTGGCCTGGGAAGGAGACCCTGCACCATCCTCCTCTTCCTGGGGACGGTCCTGGAAGTAGGACGATATGGGGTTTCAATTCCCACGCTGCCATCTGAGACACTTTCCTTTATGATCCTCGGTTTTCCTCCTCTGTAAATGGAAATAATAGTAGAGCCAACCTCTGAGGACTGAAAGAAGTATGGATCTAAAATGTGTGCCTGGTGCATAACAAGTGCTCAGAAGGGTGGGATCTGTTCTTATATCAGTCCCCTTTGTCTCAGCAATTGTGAGGATCAAGGGAAAGAACCTATAGGATACAAGGGTGAATTAACAAGATGGGAAGTATTGTTATCATGCAAGAAAGCCCTGGGTGCACACGTACCAGCGAATCAAAGGATCAGCATTTGCTTCCTAGAAAGATCTCTTATATCCATGAGGAACAGACAACTCCCCCAGTACCATTTGAAAGGACAACAGATATTTAAAAGTTTGATTTATGGATGACCACTGGATAGAACTATTTTGATAGACTATTGATATGGAAATAACTTTCACCAATCTCCTTAGGCAGAAAGTTCAGCCTCAACAAGCAGTTAAGCATCTAGGGAGCTGCTAATGTGCACAGAGCCAGCTGCCAGGCAGGGATGATGGGCCCAGGTATCCCAGGCACGTGGTGGGAGGTCCCGGGAGCTGTGCACTGGCAGCCCGTGCTATCCCCCCCACCCCCCCATAGCCCCCAGGGGTGGCCTTGGCAGTGATCTTTAACCACCGCCTTAATGGGAGAAGCCACGCCCCCTTGCTGCGGGCTGGGGGCGGGGGAGGGGGGAGGAGCAGCAGGGAGGGGCCCGAAGCAGTACAGATGCTTCGCCTCCAGGGGAGGGGCATGGACAAATGCCCTCAAATGGGACAAATCAGGGACAGACGCGGTCCAGGCCCTGAGAACCCAGCAAAGAGAACTTTAATTGTCCCTTGGGGCAGAGCAAAGACATCCACACACAACCTCACATTGAATCTGCATGCAGGCTCTGTAAGCGTAACTTGGTAACTACGCTTCCCTGCATTGAAGGGGTGCGGTGGGCCACAGGTTCCAGCAGGTTAGGGGACGTGCCCCAGGTCTCCAGAATGCAAGTGGCAGGCCTGGGATTCCTCTCCCGGGTTGTCCCATTTTGTATGCTGGGGAGCGAGGAGTATGTGTCCGGTTTGCTCTTCTTCCCCCTGGTGAGGCTGGGCTACACTCCCAGCTCCAGGTCAGCACTGGTGGTTTTGTTCTGGGGAGTGAGTTTCACTTCACCTACTGCACAGATTGTACTTTGTAACTGATGAGACTTGGAAGGATCTCGTAGGATCTAAAGCTCACCTTAATGTCACTCTTATGGACTGAATGTTTGTGTTTCCCCAAAATTCATCTGTTGAAGCCTTTACCTTCAATGTGATGGTTTGGGGAGGCAGGACCTTTGGAGGGTAATTAGGTTTAGATGAGGTCCTGAGGATGGGGCCCCCATCATGGGGTTAGCGCCCTTATAGGAAGAGATGCCAGAGAGCTCTACATGTCTCTCTGCACACCCCCCCAGAGGAGAGGCCAGGGGGGCAGAGGGACAGAGCTGTCACCAAAACCAACCTGCTGGCACCTTGACCCCTGGCTTCAGTTTGCAGAACGGTGACCAATAACTGAGTGTTTGGTTATAGCAGCCCGAGCTAAGATGCTCGCCACCCAGCGGTGACTACCGTTAAGATTATGATCTGCTTCTTGCCAGGCTTTTTTCCACGAATAGATATTGTTTTTATTCCTTTTTTCTTTTTCTTCTTGCTCTGTTTCTTCTTCTTTTTTTTTTTTTTTTTTTTTTCCTTCCCTCCAGTTGGTAGTGTTGGTCTACCCCATGGTCTCTCCCACCTGCCCAGCGCGCCACTACTGGGGTTGGTCTCACCAGCCCCCTGCCGTGTTGGTCTGCTGGGGCTGGTCAGAGACCGCCACGCACTGGGAGGCATGAGCCACCTGAACGTTCGGCTCTCACGGTCCTGGAGGCTGGAAGTCCAAGATCAAGCAGGGCTGGAGTCAGTGGCCCGCAGACCCTGCCTCCTTGCTGTGGCCTCACCGGGCCTTGCCTCCGTGCTCAGGGAGAGAGATTGAACTCTGCTGTCTCTTCCTCCCTTTCAAAGGACACCAGGCCTACTGGATTAGGGTCTCACCATTATGACCTCACTTACCCTTGATTACCTACTTAGAGGCTCTCTCTCCAAATATGGTTACATTGGGGGTCAGAGCTTCGACAGAGGACTTTCGAGAGGACACAGGCCAGTCCATAACAACTGTTGCTGAATGTTTAATCTTTCTGAAAGTTTTGTTGCTGTTATAAATCATACTGTGATGAACATCTCTGGTCAAACATATTTTTGAACATCTCTGATGATTTGCTTGGCTTAAAGTCCTAGAATAGAATTGTTGGGGTCAAGGGCGAGACGTTTTCAACAGATGTGCATTGAGCATCTCGTCTGTACCCAGAAACTCCCGGCTGAGTGGAGTGGACTTGCCCACGTAGAAAGCACTTTCTTTTATGTGTTTACTCGTGAGGAGGTCTCTCATGCTAACCTTGCCACTTAGAGGCACTATGAGCACGATTCCCATTTGGCAGGTGAGAAAACCAAGACTCTGGATGTTGACTTTATAGCTTTTTTAAAAAGTTGTTTTTTTTTTTTTTTTTTTTAAGGATTGTTGACTTTAAACCCACTGTGATTTTCATGTGTTGCTGTGACCGCAGAGGCCCTCTGGCTTTGCTGGTGGGGTCTCTCTCTTTGCTTTTGTCACTTATGTAATAACGGCCTCAGTACATTGGGCCCATTTCCCTCCAGGCACAAAAGGGTCTTTGGCTTTGCTTTCCACGTGCTCGCTGCCCAGGATAGCAGCTACCAGCCACCTGTGGCCACCGAGCCCTTGAGCTGGGGCTACTTCCAACCCAGATGTGCAGGAAGTATACAATACACACCAGATTTCAGAGACTAGGATGAGAAACAGAATGTAAGATATCTCATTAATAATTTTTGTTGGTATTGCTTATATGTTGATATCATAGCATATTCAATAGATTGGGTTTCAGAGAAAATTATTCCAACCATTTTCACCTGTCCCTTGTCTTGCCACGTTTTAAAAATGTGGCGGCAAGAAAATCTAAAATCACACGTATGGCTCACCTCTGTGTCTCGCACCATCGGTGTGTAGACGGCACTTCTCTAGGCCTTGCACCCAGACGTTTACTCAGATCTGTCATCTGAAGGATCTCCAAGGGATGGGACGCAGCGCTGTGCTTGTTGAGTGATTGGACACAAGTCTCTCCCTGTCTTGGGAACCCTTTGCTAACCCGGATGGAGAGAGACTTGAACAAGATAGGCAGTAGAGCTTAATTTAATCTGTTTTGTTTGTAGGGCAAAGTGTTAAAACATTTTTTAGTTACTCGCCACCTTCAGGTTTTAGATTTAGACTTCTCTAGAAAAATTAGAAGATTTGGCAATCCCATAAGTGCATACAACAAAGGGCTAGAGCTGAATGGGGGCTGTTCCCTCCATTTGCTACAGACCCTACCACTCCCTAATGTGGCCCAGACCTGCTTTCTTCATTCACATTTCCTGCCAGGCCCTGAAGCCTTCAGAACTTACCACTCCGGGACTTGCTGCCCCCCCGCCTTGTCTTTTGAGCCAATATTCCACTGTCCCATGCTTTTAGTATGTCCTGGGACTTTTCTCCTGATCTAAGAATTCTAACTTGCTTCAGTCCTTTTCTCTTCCCCAGAGTGAGGTTTAGAGGAACAGGAGTTCTGAAAGCAGAGCTGAGGGCATACACTGAGATTAGAAGTGGCTCATGGAAGCCTTGTCTTTGTTGTGGTCTGGGGCTATCAGCCCCAAGTATGAGAAGGGTGACCTGGCATGAGGAAGTGATGTCTGCCTTTAGTTTGTAGGAGAGTTTCCAGGTCAGACCAGCAGGAGGCTGCGGGGAGCTTGCACAGCACGCCAGGTTCCGGCAGCAGGTGGCACGGATTAATTATCTCATCGGGTTCATGGGCCTGGGATTGGACAGGGCCGTTTGGCCCGGGAAAGAGGAGAAGAAAAGGGAGCTGTGTGCATTATAAGTAAAAGAAAAGGAAGCCTGAGGCAAACAGCATTGTCTGCATTTGTCCAAGGATCTATCCAGTGCCTCCCAGATGCCCCGGGGCAGGCTGGCCACAATCCCTAGAGCTGGGCAAGCTCAGGGGCGAGCAGATGGGCAAACACCTGTCTCCTTCTCTACGTGTGCCCGGTCATTCTGCAGCTGTCCAAAGAAGCCAAGGTTCAAACGAGGGAAGTTTGGCTTGCGGTCGCTTGTGGGAGCCCCAGAGGTGGGCTGGGGTTAACACTCAGAGGAGAGGAAAGGTCAGGGTCGAGGACCCAGTTGTACCAGTTTTCCTGCGGGCAGATCGTGGACAAGTGTGCTCTCGGTTAGACGGGTTGGGGCATGCTTCCTCTGGGGCCTGTGCTCTCCACCTGAGGAGCCATCAGTTCTGCATGCTTCAAGGATGCATCTCCCAAATCACCAGGATTTGCTGCTTCTGCTATATGCAAGGCCCATTGTTAAGTGCCTGGAGACTACCAGTGTGCATACGTCTTAAACATCAAGCATGGGGAGACTGGGGGTTTTGAGACAGGCTCTGATCCCATTGGAACCATATTCCTCACAGACCTCTCTTCTGTGCCAGAGTCCAGTGACCACCTTCCTCTTCATCTTCTTCTTCCCAGGAGTGGCTTGGCATTGAGGCAAGGGCAGGCCCTGGAGGTCAGACTAGGACAGCTCTGTTGCTTAATAGTTCTTCAAATCCCAAGGCAGCTACTGCCTTTTATTTGTGACCTCAGCCTAAGTCCTGAATCTATCTGAGACTCCAGCAGCTCAGCATGTTGCCACAGAACAGACTCTTTCTGTGCTCTCCCTCTGCCATTCTCAGTGGATTAGCGTTTCATCCCATGCTGGTTGCTTCATGGTCACAAGATAGCTGCCAGAACGCCAGCCTTCATGTCTGTATTCAAGGCTGGAAATAAAGGGGAGAGGGACAGTGAGTAGGCTTTTCTTATTCTTATCTCTTTCATCACAAAAGCAGAAGCTTTCAGTAGTGCCCAGTAATCTTGACCTCACATCCCACTGGGCAGAGTGGCCATGCCTAGCTTCAGGGGAGACCAGAGAGCAAGTCTCTGACCTGTTTCAATTTCCTTAGAGGTAAGTGGTAAGACAGAAAGGGTGTATGATGATCATTGGGTTGGCCAGCCAACAGTAAGGGCTTGCTCAGCTCTCCAGATTTCCAGTGTAGCCCTTCATCTTCCCCTCATGTTTCTCTCCTCTTCCCTTCTGGAAGAAAGGGTTTAGGGTATGGTGGGGATGGTGCGTGCTTTCAGTAAGTTTCCATCACTGGACCCCTGCTTCCAAGACCTAGTTTCTTTTTGTCCCATTGACAATGAGTTGAGTACTGGCAGGTTCAAGATTATGAGAGAATGCCAAGACTGTGGTTTTGGAAGTTCCCATGGAACTGCCTCTCCCCAGACAGGGACCCACCCAGAGTCTGAGCTGCCTGGTGAAACCAGAATCATGGCTAAGAAGGAAGCATGCACATGTGTGTGTGTGTGTGTGTGTGTGTGTGTGTGTGTAAGCATGCGTGCAGTGTCTCCATCTCACCCCCTGGGGCTTGGAGCTTCCCAGGGCTGCTCAATAACAGAGTCCTTGTGTTTTTCAGGTTTGGGGTGATACACTCGGTGTTCACCAATCTGCTTCTGTGGACCAATGGCGTCCTGAATGAATCAAAGCACCAACTTAATGAGCACAAGGAACGGCTCATCACTCTGGGCTTTGGGAACATCACAATAGGTGAGTGATAAGAGTTGCCCTGCCCCCATGCTGGAACCTCTTGGAAACCTGCAGAGACCAGAATGTTCAGGGATGGAGGGGCAGGGTCCACCCAACTCATCATTGGCCAGACAATCATCTGTTGTTGAAAATCTTTCAAAACCTCCTAAGTCCCTCATCCTGGTTCCATAAGTAGGATGTGCTGAGCATAATTAATGGTTTCTTCGGTGACTCAGGGACTTGTCAGACCCAAGGGTTATCATTTAGGGTACCATTTCTCACGGTAGAGTTTGGTATGGAAGTCAATGTCTTTGTGTACAACTCTGGAAGATTGGCAGTCATTGTGCTTTTAATTAAGCCTCTATTACCAGTTCATTTGACTAAAAGTATAGCTTTAAAATACCCAGAGAAGTCTAAGGGTTGCCGTTAATTGGTTTTAGTTTGTTTGAAGTTTTTATTGAACTCTTCTGGGCTTGCACTTTTGGCCCATCTTTATTCCCCCTTGCTCCTATTTGAGAGCGCATGATGCCAGTCAACCTACTGCCAAAGTTCTTTAGCATTTATGACCTGTTGCTTCTCCATTAGGGCAATGGGATGGGGCTCGTGGGAATGTGGAGAGGGGAAATGTACCGGGAACCGGATATCCCAGATTTGGGTCTTGTTCTCATCACGTCCTGGCTGTGTGACTTTTGGAAGCCATTCAACCTCTCTGGGCCTCCCTTTCCTCATTCATAGAGTGAGGAGACCTGTACCAGGCACTTTCAGGGGGTCCTTCCAGCTTTGATGTATTACACTCTACACTCACTGTACGACCCCAGGCCCGTCACCGAGGGCAACTTCATTTTTTTTTTAAAATTTTTATATGTATTTGAGAGAGAGAGAGAGAGAGAGAGCAAGGGGGGGGAGGGGCAGAGGGAGAGCTAGGATCTCAAGCAGACTTGAGATTTACCACCCAGCACAGAGCCAGACTCTGGGCTTGATGCCTAACTGACTGAGCCACCCAGGTGCCCTGGGGGCAACCTTAAAACTGTTTCCTCACCAGTTGGGTGGGGATGGTGAAATCAGGGATACATGCTACTTCTTTACCTCTTAACCCCTGCTCTACCCTGGCAGCCCGCTCTTGGGGAAGTCCTTCTCTTTTCCTTGTTGGTGCCAATAACAGTAATAGCAGTGAAAACAACAACAACAAACTTTTATTAAGTGTCTACTGAGTGTCTGGCAGGCTACTCTAGTCCCTCCACGTGGCACATTTAATTCTGGACCCAAAACACCATGGGGTAGTCAGTGTTGACTTTATCATATGGATGAAGCCATCAAGCCACAGAGAAGTTAAGTAACTGGTCCAGGTTCACACAGCAAGTAAATGATCGAACCAGGATTTTATTTGGCTCCAGGAACTTCTGTGGAAAGATGGAATTGGATAAATTTACAAAGAAAGGACTCCATCAGCTCTAACATTCTGTTCATCTGAGACTTTCTCCTCGATTTCTTCCCCTAACTTTTGCGTAGTAGCATACTGGGTTACAAGGGATGGGAAACTCCTCATGAATTCAAAATTGCAGTATTCTGCAAAGGTAAGGTGATTTGTGCTGCCACAAAGCTTTCCATTTGGTTTTATACCTGGCATATGCAAATCATAAGCTAAAACAATGACAAAGTGCAGAGAAAAAAAAATCTACAATAACACCTACCCAGAAATGCAGTTCCATGCTGTTAATATTGGCTTATTTCTTTGCAGTGTTCTATTTATTTATTTATAGTTAAGATCATACTATATATATATTCAATCTTTTTTTTTGACTGCAGCCTATAATAAGAAATAGACCTTAAGCTGCAACCTGAATGCACACAGACCTGTGTGTGTACACACATATGTCATGAAATAATAACCTTACCATATTAGAGACACATTTCTATTGTTACTGATGTCATTCCACTGCATTCTGTTCTATTCCATGACAAGTCTACTCTGTTGAAAAAATATATTGGCAGCTACCTGCTAAATTGATTTCACAACTGAGTACTGAGCTGTGATAAGCATTTAGAAGATACTGTATATACAATTTTTTCTTACTTATTTCCATTGTTATGTAACATGATTATTTTCCTGTATCATTAAAACACAACTTAATTATAATTGGTAATGGCTGCCTACTATTCCATCGTATGGATGTACCAAAATTCACTTAACAGTTTCTAAATTGTTGGGCACTAGAGTTTCTCTCTCTCTCTCTCATGTGCATGCACACACACAAACACACATGCACACACACAGTTTTACCTAATTCTTTGATCACATTTTTGACTTGTCCCTTAAAATAGATTGGAATTATAGGTCAGAGACTATAGCTGTATCCTCTTTAAGGCCTTTGTTACATATTTTATTATTTATTTACAGCATTTTCGCTCCTTCTTATGAAATAGTTTTTTTTAATTTAAATTCAGTTAGCCAACCTATAGTAGTACATCATTAGTTTCAGGTGCAGTGTTCAGTGATTCAGCAGTTACGTATAACACCCAGTGCTCATCATATCACGTGCCCTCCTTAATGCCCATCACCCAGCTTGAAATAGTTCTTCGTACCATTGCCAAGTGCCTTCCAGAAGGTGGTGCCCACTCGCGTGCCGACCGTTGGTGTTTGACGGCGCCTGTCCTGCACTACACTTGCAAGTATCGAATATTCTTAGGAGCAAAGTCTTTGCTAATGAGAAGGGGCATTTTCCCTCACAAAGTTATTTTTTGAAACAATAATTTAGGGGCACCTGGGTGGCTCGGTTGGTTAAGCGTCTGCCTCTTGGTTTTGGTTTAGATCATGGTCTCGGCGTCATGAGATCCAGCCCTGTGTTGGGCTCCATGCTCAGCAGGAAGTCTTCTTCTCTCCCGTCCTCTCTACCCCTCTCCCCACCTGCACTCTCTCTCTCTCTCTCAAATAAATAAACAAATCTTTAAAAGAATCCAATAATTTAAAAAATCACACACGTAAATAATATTCACAAAGAAAGTTTAGAGAACACAGGGAAGCAAAACCTACAGGTAAGTAACAATGGACACCTTACACTTACACAATGTTACATGTCAATTATATCTCCATAAAGATGGGGGAAGAGACAAGATAGAACTTCCTTCTACTGAAAAGAAAAAAAAGAAAAGAAAAATTCCCTGCCATTTTCCCACCCAGAGCTAACCATTGTTAACCTTTTAGCTTATATCGTTCCAGATTTTTTCTGTGTCTGTCTGTCATCTATCATCCATATACTTATAGTTTATAAAAATGGAATTATATTCTGTCCTCTTTAGCAAGCTTCTTTTGTTCAGCAGAATCTCGTGAACACCTTTAGATGTTAAGTAAATTTCCACAATACCATTCACAAGGGCTGATGTATGGATAAACTCTGATTCATGCAGTTAGTACTCATGGCTGTCAATATAGCCATGATATCAAACATGACAATAAGCCACCAAACAAAGCTTTAATTCAATGGGAAAACCCACGTGTGAATCCTCAGTGAAAATATTTCCTTGTGCTTTTCCACTTGCCCACTGACCATGCTAACCACCCTCCAATGCATGTCCTCTGGCCCCCAGTCTTGGATGACCACACGCCTCCATGTAACTGCTCGCCCCCGACGTTCTGCTCTGCCATCTCCCAGGGGATCTACTACCTCTACCCCTTCAACATAGAGTATCAGATCCTGGCTTCCACGATGCTCTACGTCCTGTGGAAGAACATCGGACGCAAAGTGGACAGTCAACAGCATCAGAACATACAGTTCAAATTTCCCGGGGTCATGGCGGGCTCGGTCCTGGGCCTGACTGTACTGGCCGCCACGATTGGGATTGTGGTGGTATATCTGATTCAGATCGGGCGCTCCAAAACCAAGAGCGAGTTGGCACTCATCATGTTCTACCTGTATGCCATCGCCTTGCTGATGCTCATGGGGGCCGCGGGACTGTTCGGAATCTGGATTTACAGGATAGACGAGAAATCTCTAGATGAGTCTAGAAACCCAGCCCGCAAACTGGACGCGGACCTCTTGGTGGGCACTGCCTCTGGCTCCTGGCTCATCTCCTGGGGCTCCATCTTGGCCATCCTCTGTGCTGAAGCCCGCCCCCCCTACACCTGGTTCAACCTGCCCTACTCCATCCTGGTGATTGCTGAGAAATACATCCAGAACCTCTTCATCATTGAGTCCATTCACCGGGAGCCGGAGAAGCTCTCTGAGGACATCAGAACCCTGCGGGTAGTCACGGTCTGCAACGGTGATGCCATACCCCTCGCCTCGTCCTGCCTCAAGAGTGGAGCTGAGGCCGCGGACGTGGTTTCCCTGGGCAGTGAGATACCACATGTGGCCAATGGAAATGTGCATCTGAGAGAAGGCTGTGGCAGAGAGGCGGAGGAGGGGAGCCGGGAAGGGACCCCGAGCCCAGCCTGCCACCCCCGTTTCCTGCAGGGCCATGCCAAGAGAAGAGTGTTGAGGAATATTGCAGCCTTTTTGTTCCTCTGCAATATCTCGGTAATGTGCATTAAGTTATTTATCTTAAAAATGACCAACCTATTTTCCTTGCTTTTTTCAAATAAGGAATGGAGGCAGGTTATTAGCAAAATGATTTAAGTGTAAGGTTAAAGAATGAGGCTGGAATGAAAGCCTCTGTTCTACAAATCCACTTACTGAGTACTGTTGTGTGCTGGCGGCTGGGGTCGGGGCTAACGATCGCAGCTGAGAAGACTCCAGGTCTGTAGGTACCACTCTCCCGAGTGTGATCTGAAACAGGCCCCCCTACACGGAAGTCAGGGAGAGACAGCAGAGAGAGGCAGGTCACTCCAGCTTTGTAGGTGATGGTTTTCATAAGTCAAGGGAACTTATATACAAGGCCTGTCTTGGGCAATAGTAAGGTGAGTGAATTTCTGCACCTGTCTGCCAAATTGTAAAAGTTTATATATATGTTTACACAAAGAGAGAGAGATGAGAAAGAGAGAGAGAGAGAGAGGAGAGGCCTTAGCTGGGCTCGGTCATGTATACTATACTCTCAACACCACATCCTTATTTCAATACCACTATGTTCTTAACACCACACCCTTATTTCAGGGCTGTGTCCTTGGAGCAGCCTCTGGGAGGGAGAAAGGCCAACAGAACCCACATTCCAAGGACAAGGCAGGGGGTGAAGAGCCTCTGAGTGCCCCGGTCCAGCTCAGGGGTCAACCGGCAGTCACGTCTTTTTTGATGACCTTCTCCAACAATCTCTTTCTCAGAGAGGTCACAGTCTAGGGAGGAGGGACACAAGGGAAAAATATACAGTGAGTAGGGCAAGTGTTGGGACAGGTATGTGCAAGGTGTAATGGGAACATGGATCCAGGGAGGGACTTCAATGAGTCAGGGATGCTTGAAGTGAGGTCCAGGCTCAGTTAGGAGTGCTTTTGGCTGCAAGGAATAGAAAGCTTGGCCAGCAGGATCTTCAGTCT
Source organism: Callorhinus ursinus (assembly GCF_003265705.2). Lineage (NCBI taxonomy): Eukaryota > Metazoa > Chordata > Mammalia > Carnivora > Otariidae > Callorhinus > Callorhinus ursinus. The sequence goes on from NW_027397066.1 coordinate 6,537,946, forward strand.
TAAAGATAAGAATTCTGAAGGTTGGCTACTTGGGGCTGGCCTGGCAACTGAGCCCTATCATCAATGATCCAGGTACTGTTCATCTTTCCACTTCACCATGCTTAGTGTGATGCTTGTTGCCACATGGTCACAAGGTGGCTGCAACAGCACCAACCATCACATCTGGGCTTAAGACATGAAGAAGGAGAGAAATATTAGTGCCAGGCAGAGGCTTTCACATGGCCACCTCTTGTTGCAAGAGAGGCTGGGGACGTGGAAGCTTTGCTTTCCAGCCTTTGGTGGAAAACAGCAATGTAGAAGATATCCAGTAACTCAGTTTTGGCTGCCTCCATGTCCAGGAATGCTGGAAGTTTACCAGGTGGCTAAGGCAAGCATAGGCGTTTGGAGCAGAGGGCACATGATGTTCAAAGGCACAGAGGCAGAAGACCCTCTGGTCCATTTGGGGAGCAGCACGTAGTTTAGCACGAATTCCATAATGTCAAGGAGAGCAGTGGTGGGGGAAAGAGGAAGGCAGGTCCAGTTAGTGGGTCAGCCTGGCTGAGTCTGGTCTTTATGCTGGAGGCAATAGGGGCCCCTCTCAGTTTGTGCTGTGGAATGATCAATCCCCTTAGCAGCAGGTGTGAGAAACTGGAGAGAGGTAAGCCCAAGGGCCGGGACACCTGAACAGAAGCCCTGCATCTGCCCAGATGGGAAATGATGGGCACTTGATCCAGAGCAATGGGCCTGAGGATGGAGAGAAAAAAAGGAGCAAAAAGCACTGTGTGTTGTTGGGATTTGTTCTGGAGATTCACAGAAGGATGCCAGGGCTCGGTAGAGAGGAGGGTGGAGTGGCCCCTGGTACCACACAGGCCTCTCGATGACTGGCTGGTGACATGGTGGGGATGCCCCGACCACGGGGCCTGCCTGCTGTCATGGTCATCAGCAACCTGCTGCCAGCTTCCAGGTCATCCGGGCTACTTTGTTTCCCATCAGCCACTGGCTCTTGAGCTACCTCCTCATTTCAGTTGGTGCATGCCCAGGGACTGCACATTCTGATCTGACTCTAAGGCTACAAATTGAGAGGGTCCGTCTGAAGCCATAAAGGCCACGTGTCTGCCCATCAAATCTGATTCTTGCTTTGGGTCCCCCGGACCTCGGTCCCTCTCCAGGTTGGCAGACAATTACGAGGAGCTCTGAAGGAAGAAGGGGATCCCAGAAGAGTGTGGCTCCAGGTGGGCCCTCCTCTTTCATTCAATAGGCATTTATGGAGCACCTGCTGTATGCTGGGCACTATGCGGGCGCAGCAGTGGATGAAGGAGTTAAACGGGAAGACAAGAGAGATCGATATTAGTGACCACAGCGGGGCTGCCTTTTATGTGAGGCTTGTATTCCCGAGAACGGTGTATCAGCTCATCTTATAGGGTCAGAGTTGGTTGCAGAACTCCCCTAAGGTGTATCATTTTTGTTCCAAACCCAGAGGGGTGAATAGATCTCTTTTCAGCAAGTTCAGGAAAGCTACTTTCCCCCTGGGTTCTTTGCTTGACCGCCACTGAGGAACTTGGCTTGCAAATGTGGACGAGCTTGAAGACGAAGAGCAAACGCAACAGTAGAATCAAGTGGCAACCGATGGTCTGTTGGGACCCAGAGGCCAGCCTCGGGGCTCTGTCCCAGGAGGGGAACACGTGCTGTGTCTCCATGTCTGAGCTCGGCCCTTGATGTCCCCAGGCCCTGCCTCTGTCACTGGAGAGTGAGCCAGAGGACAGAAATCATTGCTGGGTGATTGCGAGGGTGCCCCCAGCCGACTCCATGGGCAGCACTCGCAAGCCTGCGGTGGGTCCCACGGGAGGGCATCTGACAGAGGGCGGGAATTGCTCTGCTTCAGGACCAGGTGCTGGTGTCCAGGTGGGGACAGCAGCTGGTCGTGGAGTGGACAAAGAAGGGTGGTGGGGGGGACGATGGAGTTTAGGGTGTGGTGGAACATGGGGTTCTGGAGAGAGGGTGGCAGGTGAGGGTGGGGGAAGCCCGGGCAGAAGGACAGGCACGGCAGGAGATGCACAGCCAGGCAAGACTTGCTGGAAGTGCTTCAGGAGCAGAAAGGGAAATCCCAGGTGGTGAGTGAGGGCGGGTAAGGGGAAGGATGCATGAGAGGCGCCAAGGCAGACCACGCAGGGCCTCCTGAGCCACGGCCACAGCCAGGACAGAATCCTCAGTGCAGCAAAAAACCACCAAAGGGTTTCAAGGTAGGGACGGGATCTGATTCATGCTTCTTTTCTTTTTTAATCCAGCTCAATTTTTAATTGTAGTGAATAGCACATAACATAAAATTTATCATTTTAACGATTTTATTTATTTATTTTTAAAGATTTTATTTATTTATTTGACAGAGAGAGCATGAGCTGGGGGAGTGGCAGGCAGAGGGAGCAGCAGGCAGAGGTAGCAGGGAGCAGAGCTGGGAGCCCAACGCGGGACTCGATCCCATGACCCCGGGATCATGACTTGAGTCGAAGGCAGACTCTTAACCTACTGAGCCACCCAGGTGCCCCCCATTTTAACCATTTTAAAGCCTACAGTTCAGTAGTGGGAAGTCCATTCACGCTATTGTGCACCCCCTGCCACCACCCGTGTCTGACACCTTTCCACCTTGCAAACTGCAGTTCTGTAGGCACGAAACAGCCCCCGTGCCCCCCACCCTGGCTCCTGCCAACGCCACCCCACCTCCTATCTCTGTGAGTTCGACCACCCCGTGTAGCTCATGTAAGTGGGATCACACGGTATTTGTCTCTTTGCCACCAGCTTATCTCATTCTGCATAACTCCCCAGGGTCATCCACGTGGTAGTGTGTGAAGCGGGGGAGTCAAGAATGATGCCCCGGTTCTGACTTGAGCTCCTGGGGAGATGGTGATGCTATTTATGGAGGCAGGAGACTTTGAAGGGGAGGCAGGCTCAGGGAGGGCTCGGCCTGAAAGGAAGCCCCTGAGTTTAGTACTGGACACGTGCATTTTTGCGGTGCTTTGAGACACCCAGGTGAACGTAGCCAACAGGCTGATGTTTGGTTTCCTACTGCTGCGTAACAAATGACCCCAAATGGAGGACAAAAACGACAGCTGTTTGGGGCGCCTGGGTGGCTCAGTCGGTTAAGCATCTGACTCTTGATTTTGGCTCAGGTTATGATCTCAGGGTCATGGGATCAAGTCCCCCATTGGGATTCTCTCTCTCCCTCTCTAAAAAAAATAAAACAACAATAACAACAAAAAACAGCAGTGTGATTAGGTCTTATGACCTTGTGGGTTAGAACTTCTGGCAGGGCTTCGCTGGGACATTCTCCTGTCCCTCGGGGCATCAGCTGAGGCTGGTGGGCGGGCTGGGCTGCAGGGTCCAAGATCTGGTGGCTGGGGTGGGGGTTGGCTGGGAGGGCTTAGCGGGACCCTCGGCAGTATCTATACATGGGCTCTCTAGTATGGAGAGTGGGGGCCTCAGGGTTCTTATGTGGCAGCTCAGGGCCCCAGAGCCGACCTGCTGGGAGACCAGAAGTGCCAGTCTATTAGGGCCTGCCTGTGGATGTTGTGTGGCATCAGTTCTGCCATATTTTATGGGTCAAGCGGTGACAGCATCCCCCAGATTCAAGGGAAGGGGACATAGACCCACCTGCTGATGGGAGGAGGAGCAAGAACTCCAGCCAACTTAATAGCAGATATAAAGATCTGGATTTCAGGAAAGGGGGGGGTCTGTCCTTCCCTTCTCTGTCCTCTGTCTTCCCTCCCTCCTTTCCTCCATTCCTCTCTCTCCTGAACATCTATCCACTGGGTGTCTCCCGAGGGCCAGCATGGCTGTGCATGATGGGGGGCAATATGACTGAGGTCTCGCCTTCCTCCTGGTCTTGGGGGGCTTGCAAACCAGATGGCAGAGATGGCAATAAGCGTTAAGCAAGACACACCTTATAGTGACGTGTGCTCCGCAGAGAACAGGTAGAGAGGGTGTGAGGTTGCGCCTGGCGGCTGTTTCAGATCAGAAGGCCCAGGTTGCTGAGAGGGGCTTTCTCTCCCACCACATGATGAGCCATGTGCCTGGGGCCCCGGGGGTGCGGGACATCGGGCAGCAGGGTTAGCAGGTTGGCGAGGGATCAGCCAGCAGAGAGAGGGCTTTATAATCCCAGGCAGGGGTAGATTTCATTTTAAGTACGCTATGAAGACTTGTGGGGCCTTAATCAGGGAAGGGACGTGATCTTATTGGCATAAGAAACGGGTCTGGCATCTGAGTGGTGAATGCACCTGTCCGAGGGCACAGCGTAAGCCAGAGAGCAGGCAGGAGGCTACTGCAATGGTCCCGATGAGAGTGGAGAGTGGGGGCCTGGGCAGGTGCACGGGGCCAGAAATGGCTGCACGGCTGCCTGGGTGTCGTGGAGGCACGGTCCTCCAGGCTCGCTGATGGGTTGGGTGGCAGGCGGAGGGTTCTGAGGGTGAGCAGGTAAACAAGGATGACACCTGGAAGTTTGATAGCGACGGGGAAGAAGATGTTGCTAATGGTAGGGGGGCAGTTTGAGATGCAGGTTAGACACCAAGCAGCCCATGGGGTCCTCGAGGGTGGAGCAGGTGGGCGATTCAGGCTTGGGAGTCATCGGCCCATAGTGGGTACTTACAGCCAAGGCTGGGGGAGCTCATCCAGGAGTCACGTGTGTAGAGGAGAGGACCCAGGGATGAGCCCCCCAGCCAACTGTGAGAGACTGAGCAAAGGAGGAGCCAGGGAGGAGTAGCCGGAGTGGTGGGAGGAGCCTGAGAAGCAGAGCCTGAGAAGAGGGGGGCAGAGATCCGAGGTAACGCCTGTACGGAGAGCCCGTATCAGTCAGCTCCTGCTGTGTAAGGAATCACCCCACACTCAGCAACTCCAACCACACCTCTTTGTCATGGTGTCTGTGGGGCAGGAATCCAAGCACAGCTTCGCCGGTGCCTCTGCCAGGGTCTCTCACTGGGAGCAGATGGCCCAACTGGGCACTGCAGCCGCTTCAAAGCGGACTTCTGGGGGTCTTTCCCAACCTGCTCCTGGTAGCTTGTTGGGCTGAGGGCGTACGTTCCTTGAGGGCTGCTGGGCTGGGACCCCCCGCGGTGCCTGGCCACAGGGCAGCACACAACAGGGGGCAGCTCCCACTCTTGCAGGAGGGCGTGAACAAGATGGACTCTGCAGTCCTTTTGGCATCTAATCTCAGAAGTGACACCTCATGACCTCTGTCATATTCTGATGGTAGAGGCAGGTCACTAGGCTCAGCCTGACTCAAGGGGAGGAGGTTCCACAAGAACATGACTCCCAGGTGGTGGGATGGGGGGGATGTCATCCGAGAGGCTGCCTGCCGCCGTGCAGGGGTGGAGGAGGAGGAGGACCCGGGGCAGGGAGACCAAGTGGGGGGACCAGTGTGTGGTTTCCATGAGCAGCAGTGACAATAGGTTACGGCTTTCGGTTTTGCAAGCATGGTTGGGATTTTATTCTCATCTGAGCTGTGGGAGACCAGTGTCAGTGTTCGCATCTTACAGACGAGGAGACTGAGGGCTTGGAGGGGTCAGATGAGAGTCTGTAAGTGCCACAAACCCAGGTGTGGCTCCAAAGCATGTTCTCTTCTCCCCTGATTGGGGGCGGGGGGTGGTGGTGGGCAGGGCCTGGGCCAAGCCAGAGAGGAGACCACAGAATTCAGTGGCCCAGGCCCATGTGGCTGGGATCTCCCAGCACCAATGCTGGTGTGTGAAGGCGGGTGTGATAAACAGGTGACCTCTGCTGTAGGCAAACCCTGGGGGCTGTGGGAACACATACGGGGTTCCTGCCCAGACTGAGTAGATCAAGGAGGGCTTCCTGGAAGGAGTGGTATCTCAGGGCTTGGAAGAAGGTAGGATTCAGTCAAAAAGGCAGACAGGGAGCCTGTGACAGAGGAAGAGGCAGGAGCAAAGCCCTGAAGACTTGGGGGAGAAAGGCATGTCTGGCTTTCGGAAGCTGGAGTGAAGGGCGTGATGAGGGACATGGAAACGTGGACAGGTGCCCAGTCACTGGGGAATTTGGAGTCTCTCCTGAAGGCTGTCAGAGTCACTGGAGAGTGACAAGCAGAGGAATGACAAGGTCAGATGTGTGCTTTACGGAGATCACTCCCACAGTGGGGTCAGGGGTGGATGGAAGGCGTCCGCTGGAGTTGGGGGGCCAGTTGGAGGAGGTATTGGGGCCTGCAGTTGGGGGATACTGAGCACCCGACTGAGGTGAGGGCTTTGGGGACGGAGAGAATCAGGTGGGTGTGAACAGCGTTCACTCAGGATGGGGCTGAGGACGAGAGAAGGGTCAGGTGGGCTGCGCGGATTTGACCAGCTCCGTGGAGACATGAAATGCGGTGTGGAGACAGGTGTGACTCCGTGTCCCCGAGGCCAGCGCCTGGGGGTCACGTGGGGCTTCCGAGGCGGCTGCTAGAAGGGGCTCCTCTTCTCTTGCAGCTTTGGATCCCTCCTGCTTTTGGCTGCCGCCCCGAGTACGACAACGGGTTGGAGGAGATTGTCTTTGGCTTTGAACCCTGGATAATTGTGGTCAACCTGGCCATGCCTTTTTCTATTTTCTACCGAATGCACGCAGCTGCCTCTCTCTTTGAGGTCTATTGTAAGATATAGTCTGCATCCACATCAAAGCCCAAGGAGTGACCTAACAAGAGAATTCACTGGAGCCACCTGGGAATGGCCAGGCTGGGCCAACATTGCCTGACAAAAGCAAGAGGGCTGCCTTTGTCTGCACCAGTTGTGTTTCCTGCGAGCTGACCTCAGACGAATGTAACCAAGTTAGCTCAGCATCGATGAGGCAGCTGAAATCTCGCCTTGACTCGTTCATTCTGACTGAACCCAATTGATTTTACCTCCTTTTAAATGAGACCCTTTGTTTTAAAAGAATGGGATTCAGGTTGGGGAAAGAAAAATGATCAGTTTGTTTTTCATAAAAATTGTTTTCTGTTATCACGTGACTACCTACAACTTTTTCTGAGTACTGTAATCATCCTTACATCTTATCCTTCCCAGGGCTGATCAATGTAGATACAATCACGTTTAGTTCATATGGTATTTTCTGAATATGGTTAAGTTTTGGAACAAAGTTATTTTTATCATCTGGATGGGAATTAGTGTATAGATCAGTATGGAGATGTACTTCTTACCTGTAATTTTGGCACATTTTTGTTTGTGATCATTTGAGGTTTTTTAAAAAATAAGTTTTACTGTTTTCTCTCTCACTGTAAATACATATATGTCTATTACAGAAAATGTGGACATTTTAGAAGAATAGAGAGAAAAAGACCACGTCGGATGTCACTGTTCGGTGGACATTTTTGCACACCTTGATGTATTTCCCTTAGCTGTGTCCCTGCACAGGATCTTTTTTCTTGTTGTCATTGTTATACTTGCCAGTGATGATGTGGCAGGTTCCATTTTGTATCTACTTTTTCACCACTTAACAATAGAGCACAAACCTTTCCTTCACATTGTTCCAAACTCTTTGTAAATATCATTTTAATCCTGTATTACAGTCATCAAGTGGATGTGCCACACTTAGTTTCCTGTTGTTGGTTTTAGAGTGTTTATACTTTTTTGGTTTTTATAAGGGACTTTGCAAAAAATCTATCTTTGTAAAGCATTTCCTATATAATTGCTTCTATAAGACATATACTTAAAATCAGGATGCGTATTCCAAAGGTTATAAATATTTTAAAGTCTCTTAAGGAATAGTAATATTGGGAAGACCTTTGCATGTACTTTGCCATAATTATTTCAAGTTCATAATAAAATTAGTTTACTTAACCATCAATACTAATGTAAACATTTTTTCATCTGAGCATATTTTTTTGGGACAGCACAGGCAAGGGCATATTAAGAAACACCAGATTTTTTACATGACTCAAATACCTGATGTTCATTCTAGAGAAAACTAAAGACAATGGGCAGATGTACTAAAAGCAAAGTGAAAGATTGTCTATCATACCTTCTATTTAGGATGGTGGTTTTCAACCTGGTACCATCTTATCCCCTAGGGGACAATTGGCAAAGTCTGGAGACATTTTTTATTGTGCTTGCTTGGGGGGCTATAGGCATCTAGTGGGCAGATAGCACGGATGCTGCTCAACATCCCACAATGCACAGGGTGGTACCCACAGCAGAGAATTAGCTGGCCCCAAAGATTAATGGTGTCGAGGTTGAGAAACAGTGATCTAGAGGTAATTGCTGTTCATTTTTGGCACCTCAGTACCTATCAGTACACACACACACATGAATTATTTTTATATGTACTGAATTTGCATATAACTAGCTTCTTTTTTTCTTAATATACCAGCGTGTTTCTGAACTATTTTAGTATCCCCATGGCATGGATTCTCACACTTTAGCATGTGTAAGAATCATCTGGAGGATCCTATTAGGTTTCCTGCCTTCCCCTCCAGAAGTTCAGGTTCTGTTGGGCTGGAGCGGGGCTCAGGATGCTTCAATAAGCATCTCAGGTGATGCCAACTCCCTTCTAGAAACATCTCCTCTGGAGTCCACGGATCCCAAGTCAAGACTCCTGAATGACATTCCTTGACATTGTGTCCTCTTCTGCAATATGACCTTGGCGAACTTCAAAGTACATTCCGTGGAGGGATGTAGCATTCCTTATTTAGTCAGACCCTGATGTTCGACATTTAGAGACATTTGATGGTTTCTTTTTCCTTCTTTTCTTTTCTTTTTGTAATTATAAATGACGCTGTAGCAAGCATGTTCATGGCTAAGTCTTTTCATGTGTTGATAAACTATCCTGCACGAGATGACTGCATGCGAATGCCCATTTATCCAGAGGACCCCATTTTGGCTGGTGTTAATTTCCCCCTGTTCTGAGCACATTAGTACAGCCCTAGGGCCTCCGCTTGTGTGCTTAGGGCTCTGCCAAGGAGATAAAGGGAATCACAGCAATGCTGGGAACGACTGACTCAGGTGTGGGGGTTTCAGGGTGGCCACGCAGCGCCAGCAGAGCTGGGAAAAGTCAACACAGTCTTGCTCGGGCTCACAATTTCTGAGGAGGGACCTTAAAGATGGATCATCTCTTGGCCCTAAACGAGTAGAGTCCGCAGCCTCAGGGATGGCTCTTACAGCCAGGCAGCTTCGACCCACAGGTAGTCAAGCATCCTGACTCAGCCAGCTTAGGCAGCAAGGGGAATTTATTGCCTTAATACCAATGCAACTCACAGATGAGGAACCAGAGTGTGCAGTCAACAAGGTTCACGACCTCAGGGCTAGACTAAGAAAAACGCAAATTAACACAGTAATGAGATGCCATTTCCCATTCATCCGAGAGGCAAGGGTTGGCCCAATGTGAGGGAAAGGGAAGGCACACACACTGCTGGTAGGAGGGTAAATTGGTAACAGCCAAATGGGAGAACGGCTGGTGATAATCGAATAGGGCTGGAGGCACACATTCCTTGAGACCTGGCAATTCCCCTCCTCGGAGTGAGTGCCAGAGACACCCTCACTTGTATATGCAAGGAGACGTGTTCAGAAACGTCCCTTGCAGGAGTGCTTGTCATTGGGAAGAATTCAAAACAGCTGAAATGTCCATCAGTTAGGAGAATGAATGGATAAACTATGGCCAATCCCTAAAATGGAATATTACACAGCAGTGAAAAATGAGTGGGTTGGAACTATACGCAACAACATGAGTCATTCCTCAAGACAACGCTGTATCGACAATTAAGTATCATGATGGTATAATTGGCATGATACCATTAATATAACATTTAAAAAACAGGCAACACAATCTGATATTTCTGAGATACATTTATAGTAAAGTTACAAACATATGTGAAGAAAGAATCCCCCCATGTTCAGTGTAGTGGCCATCTGTGGGCTGGGGAGGAGGCAGGAGGCAGGACCGGGGTTGGGGACAGACAGCTGAGTGCATGCTGTGTCTGCAGTGCTTGATTTCTCCGGTAAAGTGACCTCTATAGAGGCATTTGTTTATATGCCTGAGATATTAATAACAACATGTGAAAGAAGGAGAAAAGAAAGTCAGCATAAGGGAGATCAACTTAGAATCATCAGAGAAGGTGAGTTTCCAACATTCATCCACTGTCGTTGGGAGGAGGGTGTCAAAGCCACCTTGTCTGGTCCCCTCCCCTTGTCTAGATCCCCCAGGTGGGGTAGCTCAATGCCGTGAGCTGTCAAGATCCCCTAGTCCTCACCCCTTGGATAGACCCCCCAACCCTCACCCCTTGGATGATTCTGTGCTCATCAGGAAACTCAACATTGATTTGCCGTCCCGTAGAGTTCTTCACTGTGGGGAGTGATGACCTAGGGTATCAGGAGAATCTGGCACTCAGGGTTATCAGGAGAATCTCTTACTCTCCTGTTGTAACCTTGTATGGGTGCATGTTAGCTCGAGCTCATTCATCCCTGGCCTGCACCAAGCCAGGATTTCAACTCACGTTCTATGGGGACCCTGGCTCTTGGTGAGGCCGAGTGGAAAGGCAAGAACTTTGGGGCTGGACACCCAGGGTCACCCCCAGCCCCCGTGGTGCTAGGCGTGCATTAGAAAATGCACCCCTTCCACAAGACATTTTGCAAACTCTGGAACTAAACGCCACCAGCACTTGCTGGTCACCTGTGCCCGGAGGTCAGATCAGATTCCTTTGTCCACAAGAACACCTGTCAGGAGCCTCTGTGCCACGTAACCCTGGCAGCCCACAGTGCACCTCTGGGATCTCTCTGTGAGGCCGCCGCCTGGTTAGGTGAACGTTACTATTACTCTATTTGAGTGGAGGGAACCTTCGGGCATGCTAGGGAGCATACAGGGCTAGTAAGTTGTAGCGGTGGACTATTATGCCCTTTAAAAACCCATCACCTTTTCCTATTAGCCATATAGTCTTTTTTTTTTTTTAAAGATTTTATTTATTTGAGAGAGAGAATGAGAGAGAGAGAGCACGAGAGGGAAGAGGGTCAGAGGGAGAAGCAGACTCCCTGCTGAGCAGGGAGCCTGATGCGGGACTCGATTCCGGGACTCCAGGATCATGACCTGAGCCGAAGGCAGTCGCTTAACCAACTGAGCCACCCTGGCGCCCCAGCCATATAGTCTTAAAAATAATGTCAATTTGGTAAAAAAAAAATCCGTCAAACAATTGCTTGAGGATATGTGCACAGAACAATCCATCAGCTGACAGAATATTTCCTTTTTTACCCAGTTACAAATTGCTACACTTGGCTTAAAATGGTGAAGGACGGAAGCTCTTGGGAAACAGCAGGTTTTTGGGCTCCGATGTGAGCTCAGCTGTGGAAGAACACGACCAGCAGGGGGCGCCAGTGCCTCTCCTCTGAGTCCTCACTTGTGCTTTCAGGGCAACGTAGAGGGAGATCTGGCGGCAGATCTCAGCAGCAGCCTCAAGGGGACCCAATAGGGGATGCGTGCAAAGTGCCCCGTCGGTGCCCCGTCCACAGCTTTGGACTCCCGTCGTGTGTGTCGGGGGTGGCTGTCCTCACTCCCAGGTGAGGGCTGGGAGCATTCTGGGTTCTCCTGGGGATGCTGAGAACTAGAGTTTCAACAAATGTGTTCCTTCCCCCTGCCCCCACCACCTCTCGCTCCCCATGGGCCATCCTTGTCCCCATCAAGAGGCTTTGCTGAACATGGTTGTGGGGTGTTCCCGTGCAAGGAGAGTCCCCCAGGTAGGGCGGGTGGAACATGGTCAGGGAGCAGGCTGGGGCAGCGGGTGGGGAGGACACTTTCACGGGGTCTGGTGGGGAACGGACAGTAAGATTAGCTCCTCCTCGGAGTGGAGCCAGGGGACCACGGGGGAGGGGACGGGGGAAGGGTGAGGGCCGTGTTTTGATGCTCAAAAGGAGAATTGTGGTATGCTGTTTCAGCCACATTAAAAACCATACATCGGGGAGGGTATGTGCTATGGTGAGCGCTGTGAATTGGGCAAGACTGTTGAATCACAGACCTGTCCCTCTGAAACAAATAATGCAATATATGTTAAAAAAAAAAAGAGCAGGAAGAGAAAAATGAAGGGGGGACATCGGAGGGGGAGACGAACCATGAGAGATGATGGACTCCGAAAAACAAACTGAGGGTTCTAGAGGGGAGGGGGGTGGGGGAGGGGTTAGCCTGGTGATGGGTATTGAGGAGGGCACGTTCTGCATGGAGCACTGGGTGTTATGCACAAACAATGAATCATGGAACACTACACCCAAAACTAACGATGTAATGTATGGTGATTAACATAAGATAATAAAAAAATTAAAAAAAAAAACCCACCATCATAGTTTACATCAGAAATGTAAATTAAATCAAGTCACCTGCTTACTCCTCATTGGCTTCCCGTTGCTTTTAGAAGAAAGGACAAACTCCTGACTATGGTCTGTGGGCATCTTCACTATCTGGCCTCCGCTCCTCCATCTTCTTCTTACACCAATCCCCTCCTCTGTCCCCTCCCCCAGGCATCCCCACCCGCGGCCATGGCTGGAGCCACATACAGCTCCCCTCACTGCCTTGGATCCCGCAAACTTGGCTCCTCAGGACCTTTGCACGTGCTAATCTCTCTCTCAGCTGAGTGGTTCTCTGGCTCCTTGAACTGGATCAGCCTCTTTTCATCCCTCAGGCTGTGTGTAGAGGTCCCTCCGTTGTGAGGGACCTGGTCATCCATCTAAACGGGTCCCGCATGACGCTTCACCTTGGCCCCTTTACCATTAGTCCTTTACTTATTCATTTGTGCTTATCCGTGCTGGACTCCACTGTCTGTCTTGTGAGGGTAGAGGCTTGGCCTCCTTCTCCCTCAGGCCTCACCACCGGGGTGGCCGCCCTCACAACCCAGACTATTGCAGGGCGTGGGGGAAGTGCCTGGAACACGGCGGGCGCTCAAGACTGGCGTGTTTCCATGGATAGTTTTTATTTTTATTATTTATTTATTTTAAATATTTTATTTATTTATTTGACAGAGAGACACAGCGAGAGAGGGAACACAAGCAGGGGGAGTGGGAGAGGGAGAAGCAGGCTTCCCGCGGAGCAGGGAGCCCGCCCGATGCGGGGCTCGATCCCAGGACCCTGGGACCATGACCTGAGCCGAAGGCAGACGCTTGACGACTGAGCCACCCAGGCGTCCGTCCATGAATAGTTTTTGAGGGCTTGGCAGAGATTCCCCACTGGCTTCTAGTACACACCTCTGGGTCCCTCTTTGCCTTTAAGGCACAAGGTGGCGCTCTAGGCCTGGTCCAGAAGAGCCCTGAGTTAGGAGGCGCTCCCCGCTCCCTGCTGCCCTCGGCTTGGTCTGGCCCCTGGAGGGAGCCGAGGGACCACCTCCGGGGAAGCTTACAGGTGCCTTCTGCCCTCCTCCTTGGAAGGGAGGAACCACTGGGGTGGGAAGTCTCCCTGACAACGGCAAGTGTTGCCTAGGTATCTCTGGCAGATGTTTCTGGAACAGCAGTTTTGGATGATTGGTCTAAGCCAGACATAATAAGTCCGCTCTCCCCTCAGCTGGAGGCTGGTATGGAGTGGGGCATGTGAATGGTTCTAGGCCAGGAGTTGGCAAACTACCCTCTGTGAGCTAAGAATGGCTTTTACATTTTGCAAGGTGGTTAAAAAAAAAACACCTGCACAAAAAGATTATGCGGCAGAGACGTGGCTCTTAAATATCAACTCCCTGGCCCTTTGCAGAAAAAGTTTGCGGAGCCCCTGTCTTGACAACAGGAAGGAAGGGGGTCTCTGCTGGATGGTTCTGGAAGGACTGTGATCCTTGTTTAGAAAGCGATGAGGAAGAGGTCTGCCCTTCCCCCTACCTGAAGTGGTTGCGCTGGAGGGGTGAGCCTGAGGGGGCGGGGTCTGCAGCACATACCCCCGCCCCCTGATCCATCCGGGGAATGCCAGGGAATCACAGGTGTCCCTGCTTCCACGGAGGTCAGTCCTTCGCCCGCCCCACCTGGCAGACGAGCGCATCGCCCACGCACTGAGCAGGACTGAGGCCCACAGAGCAACAGGGTGAAGGAGGGAGGGCAGCTGTGCCCGGCGGGTCCCAGAGCAGGAGTGTGACTCTGGGACGAATGGGGGAGGGCATGCCTTCCCCGACTGGGCACAGTCCCCAGAATGCAGCCTCTCCAACAGTGTAAGGTGATGTGTCATGGTGATCGTTAAGGCCACAGGCCGTCCATGAGCGACAGAAACACATGAAGGCTCCGTTGCCAGTGTTCGAATCAGGGGCTCTTTGGCTGCTACGCTGGACCCCGAAAGAAGTCAAGATTCCAGCAAAAGAAGGTGGGATTTTCTGGGGAAGCGTCCTGCAGGTGCACGCAGAGCTGGGGCTGCCCCAGCAACAGGTCCCTGAGGAATGGTGCTTCCGAGGGGTGGGGCAGGGCTCAGGCCAAGGCTTGAGGGCAGGTTGGGTCTCTGCTGTGAGCCACCTTCGTCCCGGGCACCTGATTTTCTCCTCTGTCAGACATCGGCAATAGAAGTGCACACCTTGAAGAGTCACTGGGTGATGAGCTTGGATGATGTGTGGCAAGCCCACGAGTCTGGTGTGCAGCGAGCTCTGTGAAGGCCACGTGGGGAAGCTCAGGCCTCTGCCTCCAGGATTGTTGCTGAGTGCAGACCAGATGTCTGTCTTCCCACAGGGGTGGTGCTGCTCCAAAAAACCCTCAGATCGCTGGTGCCCTACATGGCCCGGGGAGCCTGAATCAACTCAGTGAGGTTGCCTTTTGCAGCATCCCGTCCTAGCTGAGCTCTGAAGGGGCTTCCATGCTCTGGACGGAGAGCTACGAGCGGGGAGTTACAGGATTGCCCAGGAACACACACTATGAGCTCCTGGGGATGGGGACGGAATCCTCCTCTGTACAGTGTTGACCTGAGCAGGAGCTTCACAAATATTAATTATGGCACATGCTGTTAACTGCCCCCTCAGCGACAATCCTTCGCTTGCTAAGAAAACCCTGATTTTGGTCGGGGAAGCCAAGTGCCCAGTCTTTGGTGATGAAGCCGAGCATGGGCATTCTGTTTCCCGTGACCTGATATTTGAAACTGTTTGCAGTCTGCCTTGTAGTTAGGGGCGGTTTACTTTTGGCTAACATGACCTAAGGTCCTCTTAAGATCTTTTTTGTTGGTGATACGTAAGAGACACATTAAGAAAACTCCCCCTGATATAGCTTCCCCCCCTCCGCCCCATTTTGCTCCTGGAGTTTGAACTTGGTCATGGTGCTCACAGCTGTAATAGCCATCCTGTGACCATGAGGGTCCAAGGGCACAAAGCCACAACACCAAGAAAGGTGGAACATCAGATGAAAAGAATCTGGGTCCTCAGTTACGTCACTGGGCTTCTGCACCAGCCCCTTGCCTGTTCCCTCTGAATTTCCCGTTATGTGAGAGGACTAAATGTCTTTATTGCATAAAGCCATGAGTAGGCAGACTTCCTGTTACTCACAGCTGAAAGCATTTCTAATCAATGTCTTTGTTTAAATTTTCTTTTATTTTGAAATAATTTCAAACTTGTGGGAGAGTTGTCAGATGATGAAATTTCATACACCCTCCACCAGCTTCACTGAGTGTTCTTGACCACATGGCTCTCTCTCTCTTGCCCGCACATTATGGGATATGATATGACACACTCATCTCTTCCTGAAGCCCTGAAATGTGGTTGTGGGCACACTGCTCCTCCCCTCCTAACGTTTCAGCTTGCATTCTCCAAGAAGAAGGAGAGTCTAGTGACTGAACTCAGGAAACTTAGGATCGATGCCATACAGTTGTCTAATGGGCCATAACTGTCAACTGTCAATGGTTTAATTGTCAATAACTGTCTAACATACAGTCCACACGATCATTCTGCCAACTGTCCCTGTAACATTCTTCAAAGGATCTCTCCCGATCCAGTCGGCATGCCTCTGTGTCTCCTTCACTGGGGACAGCTCCTCTTCCTTTCTTTGCCTGTTGGGACATCAGTACTTTGAAGAGTTCAGGTCAATTGTTGACAGCACCTCTGTCTGGGCTTGTCTGCTGTTTCCCCAGGGGGCAAGGACACTAGGTAAGGATGCTGTGTGCCCTCAGCGTGTCCCGCCACGGGGTACTCGTCGTCTCCCTGCCCTATCCTGGTCGTGTTAACTCTGTTCACTAGTTAAGGCAACCCCTTCACGTCGGGGTGGTTGTATAATTCGACATACCTTCATTTCCATGCCTCCTGTGTCTCTGAGCTGGGAGGGGGTGGAGACCTAGGGGCTGACCCTTGGGCTTGAAGAGGAGGCCTCCAGGTCACCATCAGTGGTCGTGTCCTCGGGGCCACTTTTCCAGCCGCAGGATGGATGCGGATGGCTCATTGCTACCCTTCTGCCCAGGCTCTGCTGAGCCAAGCTGAGTGCACTGGCAAGATTGGCACCTGGGGAGCTCAGGTGTGTCCTGTAACCAAGGAACCAAGACTTGCTGGGCGTAAAACAGAGTTGAATCTTTTGACACCAGCTGTGGCAGCAACACCAAAGTCCTGACTGTCGCTCCTATAGATTTTGCCATTTGTCTCAGCGAAGCAAATCCAATAGAAAATGATACCTTCCAGAAAAAGGAGAATGGGTGAGTTCAAACAAGAATATTTGCCGACTAGATTAGGGAAACCCCCTTTGTGCTAAAATGTCCTAAGTGAATCCTCGTAGTACAATTTTGCAGGAGTCAAATGTAGGGGGAGGATCCCTTCCTTGCTGCCATCGTCTGGGGCAGGGCTCTGGCAGGGATGACAAGAGAGGGAGCTGATGGGCTGCCTACTGGCTTAGAGTCCATGCTGACGAGGCGGGCTTCCCAGGCCGATGAGAGACTTCTGGAAAATGTGGGAAAGAGCCGGGGTGAGAGAGGGCAGCCACTCACTGCTCACACAAAACCATCGTCCCAGCAGACAAATGGCTCCAGGAACCCTCCCCGTGAAGACAGGAGAGACATGGTCCTATAGCAACCTGGCTGCCTGGTGTTACTCTGCACATATAGTGTCTTATTGATAGAAAACCCTTGTTTCCAAAAATGATGAGAAACACGTTTCTTTTTTTGTGTAACAGAGGAAAAAGCCTTAGAGTTCTGAAAAAGCTACCCTTTCACACATGAAGCTCTGTGCCTCTAAGCCCCTGTGCATGCTGTTCCTTCTGTTAGGAATGCGCCTCCACCTGGAATGCTGGTGGATTCCGTGCATCCTCCAGCTTAGGTGTCTTCTCTTCTGCGTGGCCCTTCCCCGTCCTGCCTGCTCCACCGGGCAGACCATCTTCTTGGTCTCAGCCACCGCTGAACCATGTTTGTTCCCTGCGATAGGCAGGGCCTTTCCAGTTGCAGTTGACCATGGAAGCTCAACTCAGGCACATGGTAGCCAGAGGGTGATTTATTGGCTTTTGTAGCTGCAAAGACCGGGGTACGAATGGATCTAGAGGCGCAGAGGTGTAATTTTCTCCTCTTCGCCCTCTTTTCCCTCTTCTCCTCCTCCTTCCTTCTCTTCTTCCTCCTCCCCTCTTCCCCCCCTTCTCCCCTCCCCCTTCCCCCTCCCTTCCCCTCCAATGTCATGACTGCTGCATTATAAGCCGACCCAGGGGTCTGCTGGAGTGCAGACACCTGCTCAGTCCAGACGGCTATGGTTTGTATACAAGTCCTCAGCAAAGCCTTGTTGAACGAATGAATGGGTAGATGGAACTCGGGAGTCAGAACTACCTGAACACAGATGCAAGACTGTGTGCGTGGTGCACGTGTGTGCACCTCTGGGGCTGAGCTCTCTGTCCGTTACTGTCACGGTGTTGGGCATGGACCCCTCTTTCCCCCACTCTCCCATCAGTAAAGATTTCCCAGGTACCCACTCACTGGCTTGGGGAGATCCTATCTGAATAAGACCCAGTTCCTTGATTTCAGAAGTTCAAAGTCTAGAGAGCCAGTAGCCACATAAATGGCTAATGATTCAGCATCATAACTGCTGCAGTGGGAGCTGACACAGGGTCTGTGGGAGCACGGGGCCCCTCTCAGCCCAGAAGCCAGGGGGGCTTCCTGGAGAGGGGCTGCTTAGGTGAGCTGAGAGAGGAGGGAAAGGTACCAACGTGCTTGAGCGCTCCATGCAACTTGGAAAGCCATGACTCCTGTGGGCCAGGCTCTCGGCTGTGCTGTGTGCCGGAAGAGAATCCCCATATTCAAATAGTTTTCTTGCATTTCTCAACTTCTGTGAAGGCAACAGGCAATCCTTCTCTGAAATTCCCCCTTGTCTTTCCTTTCCTCTCTCCTTCACGCCCCAGTGCCTCACCTCCTTCACAGTGACTCTTGCAAAACCCTGCCCTGAGCTTTTAATCCTCTCTGCCACAACCCTCCCCCCGCCCCCGTTGCCCCACCTTTTCTTTGTAGGCTCTTTGTTTTGAAGACCAACATAGTCTCTTCCTTCTGGGATGATTCCCTCCTCCGCCAGCCTCTCAGGTCCAATAATGCGTCCACTTTCTGGCTCCATTACAAAAGGCAGGACAGGAGGCTCCTCACAGGGCAGCCCAGGGCAATGAGCTGCACAATTCCAGCCGAGCGAGAAGGGGGATTCCGAGCTACTCACAGGACATGCTTCGGTCTCATCTCCCTTACCTTCTAAACTACATGAAGCTTAGCCTGTTTCGAAGAGGAGGAAACCGAGGCTCAGAGAGATCAAGTAACTGGCCCAAGATCCCACAGCTAGCAAATGTCTGCTTTTCTTGCCTGTTCTTTCTTCCTGTCTTCCCTTTGGTCCACAGAACTGCGATTTCAACCCAACGAGGGACTTCCCTAAATATCTTGTCTAGATCACTCCCCACTGTTACACTTTTCCTTCATAGTACCCGTCACAGTTGTAATTGTACATTTATTTGAATAATTCTTGTACTAAAGTCTATCCCTAATAACCTCATAGAGGGAAGGGACACTATAATTTTTAAACTCCCTTGTATTCCCAGCGAATAAAACAGCATCTGAGATGGAACAGGTGCTCAGTGAGTATTTGCCAAATAAAAGTACAAGGAATTGAAATTCAAACTTGTCTCCCAAACCCAAGTCCCTTTCCGACATCCTAAGTTGGTGTTTTCCAGGAAGACAAGACAGGGCGGAGGTCATTCCAGGGTGAGGGACTGCCATAAGACCCATTAGGGAAATTACAATTACCGTTTTTTGTTTGCTTGCTTGTGTTTTGTGGTGGTCGTGGCTTGAATCCAGGCTGTAGGTGGAGGAGCAGGGGCAGGAGAAGATTTGGAGCAAGGGAAAGATGATTAAAAGACTTCAAAGAGCTTACCTGAGTCCAAGGATCAGGGATTGCAAGGAGATACTGAGAGTTTTCCACCTGGGGAATGACGTGATCACAGTTACATCTGAGAAAGATTGCTCTGCCTGCCATTGAGTAGAGGGCTGGCAGAGGATCAGGGCAGAACCTGGAAACTAGCAGAGTGTCGCCATAAAACAGGGTGGAGAAGACACATTCTTGGATGGGGTGTCAGTGGAGAGAGGAGCAGACTAGCTCCTAGGAGATGGGGAGAGAGAGGAGGAAAGGATGACTCCCTAGTTTCAGGTGCAGGTCCCTGGACAGATGGTTTTTCCACTTCCATCAGCAGAAAGCACTGAAGGGAGAGAAGATTTGAGGGAGAAGACGCTGGAGAAGGCCAAGTGCGCTGAGTCTCCAAAGTTGTCTCCAACAGCTTGCAGGTGTTGGTCCAGGGTGCAGATGGGGACCAGGGTGAATGGGGCAGGTGGGTCTGAGTGGAGAGAGAGATTAAAGAGGGGATGAGAGAGGCCCGTCCCTGTTTCTAGACCTCGGTGCAGGGCGCTGTACACCTCAGCCCGTTCTCTCCCCAGCTGTCTTCAGCTGAGCTTCACCCAGGCAGAAACTTGACCCTTCAGAAGCGGAACTTGTCTGCTGGAGGGAGGAACCATGTTAAGAGCCTGGAACACTGCTCTCCTCTCCAGGGTTTCTTGCCATTCTTTTCCAAACTTCGGGCTTTGGGCCATCAGTTCAAGCCTCAATTTCCACTTTCTGTCAAGCACTGAGATATTAATCCATCATCTTTCTCAAAGTTATAAAAAGAGAAAGACTGAAAATGTCCAGCAGGGAGGAAGCACCCAGCTGGCGGGAGGCTCCCTTCCTCCTTCTTGTCTTCTGGGCTCATCCAAAATTGTTCCCCAAGGGAAAAATCGCTTAAAGATTGGGGGTGATGGTGGGCAGAAAGACTGTCCCAAGAGGTCAGGTTAAGCCTGAATTTTAGAATGGAAGATGGGGGCAGAGCGGGTAGTTTAGGAGAAGTGGTTTCTAGGGGACACGCCTCCTGACGCTTTTCCTAGGTGACTGATTTCATTGAACCTTACACCCCCGGGGAAGAGCAGGAATCATTAGCCCATTTTGTGGTTGAGAAAACCAAGACCCAGTGAAGCTTAAGGCGCTCCAGATCACACAGCCGGGAATGAAGTCCCATTTGGGTCTGAGAGAAATCCAAGGCTGCCTTCTACCTTACAAAAGCTCTTTCCCACTCTAGAAGCCAGTGATTTCCCCCATCCCTACCCTACCTCCCCGTTCCGCAAACGAGTTCGGGGCCAGGACACCGGGGCTGGGTCAGAGACCTCTTAGTCTTCCCGGTGCGTGCTTTTCCTGACACGGGGCAAGGGTCTGGCACGGGAGCGCCTCTCGGACCTGCGGATTCGCCCCCGGACTGCGGCGGCGGAGCGCGGAGAGTGAGCGCGCCCCGGTACAGGTGGGGCGGCTGCGCGGGAGATTGGGGAACGCGGAGGCGCGGGGGCGCGGGCCCCGGGCGCGGACAGGGACGGCGGCAGCGCGGCACCGCTCGCCCGCCGCCGGCAGCTGCCGGCCCCCGCCCCCTCGGTGCCGGCTGGCTCTTGGCTTCTCCGGCTGAGAACCAGACACAGCCACGGCCACAGCCGCCCGGGCGCGCACCGGCCGGCTTCCTGCCCCCAGCGCCGGCCACTGGAGGGGCGCGACGCGGCCGCCGACCCGGAGGCGCTCGAGGAAGCGAGAGGGGTCCCCGCGCACTCGGGGCCCCGGCGCAGCGCACGGTGAGCGCCCCCCCCCCCCGGGGGCTCGGAGTTTCCCTTAACCGCGGGTCCCGGTGCGCCAGCCCCCGGGCGCCGGATGGGGTCACCCGGGGGGCGCGAGGCCGAAGTTGGGACCGCGCGCAGCCCGCCCCTGCCGCCAAGCCGGACATGCTGCCGCCGGGCCGCAATGGCACCGCGGAGCGGGCGCGGTTGGAGCAGCAGCAGCTGGCGCAGCGGGGCGCCGCGGGGGGCGCGGAGGGGGCGGCGCCGCTGGGGCCCGCGCAGGTGGTCACCGCCGGCCTCCTGACCCTGCTCATCGTCTGGACCCTGCTGGGCAACGTGCTGGTGTGCGCAGCCATCGTGCGCAGCCGCCCCCTGCGCGCCAAGATGACCAACGTCTTCATCGTGTCTCTGGCTGTGTCCGACCTCTTCGTGGCGCTGCTCGTCATGCCCTGGAAGGCGGTCGCTGAGGTGGCCGGTTACTGGCCCTTTGGGGCCTTCTGCGACATCTGGGTGGCCTTTGATATCATGTGCTCCACCGCCTCCATCCTGAACCTGTGCGTCATCAGCGTGGACCGCTACTGGGCCATCTCCAGGCCCTTCTGCTATGAGCGCAAGATGAGCCAGCGCGTGGCGCTGATCATGGTCGGCCTGGCCTGGACCTTGTCCATTCTTATCTCCTTCATCCCAGTTCAGCTCCATTGGCACAGGGCCAAGGCAGGCTCCTGGGGCGGGGTGGAACCGCCACCCAGCCTGGCCAACGGGACGCCCTGGGAGGAAGCGGGGGAGCCAGAGGCGAGGGCCGAAAACTGTGACTCCAGCCTGAACCGAACTTACGCAATCTCCTCTTCGCTCATCAGCTTCTACATCCCCGTGGCCATCATGATCGTGACCTACACGCGCATCTACCGCATCGCCCAGGTGCAGATCCGCAGGATTTCCTCCCTGGAGAGGGCCGCGGAGCACGCGCAGAGCTGCCGCAGCCGCGCAGCCTGTGCCCCTGACACCAGCCTGGGGACGTCCATCAGGAAGGAGACCAAGGTCCTCAAGACCCTGTCGGTGATCATGGGGGTCTTCGTGTGCTGCTGGCTGCCCTTCTTCATCCTTAACTGCATGGTCCCCTTCTGCAGCGGGCGCCCCGAGGGTCCTCAGGCTGGCTTCCCCTGCGTCAGCGAGACCGTCTTTGACGTCTTCGTCTGGTTCGGCTGGGCCAACTCCTCCCTCAACCCCGTCATCTACGCCTTCAACGCTGACTTCCGGAAGGTGTTTGCGCAGCTGCTGGGGTGCAGCAACCTCTGCTCCCGCACCCCGGTGGAGACAGTGAACATCAGCAATGAGCTCATCTCCTACAACCAGGACACCGTCTTCCACAAGGAGATTGCAGCTGCCTACATCCAGATGATCCCCAATGCCGTGACCCCGGGGGACAGGGAGGTGGACAAGGAGGAGGAGAGCCCTTTCCATCATATGTCCCAGATCTCCCAGACGTCCCCAGATGGTGACCCTGCGGCCGAGTCTGTCTGGGAGCTGGACTGCGAAGGGGAGATTTCATTAGGCAAAATAACACCTTTCTCCCCAAATGGATTCCATTAAACTGCATAAGAAGCGCCCCTCCTGGATCTACATAGCTGCACAGACATTAACAAGCATGCAGAATACACACTCACCAATACATTTCCAGTGCTGCTCAGTGGATCACATTTTCTGTGTCTGTGTAGTAGCCCATGGGCTTAGAAACCTCACCAGATTGATTTGCTGTTGAAAGAATCGGCAGAAGCGTTCGGCATAAACTCAGTCAAATATACCCCCCAGCCTAGCAGAAATGGACCAATGGTCCAGTTAGAGAAGAGAAGGTGGTGTTTGGTTCTAAAAAAAAAAAAAAAAAAAGTAGTAGCTGGGTTTTAAAAAAATATACTCTCCGCTCCCTTTTAAACAAATGAATTGATCACTGACTTATTTTTGTTTGGTTGATTTTTAGACAACGAGTTCTATGTGTGTGTGTAGTGCTGCAGGGGCTGTGTGTGGCTTTCGTGTATCTTATTTCCTGTGGTCCTGTGTTTATGCAGTTTCTGCTCTCTGTGTGTGTCTTTACGACAGCTGAGGAACTCTTTCTGATTTGTTCTGGTGTCTAATAAACACAAATTATGTGCATGATGGGGTGATTGTCTTTGCTTTGCCAGACTGGCTTTCAGAATAGTTCCTAGAGAAACCATGAGAGCATCCCTAAAGTCAGGGAAGATTTTGGCTTGGTCTGGAAGCTTCTTTATTTTATTTTTGCAGACAGGTTGGCCTTATAGGTACATACAGGAGCAAGGGCCGTGAAGAGATTCCAATTCCTCAGGTTTTTTGTTTTAATTTGTTTTGTTTTGTTTTGTTTTAGATACACACATCTCAAGTCTGTGCTGAAAGCCAGCTTCAGTGCCACGGCATCAAATAGGGACTTCTATGCCCTGGAATTCTAATATTTTTTTCTCATTTGGAATCTCCTTTTTAAAAAATAACATACAATAATTCTCCCAGGTTCTAGACAGATGCTCTCAGTTCATTGAAAAGATCATACAGTGCAATAGCTGAATCTTTCTCAATCTCAAATCTGTAGTGTTTTAGACTTACGTGGCTTTTGATCCACATTTCTGAAAGCCTCTGAAATGTGTGAGCTGATAAGCTTTAAAAAAACAAATCTCATTTTTAAATAGACATTTTCATCTGTAGGCACCAGGAAATGAGAGAACGCATTTTAACGAAAATGGAGGAGCCAGAGATGATATTTGAATGAACTTGAAATGGGAAAATCTATTGGTTGAGGTGTTCAACAAAAAAAGAGCGCAAGGAATTTCAATCTTTTTGTTCCTCTCTGCAGCCTGCACAGGGAAGAGGAGCGTTTTATTCTGGAGCCATTCCAATTGAGAGCATGTTATTACCACTAGATCTAAATGCGAGCATTGTTAAGGGAAGCAAATGAAATCTGAGTATGTAATTTCTTATAAGTCCCTACTTGGAAGCAAGCTTATCAAGGACAGTTCAATCAATTTTGGTCTATTTAGGGATAATTTTATTGTCAGTCTACTGAGCAACCACGTCTTGTTCACTGCAAAATGTGCACTGCCTGACACATAATGCTTAATAAATATTTGTTGAATGAATATTTCTGGAACGGTGAGGTTGAAACCAAGTCCTATTTGGTACCTTAATTTTCATACCTGATTTAGGCAAACTGATAGTGGAATCTGAGGTCTGTGTTCAGTTTTTGGCCTCTTTGTGACCCGATCACTTCTGTGGACCATTTGGGAAACATGGGGGGCTATGAGAAGTGCCCTGCTCTAGGATTCAGAAGATGGCTGTGTGATCTCGAATGTCCCGTAACCTTTCTGGGCTGCACTTTCTGTCTGCATCTGTAAGTTGAAACACTTACACTAGAGCAGTGTTTTCCAAATTGTTCTTCACCGTGCAGATGTTATGGGTGGGGTCTCGGGCGACCTAAGCTCAGCAAACCCAGCTAAAATAACTGTTTTCTCTACAGGGCTTCTTAGAGCTTTTCTGTGCAGCGTGAATCCCCGAGCAGGAGAGAATTCTGCATTGCTTCCCGATATCTTTGACCTTGTGAATCCTCTTTTGGCTCAATTCCTTACTCCCTTCTCTCTGGAGACCACAGTTGCAGGGAACACAGTTTGAGAAAGCCGAATCGATCTGGAAGTCTCCTAAGTGTAGCTAATCTATTCTAAAGGACCCACTGTTATAAGCAAGTTTCTTTTTTTTCCCCTTGTGGCAAACGTGTTCTAGGCCCCACACCCACTCCATGCTGGGCGCTATTCTAGGAATGTAGTCACCAAGTAGTCTGGTGTCTTGAGCTTCTGCTTTAGCAGGAGGGAGACAAGTGAAGGAACACGACCATACTGCCCTGCAGTGTGAGCACAGCCCGGACTCCGATACATCATTTCAGGCAGTGACAACTGATGGGACACAGACCGCACAGTAAGCAGGGTGGGGGAGCTGCTGTCTGAATTGGGCTGGTGCCTCTCAGAAGAGGCGATGCGGAGGAGGGTCGGATATTAAGGTCTAGGAGGAGGAGTGCTCCAGGCAGAGGGAACGGCAGTGCCAACGCCTGGAAATGCTTGGCACGCCGGGAGAAGGGAAAGGTGGTCAGTGTGGCTGGAGGTCTCTGAGAGGCTCATGCCCGGATCGGGAGAGCAGCAACGACACGCACTGCGGGGCGGCATTCAGAGCCGGGCACCACGCATGTGCTCATTACCGCGGCCCACGTGCAGCGCTGGGCACCACGCATGTTGTCATTACCATGGGGCCGCATTCAGCACCGGGTACCACGCATGTGCTCGTTACCACGGCCCACGTGCTGTGCCGGGCACCACGCATGTGCTCGTTACCATGGGCCGCGTGCAGCGCTGGCACCAGGCATGTGCTCGTTACCACGGGGCCGCGTGCAGCGCCGGGCACCACGCATGTGCTCATTCATTCAAGGCTCACAACCCTGCCAGGCAGGCACCTTTATTACCCCCATTTTACAGAGGAGGAAATGAAGACATTAGGAAGCTAAATAACAAGCCCAGGGTCACATAGCTCTTGAGTGGCTGAGCTGAACTTGAACTTGGGCAGCGTGGCCGTGGAGTCTTTAATCTTCACTGCCCTGTGGTGGTGAGAAGGGCCGCCAGGGCATCCCCAAGTCAGCAGGTGCGCTAATGTGGGGATCAGAACATCCCTTGTCCGTTTGTTAATTAGCTGGTTACATGACACTTTCCTATGACACTTTCCACATGGAGGCCAACCTCCACTGTTCACCTGCTCTGAACACTCCTTGGTGTTTGGAGGGGAGGCAGCAGAGGGCCGTGGAAAAAAGAGCCATGTCCTGAGCCCTTATGTGGACGGCCAAGTGCTTTCCTGATTCTACTTGACCCTCACATTAACCTCACCTACTGTCATTTGTCCATTTTATAGATGAAGATACTGAGGCACAGAGGGGTTAAGTTGCTTATCCAAGGTCATATGACAGTAAGTGATGGAACAAGTGTTTACACCTGGTTCAGTGGTTCTCCACTGGGGTGATTTTGTTCCCTAGGGGACATTTGGCCAAGTCTGGAGACACTTTTGGTTGTCACAACCAGGTGTGGAGTGCTCCTGCCATCTAGTGGGTAGAGGCCAGGGCTAACCAACTTACAGAGCACAGGACAGCCTCCACCACAAAGAATTATCCAGCCCAGAGAGGCCCTGAGCCGGGCTGGTGGGCTCTGGGTCCCAGGAGCATGCCCACAGAGCTACACTGCTGGGACTCTGAAGCTCCACAGCCTCAAGTTCAAATTTTAGATCCCACATGTATTGGACTAAATTTGGGCACCTTTTCTAGTGTTAGGTTTCATTTATTTTTTTAAGGTTTTTATTATTTTGCAAGAGAGAAAGAGCGATCAGGGGGAAGGGCAGAGGGAGAGGGAGAGGGAGAATCCCAGGCTGACCCTGCACTGAGTGCTCAGAGCCGGATGCGGGGTTCCATCTCAGAACTCCAAGATCATGACCTGAGCCAAAACCAAGAGTCAGACACTTAACCGACTGAGCCACCCAGGCCCCCCTAGTTTCAGTTTATCAGAGAAGTGGGTACATTAACCCCAAAGGTTTGGATGAGAATTAAATGAATGTGCATAACACCGAGGTTATTTTTGTGTTGTTCTTTTTCTTTCTCCTCCTTAAAAGAACTCCATGGCTTGATGCATTTTAAGTCGACTTTGAGGTTCCTAGCTTGGGTAGAAGTACATCATCCTGGAAGTTGAGGCGACGAGAGCTGAGATTCATTCTGTCCGTCCCTCACTGTCTTCTGGGCCTAAAATAGTGTCTGGTATGGAGGAGGTGCTCAATAAATGTGTGTCTCCACCTCGGACACACACACACACACCCCAGTCTTAGGTGCTACCACTGAGTGAGTAACTAGGTGTTTACGCAGCAAGTCCTGGGGTGGTGTCTTCACTGCAGTGTGGTGGTCCTCACATTTTTGGGCTGATCAAAGGCCTGCAGGTCTGAAAGCCCCACAGAGAGTGTTTTCATTGTACAACACACCTGGACGCTCTTTTATAACTAAAAAGAGCCTCCCTATTTCCCCCAGAGTCCCATGAACACTTGGTGAGGTCCTTCCAACCTGCCCATGGAAGAGATGAGACAAGCTGACAGGGGACGGGGCAGAGGTGTCCAGAAACTCATCCAAGGTCACCTACGCTAAATCTGAAGGTGGCCATACTTCCTGTGCCCTCTCCACCGCATGGCACGGAACGAACGTGTGACAACAGGTGAACAGCCAGAACGTCCTTAAAGTTCGATTTTAGTGTATGTGCTGCCGAAGCGAGCACGGGAACGTCCTTAAAATTCGTGCTGCACTACCCACCCCCTCCCAGCTCTTTGTGATGAGAGGAATGACGTGTCCCCATCAAGTGGTGGCATATCCTTAAATCTGGGTTTGTCTGGTGCTCCCTCCTTTGCAGATTCGGACATGAACTTCAGGCAGGAGCCCCACAGAAGCATCGTACTGGGGGCATGTGCTGTTACTTCCCATCACTGGCAATGTCCCCTTTGATCATGGGTGATGGCGGTGGCCACTATAAAGTTACTTGATACTCGATACAAAGATACTTGATAAATATCTTTTGGAGAGATACTTTGAGACTACGAAAACACCCCATTATTCCTCAAACTTTTACCCATTGGTTTTGGCATCTATTAAGGATCCTTCTCTGAATCAATTATTGTTGTGCTTGCCAGATGGTGTGTTTAAAAAAATTCCTTCATTGTTTTACTGTTGGTTTTTTACTGCATCTATTTATTTTTTAATTTATAACTGTGTAGACTCCTGGATTCCTAGATTTTATAATAGGTCATAATCCTTTCCTCTCTATATTTATTGCGATGTTTAAATGGTCTCAGATTTGACCGGGGGGTGGGGCCCTTTGGAGTTGGCTTCTGCGTCCTTTTGAGAGGGTGTCATTATTCTTTGGGCAGTTTGTTGTTTTTTTGGCCCAAGACACTGCAGAGTCATCTTGCATATTTCCTGCCGGAGCTCTGGAATCATCCATTTCTTTAAGGAGTTTCGGTTCCTTTTAGCAGAGAATCAAGATCTGGGCACTAGGGTGTTACTGCTACTCAGGCAATTGGTTTCCAGGTCCCCTCGAAGGACAGAGCTGGGAAATAGATATGTGTATATATATGCACACATATACTCATATGTGTATATGCACATACCCATGAGCATCTCTCTCTCTAGGTCTATTCCTAGCTGTGTACATACATTAAGTCCCGTGGGCCTCTTCTGATTCCTTGTGGACATATTTTAAAATCGTCACCCCCGTTCAAATTCTGACTAACTTCTTAGTTCATGAGATCTGGAAGTCAGAGAGATTAAGTTATGTGCCAAGATTTTTTTTTTCCATATTAGAAAAGGGAATAGTAACTGGACTTACCTTGTAGTTTATTGGCCGCGTTATGTCATATGATGTAGGCAGGATGGAAAACCACGCAGACAGTGAGAATTGGAAATCTATCCGCTCTGTGATTGTATCCGGAAAACACAGGGCAGGGCCTCTCTGTGTCCATGCGGTAGTCCTGTGCTCCATTTTAGGGTGCTCCATTCTAGAAACCGAGAGCTCGGGAGCCAAGATCCAGGAGAGGGATGAAGTGGATCAACAGCAAATCAGACTTGGCCACACCTGGAACAGGAAGAAACAGGGCAAGATGTCAAGCTTGACAAGGAGAGAAATGGTGGAGACCAGGGGAGACCTAAGAGGAGAATGTTTCTGAGCTCATATGGAATCCGTTGGGGCTCCAGGCCACTTTGGGGAAGGACTCCAAGGAAGCATGAGCATGCCCACTCACAAGCAGGGGCTGAGGCATCAGACCTCGCTTCGATGCTGTTCAGGAGAGGCCGTTTTGACATTCCCATTTTGGGGCTCGGTGCCCCATGTATCCCATTTGTAGGCCATTAGCACAATGATGGGCCCAGGGAAACATGGAGAACATTGTTTTCTGAACAGAAATGGCCACTATCCTTTCTCTTCTTTAGCAATGTTTTACGTACCTTAAGCAAATTTGAAAGCTGGCTGGAGACCCCAAAACCCATTTTGTCCACCGCCTGCATTGTGCATGTGTGGAAACTAGGCCCAGAGAAGATGAGGGACTTGTCCAAGAAGCCCAGCAAGGTCGTGGGAACTAGAATCTAGAGCCCAGGTGTCCAGGCCCCCGGATCAGTGCTCCTTCTGCAGCCACATCCACCTTTCATGGGGGGGGGGGGGCAGAGGCACTCCCTGTCCTTGGAAATCTTGGCAATCACGATGCAATAAAGCTCATGGCCGATGGTCCTTCCCATGAAAAATAAGTTGATGAGATTTATTCTTTTCCTACAATATCCCCCATTAAGATGGAACATTGCTGAGTTGCTTGTGGATTAAATACAGATGCTCAGGGATTTTTAGGACCCTGATTAATTCCTGTAGAAGGAAATGTAGAGGATGGTAACTTAACACTGATGAACTGTGGCTCTCAGGGGGCAAAAGGGCATCTGAAAGGTCTGTTCTTTGTTTGTCTTGTTATTTCGTGGGAGAGGGAGTGAAGTGGCAGGAAGCCATTGTCAAAGAAGAAAAGAGGACTTTAAAATGAAGTGAAAACAAGCTCAGAGGCACTGAGTCTCCTCCTGCAGGGAGAGGGGCTGCTACCGCCAAAGAAGGAATGTGAGTGACTCTCTGTCCCCTGCCCGGGCCCTTCCCTGTTTGGTAAAATAATTTGGAGGTTTCAGGCAATGAAGAATGAGCATCAGATCGGGAAGCAGGAGATTTGGGTTCAGATGTCAGTCGTGGGATTTTAAGTACATGATTCGATGTCTCTGAGTTGGGGCTCCTCATCTCAAAGAAGGAAAACCATCGCGTTTCCATCACAGGGTCGTGATCACTAGATTGATTACTAGAATCTACTCCAGACCACGTGCCATGTGAGGGTTTGTAGAGTGGTGTCACTCATCCCTTGTAGCAGCCTTAGGAGTGGGTCAGCTCCTTGCCATTGCACAGCTAAAGATGCTGAGGTTCAGAGAGGTCACACTCCGTGCTCCAGGGCACACAGCTAAGAAGTGACGAGGCCCCTGACATTCAGACCTAGGTCTGTGTGGCTCGCCACTGCCCCCATGGTAAGAACGTGAGGACGATAAATTGCCAACCAAATAGACCGCAGGAGCTCCGAAGACGTATGGATTGCCCACTCTGTGCTCAGCAATAAAGGTGGCCTAGCATCATGGTCTCTGCTTCCATGACCTGACATCATGGTCTGCGGAGGTGCACAGGGCCATCCAGGTGGCTGTGGGGGGTGAGGACCAGAGGGCTGGGTCTGGGACCTCCACCCCCAAGACAGTCACTGGTGTTGACTGCTGAATATGTGCCAGGCACTGGGCCAAAGGGCTTCTGGGGATGAACGCCCAGTCCCCATGCTGGCTGAGGCTGCGAGGCAGGTGCTCCCGGTGTCGCTGCGGTGCAGAGCCGTCCGCGAGCTCGCTTTACCAACATCCAAAGCCAAGACTGGAACCTCAAGGAGGATGGTTCTCCTGTTTGGTGATTCAGAGGCCCTCTTGGCTCCTCCAGGCCCAACGCCCCCTCTCTTTTGAGTCACTCAGTGTGTAAGAGCTCCTCTGTGACTTTGTTTTGCTTCCCTTTGTCTTGGCGACTCTGCATGGGTCTGAAATGCTCTCCCTGAGAGCTGGAAGGCATTTTGCGATGGGTGGGTTGAGGGAACCTCAGGAAAATGCCTTTGCATACACGTAGGGGGGACTAACCCTTGATTCCTGATCTGTTGGACTCCAGGGAAGGGTTCACCATCCAGAATGTGGTGAGGGATGTGTTGATCTGCTCGGAGAGCAGTCCCCAAGTTCCCAGTCATGGTTCCCCGGGGAAGTATAGGGCACGTTCACGCTCCATGTCCACAGAGGTCCTCGGGGTGCCGAAGAGCACCCTGAGCGGAGGGTTGTGAGAACCGTGGTTTGTTGCCTGCTTGCTACATGCTAAACCTTTTCTCAACATTCACTCATTTATTGTTCACAGAAGAGCCGGGAGGTAGGTACAGTTAACACCACCACTTTATGAGTGACAAAATTGAGAAAGGGAGAGGTCCAGTGACTTGTCCAAAGTCACACAGCGAGTGTGGCAGATCTGAGATTCAGATCCAGGCAGGAAGACTCCAGAGCCCACTCTCCCCACTAAATACTCTGCCTCTCATGGCCACGTGGCTCATGCGCCCTTAGGCCTGAGTGCTGGGGGCTGGGGAAGGGCCCCCAGAGATCCCATCCAGAGACATCAATCAATCCCTATCTTTTCTTGAACACTATATCAACAACTGTTTGAAGATATTAAGAGCAGTTTCCTGACCTTGACCTTGTCACCTGGAGTTGTTCCAGACCATTCCCATCCCCCACAGCCATGCCTTTCTCCAGCAAGCTTGGCCTGGGGTCCTGGTTCACGTGGAGGCAGGAAGTGAAGAGGAATGACATGAACTGGGTTGACCAGGTGCCTCAGTGGGATATGTGTCACATTGGAGGCAAGAGTTCCAAACTCTGACCTGGATCCCTAGTCCCCAAAAACATCTGCCCCACCTGCTGTCATGGTTCCGGGAACTTTTGACAGAAGATCAATGATTTGATTGCACACAGAAGAGGCAGACCTCCATAGAAAAGGTGGCACATGGACATAAACTCACACTGGTGTGCAAGCGATCGCTTCCACCTCTGGTCATTCCTCTGTAATTTGTTGACTAGCTCCTGGGTGCTGGGGTTGCAAGCTGGGCCCCAGGATTGCCCAGGTGGGCAGGATACAGGCTGTGTGGAGTCCAGGGGGAAGAAGTGTGGATGAAGTCAAATAACCATGACACAGGTTGAAAGTGAGAAAAAGCACAGAAGGAATTCAAAGAGGGTGAGTTCCCGTCTAGACAGAGCATCAGGAAATATCTTGTAGCTAAGGTAGCCCCTGAAGCAGCCCTTGAAAGGCTTGTAGCAGGAGAACAGGTGGGGAAAAGCAACACAGGAAGAAGGAAGAGCGTTTGCAAAAGAGCAAAGGTGAGCAGACATTTTGTCTCTACCGTTGGACATGATGATGATGCTGTGGCTTTGGAAACAAACATTTTAACCATAAGTCTATCAACATCAACACATTTTTCCCTAGCAAGTGTTTTCTAGAGGAAAATGTACTGAACAAATTAAATGCATTGATCATTTTTGTCTTTGGTACAAGGAAGCCATTTAGAGCATTACTTTCCATGTTCTTGTTTTAATCTTACTAAATTTGTTTTTATGGAATCAGTTATTTCTTTGAAAAACTTCACAGTGAAGATATGAATTTATCGATCAGTTTCTTTCCTCCATATCAAATTTCATTGATATCTTCTGCCACTGTGTTTTCTGTTTGGAGGGAAGGGTGTGATTTTTAGCAATTTACCACCTCATTGTGTGATCGTCAGTTTTGTTACTTGTTGATGACTTCTATCAGCAATATTCATTATGAATCAGACTAAAAGCTGGTTATTTGGATTTATCATTTAGCTGACCGATGAGAAATTTGTGAGCATATCTCATTCAACCCAGGATTGGTGTATTTCCTGGAGTGTTCAATTCCACTGCCAATTCAGTGTTTTTAAGTACATCCCATCAGATTGAAGGTTGTGTGCTAATTGGGTCTCATGCCTGTCTCTAGCTTGCTGGCTACAGATCTTGGGACTCTTTAGCCTCCATAATTCACACACCAATTCCTTCTAACAAATCTCTTTTTTTCATATATGTATATATACATATAGTACCGGTTCGGTTTCCCTGGAGAACCCTGACTGATATAGTCTCTGATTGGCTAACAGTGAACCAGGTACAATGAGAACTGGGCAGGTCAGCAAGACCCTGGCACTGGGTTGGGAATTGGGGCTCAGGGGCTGGGGTGTCTAACCAGCACAATGGAGGAAGGGCAGCAGAAGTCGCAACTGCTTGGCTGGGGTTCAGGACAATGCCCCAGGCTGACCAATACACAGATTAATTTATTAATTTGTCAGCTCATTACAGGAGGCAGTATGGCAGAGGGGTTATGCCACTCAGGCTCTGGAGTTGGACTGCTTGTTTGGAACTCCTGTGCTCCCACTTATTACCTCTATGACCCTAGGGATAACTCGTGCCTAAGTTCCCCTATTTGTCGAGGGGGGATAATTATAATACCACCCCATGGAATGTGGTAAGGATTAGATAAAGCCCTTAGAACAATACCTGGCACACTCTTAGTACTGAGTTAACTTTATATAATGTGTTAGGCTTTGTTGTGACAATGCTGCATAACAAACAATCCCCAAATCTCAGTGCTAACAAATAGTTACTTCTCACATTCATAGCGGAGCCTGGCTCTATGTGGCTCCACAGGGCTTGCCTTGGATTCAGATGGGCCTGAGTCCAGGCTGTGAGTTGGGTTCATGCCTGCTTCACTGGGCTCTCACTAGAAGACGCAGGAAAAGTGCAGCACCTGTCTGAGGCATGCTCATCACAGGTTGGAGGACAGGATCCTGAGGCCACATCAAACCAAGCAAAGACATTTGATGCCTCTGCGGGGATGTGGCATTCACTAAGTTTACTCACACACCAGTAGCCAAAGCAAGTCACAGAGTCAAACCCAACACAGTTGGGGTGGAGGGGCACACCATTCTCATGGGGGCAGGGGAGTTAGTGCCGAACAATAATACAGTCTACAAGAATACAGTCTCCCACAGCAACATTTCCTGGGTGCCTAACAGCTCCTGGGAAGTGTCCCAAGCTCCAAGGATTCAGAGGTGAGTCAGATAGGGACCTGCCCTCAAGGGCACTATCACTATTCTGGCAGAGCGGGCACGGGAGGCCACGGGAGGCCCCCAGGAGAACTTAGCCCCTCCTGGGGGCCAGCAGGAACTATTTTAATTCCCAGATTTCTGTAAAGCAGGTATCACCAACCCCATTTTACATATAAGGACCCTGAGACTCAGGGAGCTAAGTCACTTTGGTCCAAAGCCAGAAAATGGCAGAGCCTGGACCCCAGCCTGGTGTGACTCTCCCAAAGCTCTGCTCTTGGCATGACCGCCATGAACTCAAGTATGAAGGCAGAGACAGCCCCACGATGAAGACTGGCTGAAACTTCTGATCCTGGCAGGAGTCCGGTCCGCATGCATGTGAGCTCCAGCAGGGGCATCTGCAAGCCTAGACCTTCCCAACTGGGCTAGTGACTCCAACCATCTGAAGGGCAGATTCAAGTTATCAACTGCCCGTCCAGTGAACTGTCCAGAAGCTGTTTTCCACCTCGTCTATCCCATCGTTCCCTCCTAGGAAACATCTTTGGGTCCTTGGAGTTTTGCCTGCTTTGCCTGTCCACAGTGCTGGGCACTTTCTGCCAGGTGCTGTCCCCATTGTTACTCTTTATATTCATGTATATCTTGGGTGTCACTGCTCGCAGAAAGCCTGTGTTCTTTGGTTTCACCTCCATGGCCCCCAGAGTGCCAGCCCAGGGACGGGTGCTGAACGGGGGTTGAACAGAAGTGTGTGGAATGGGTGTATGGATGGCTGGGTCAGTAGAGGTTGCTGAGAGCCCAGGAAGGGGAGCAGATGAGGCTTGTGCTGGTCCCCATCCCTGCTCTGGCCTCGGGAGGGATTTCAGCCAGGATGGGTCTGGCGAACCCACACACCAGAGTGTCTCGGGGATGCAGGTGCGGTGGGGGGGGGCACCAGAGCTCCCTTGGGTACGTCAGTGAACAGTGGCCGTGCAAGACCACTGTCTTGTGTCTTCTGAGAAGTAGCCCCGATGTGTTAGCTGTGTTTGCTGTGTTCTATCAGCTGGCTTTAGCCATTCACCCAAACACTCCGCTTACGCAGCAGCACCTGGCCCCACGGAACCAGAGCAATGGCTGCCTCCCCATCAGTCGAGAGCATCTGTGTGGTCGCGATCATGCCTCCCAACACCCACCACAACTAGAGCCAGCCGAGAAGTCTCATTTTCCTTGTGGGTTATTTATAACCAAATCATAGTGGGAATCATTACGTAAAGAGGGCCATTTCCTCCCCCGGGGCTGTCAATCTCTCCTTTCGTGGAAGGCTCTGGCTGCAGTGATCAGACTTAATGAATGAGCTTGTGAATTGGAAAGTACTAACAGCAGAGGAGCTTTGTTACTCTTATCTTTAGGAGTAAAAGGACTCCCGAGATAAACGGGGCCTGAAGGATTTTCTAGTCTAACCATCCAGTATTACAGATGGGAAAACGTGAGGATCACAGGAGGGAAGCTAGTTGTTGAAGTTGGATAGTTACCGAAAGGGCCAGAGCCTGGAGACCTGAGCCTTTGTTCTGGGCCCACGTTTTCCCTTCTGGAAGGTGGGGAGGCGGACATCGGTTCTGTGATGGTTGGAGATACTGTGTTTAAGCCTCTGGCTCTAGTAGGTGCTAGGTGATGTCATTGCAAAAGACTCAGGGCCAGAACCTCTCCTCCCATCACCCCACCCTGCTTTAACCGGAGTAACAACACAAACCACAAAACGCGAGTACGTTCCCCTCATGCACCAGGCGTTTTCAGCGGGGAGAACACCTCCCACAGAGGATTCTGTGCTGTATTAGCCGACCAGGAGTGCAGAACTCATTCTACAGGAGTAGAGTATGGGGCGTGGGCTCTGGCGCCAGGTGGTGGTCGCCGGAGGTGGGGGAGATGCTGACGTGTGTCGTGCAGCAGGGAAATAGTTGGTAAAACCGCCGTCTGATTAGTGGGGAAGGCGGAGGACCGACTGAAGGAGCTTGTGGGGCCACAGGCAGAGAGGCTGAGAAACAGAATGCCTGCCCCAAGTCCTCACTGTCACCGTAGGAAAGAGGTGAGCCCAGAATGGGCGAATCTGTAAGCAGGTCTGAGCAGGAATGGAG
The DNA here is from genome assembly GCF_003265705.2 of Callorhinus ursinus. Classification (NCBI taxonomy): domain Eukaryota; kingdom Metazoa; phylum Chordata; class Mammalia; order Carnivora; family Otariidae; genus Callorhinus; species Callorhinus ursinus. The sequence goes on from NW_027397066.1 coordinate 6,573,822, forward strand.
AGTGCTGGAAAATCTGGAGCTTTAAGGGTTGCGAGGCAAAGCTGCTTTTCATCGCCAACTGGCAGAAGACCCTAGACACAAATGCCAATTAGACGTCATGGCTAGGACCAGATCAAGGGTGCGGCTGTCATGTTCTTCGTTAAATCGTTGACTCAATTAAGTTAGTAGGTACTACATCCCTCATGCGGGCAAAATGGGGAGAAAGGAAGAAAGGTGGGCTCCACCTGAGAAGCTGGAGAGCCTAAGTGCTCACAGTTAAGTCGAGAGAGAGGGGTGTGTGTCTCAAAGGATCGTGGTGTGGTGATCGCCTCTTGGAATAAAGCAATAAAACACCCATGAAGTGTTTTGAGAGCAATGCACTTCCACAGGAGCTCCAAGCTCTATACTTTTCGAGACTAAAATTGACCCCTGAGCCTCCTTGTTCTACACGCAGGAAGCCAGCTAAGGAAGTTGTGCGGTCCCTGGAATGGAGTATTCTCCGACGACTTTCTCTGAACGAAAACAAGAAAAAGAAAAGTATTTTCTAAAAATGTAGAGGGAAGGGCCACAGGAAACCAGTGTTCTGGAAGCTACTGTGGGGGAGCAGAACGAGGGCATGTGCAGGGAGCATTCTGCTGTCCAGGGTGCGGGCCCCAGCGTCTGCTCAGCCCAGCGCGGGCCCGTGATGGCTGTGTGCCTCCCGGTCTTCCCAGGCACGGACGACAGTGTCCACTGATGCTGTCTTGTCCCTGCGTCTGCTGAGGACTTGAGCTTCGGGTGTCCTTGGCCTTCTCAACCTCAAGGTCGCAGCTGCTGCAATTGCTAGCCTCATTTTCATACTCAGAGTTATTTGCAAGTACATGGGTGATTTTTTATTTTTATTTTTTGCCTTATGAATTATGGAAGCCTCACACCCAGTAAATGTCAGCCCTTACTCTTACTTGAAAAGTTACTTCCCCCGGCCTCAGTTTTGTCTGCTGTAAAATGGTAACGGTCCCCTCTCTGGGACCTCCGTGTGATGAACAGACTGGACCGTGGTTATCAAAGTCCTTTGACGACACGCACAGTTTTGTGTCTTGGAGGACCGCGGTCACGTGGGGGTTGGTCCTGGGCTGGGAAAGAGGAGCCCTCAGTCCATGGATTAGTTTCCAGAGCTGCCCTAACAAAGTCCCGCGTGTACATTTATATCCTTTTATTCTAGTTGTCATAGTGATTTCATAATTTAACTAGATCATACAGAGACCAGTGAAAGGTGAGTGTGGAAGGAAAGTAGCTTTCATGAAAGAAAGTTGACTCCTTTAGAAAGCTCCGAAAATTTGAGTTGCTAAGAGTTGCTGTCAGATTAATGTGGGAGAGACAATTGTAGACTGTTTTTTACAACTAGTAAAAAATCTAAAAATGTCTGCATTCAGATTGCTCCATGAGGGTCCCCAAATTCCCATTCTAGTTTAGAGTGTCAGAGGCGGGCTTGTGAAAGACAAAATGGGGGTCCCATCAGCCGAATGACACTGAAAGGAATGGTCTTGACTTCCATAAAGAAGGTGAATGAATGCATGTTTATGTTTCAAGATAAACTAGTTGTAACGTATGGAGCGCTTTTCATTTCCACCTTATTGACTTAATTAATCTGCCGAACGGGCTGGGCTGGGCTAGGTCATGCTGCGGTAAGCAGCAACCTCTGAATCTCAGCGGCTTACAACAGCACAGGTTTATTTCTTGCTCGTGCTGCAGGGTCACTCCAGAACCCTGGCTGCCGGACCAGCCTCTTGCTGGGACCCCGCTGATCTTGGGGCAGGACAAGAGAAAGATGGTGAGCAATGAGCTGCCTCAACAAACTTCGCTTAGAAGGGCTGCACTTCACTATCACCCCCGTTTCATTGGCTATAACCAAAGTCACATGATCCCTCCTGCACTCACCTGGCCCAGGAAGCATCCTTCCCACCAGGGAGGGCTGGTGAGCGGAGCACAGCCCCCAGCCACGGGCACCAGCTGCTTCTAATAAGCGAACTTCCACTCCATCTTACAGATGAACCAGGAATAGTGATGGCCAACAATTACTGTGTGCCTCTCAAGTGCTGGGCACTGTTCTGGGTGCTTTGCTTGTGTTAACTTACTGCATTCTCACCGAAATCCTAGAAGTAGGCGCCATCACCCCCATTTCACAGATGAGAAACACTGAGGCAAAGGAGGTACAGCAGGCTGATATAAGGCCCTTGGTGAGGGTGTGGTGGAGCCTGCCCTTGAACTCGGGCTGTCCACCCCTGGAGGCTGCTCTGGCTTGCTGCTTTCCAAATGAGGGAACACAGAAAGGGCGTTGGGCTCCGTGGCTGAGGACACTCAGCACTCTTTAAATTCTTCCCACCCTCCTTGTCGGGTCGGGCGGCATTAGGTTTTCTGGGAGTGCAAATAGTGGAGAAGGCTCCCTTCCCTCCTGGGTAATGCTTGCATGTGTGTGTGTGGGAGGAAGAAGTGGGGAGAGTCGGGGGTGCATCATGCGGTGGGCCCGGCTGCACAGAGACCTCCCGAAAATGGGCTTTCTCGTCCCTTCATGATACTTCTCTTAAAAGCTGGGAAAATGGCACTCTGCTGCCTGGCTCTCAGGCTGGTGAGAGCCACTTCAGAGGATGCGCTTGCCTCAAAATAGCTTTTTGGGAGATGCTCTAACTGGCTGGAGAAACATCTGAGGGGCTTTTAAGATTCTTAAAGACTGGAAGGGACAAAAAGCATCTATTTCTTCATGAGCTCCCTTCCCAAACCTGTTTTTAGCTGACTGACATGCACCTGTCCGGCTTATTCAGAGGTTTATGTGCGGTTTGGGCTTTAGTGCCAGGATCTGGGTACAGAAAAATCGACCCTGTTGCTCAAAATAACCCCAAACCTAGGTGGCATCTTGCTTTTTGGTGTGTGGACAGAGGGTAGAAATATCATGACTCTGGAAGAGTAGGGGTGGCTGGTTCAGGAGGGACCACATTCAGGCGAGGTGCTCTCCCCCCACGTTCTTGGCCTTTGCATCCCTCTGGCCTCACTCACCTGCCCTCCCTTCCTTCTACTCGGGCTGCAGCAACAGGGGAGAGCGTCCCCGGAACCCACCCCAATGTTTCGTGTTCTCGTGCCTCTGTTCATTCTGTCTTCTAGAATGTCCTTTCTCCCTTATTTATCTTATGAATTCCTACATGGCTTCATGTTGCGGCGCGGTGTCTCCTCCTCCAGGAAGCAATCCCTGATCTCCATCACCTTCCCTGCTACTCCTGGGCCAGCTGCCTCTCATTTGAGCTTGCCTAGTCTGTTCTGACATTTGTCGCAGACGCTGCTTGTCTATTTAGCAGCCGGACTGAGCCCTTTGGTAGGCGGCACCACGTCCCTTGCTCCCTCGCATTCCCAGTGCAGAGCACCTGTGTGTGATGGATGGAGAAAGCTCATGGTCTGTGGGAGGGGCCCTGGCCCCCGGGCTCTGTCTTTGGCCAGGTGGAAGCTGGGCTGTCGCCGTGTCCTGGCCAGGAGCAGGGACTCAATCCGGCCTTCGTGCTCGCTCCTTTATCAGCAGCTGTGCACAGCCTCCCTCTACCGCAGGCCAGACTTTCCTCAGCAAACCCATCTCCATTTTGATGAGGTTCTTTGCACCCTGGGGCCAGCTGCAGCCCATCCGTGGTCCTTGGAGAATTACTTGCCTGTCTTTCATGGGCTTTTGACCATGTTCAAACTTGACGTCACAGCCTTGGGGTGATGCGCTGCCTGCTACAGCCAGAGTGGGAACCAGTCAGCTGTCGGGGTGGTGGTGGGGGGGTTCCTGTTGAAGGGCTGGGCTTGGCCGGCAAGGCCCGAGCAACTCTTGGAGCCAGTCTCCAGTGGGGGTCCCAGCAGCCACTCTGGGGGATGGGACAGAATTTTCCTTTGTACCCCTAAGCTGCTTACTGAGGACCTCCTTCATTCCAAGCACAGTGGCATCCTATTTTCTCTCTTTTGTTCTTCACAACAAAGGTTGATGTAGGGATTGCAGTTTTCCATGTGAGGAAGCTGAGGCTCAGTGGGGCCATGGAGTGGTGGGGAAAGGTGCCTAAGCTGCACTGGGGGGCCAGCCAAGGACAGACAGCCCTGGAGATGAGGATAGCTGGGGGTTTCCTGGAGAAAAAGGGATGGAGAGGCATTCAAGGCAAGAGGAACAAAAGCAAAAGTGAACTATTGGGACTTTGTCAAGACAAAAAGCTTCTGCACAGCAAAGGAAACAATCAACAAAACCAAAAGACAACCGACAGAATGGGAGAAGATATTTGCAAATGACATAGCAGATAAAGGGCTAGTATTCAAGATCTATAAAGAAATTATCAAACTCAACACTCCAAAAAACAAATAACAAGTAATCCAGTCAAGAAATGGGCAGAAGACATGAACAAACATTTCTCCAAAGAAGACATCCAAATGACCGACAGACACATGAAAAAGTGCTCAACATTGCTAGGCATCAGGGAAATCCAAATCAAAACCTCGATGAGATACCGCCTCACACCCGTCAGAATGGCTAAAATTAACAAGTCAGGGAACGACAGATGTTGGCAGGGATGTGGAGAAAGGGGAACCCTCCTACACTGTTGGTGGGAATGCAAGCTGGTGCAGCCATTCTGGAAAACAGTATGGAGGTTCCTCAAACAGTTGAAAATAGAGCTACCATACGACCTAGCAATTACACTACTAAGTATTTATCCAAAGGATACAAACATAGCTATTTGAGGGGGCACCTGCACCCCAGTGTTTATAGCAGCAATGTCCACAATAGCCAAACTGTGGAAAGAGCCCGGATGTCCAAAAACGGATGAATGGATAAAGAAGATGTGGTATATATGTACAGTGGAATACTACTCAGCCATCAGAAAGGATGAAATCTTACCATTTGCAATGACATGGATGGAACTAGAGGGTATTACGCTGAGTGAAATAAATCATTCAGAGAAAGACAATTATCATATGATCTCACTGATATGAGGAATTTAAGAAACAAGGCAGAGGATCATAAGGGAAGAGAGGAAAAAATGAAACAGGGCAAAACCAGAGAGGGAGACAAACCATAAGAGACTCTTAATCTTAGGAAACCAACCAAGGGTTGCTGGAGGGGACGGGGGGGTGAGGAGCTGGGGTCACTGGGTGATGGACATTGGGGAGGGTGTGTGTTGTCGTGAACACTGGGTGTTATAGGCAACTGATGAATCACTAAATTCTACCTCTGAAAGTAATAATACAGTATATGTTACTTAAATTGAATTTAAATAAATATGTTAAAAAAGGCAGAGGGAACAAGGCATGGGCAGGGGTGAGAGGGACGGGAGCAGAGGAGTCCTGGTGCGGAGGAGCTGCAGTGGGGAGTCACAGGGGTCGGAAGTGGGGAGACAGGACGGGACACCTCGGTGCTGTGGAAGGATGGTTCTGCTGCAGTGGGGGGGGTGGTGTGAGAGTGAGCCGTCATGGTGCTATTGCAGTGGTGCCCGTGGGCATCCGGGAAGCCCTGGTCAGGCAGAACCGCGGGGAAGGGGCACGGGAAGGAGAAGCATCCTTTCTGGAAGTCGCATCGTCAGGACTGGGTGGAGAGAAGACAGCAGGGTCCACAGGGCCCCCGGGTTCCAGCCTGGGCAGGTGGGGGGTGATGCTGTTCTGAGTAGGGTGACAGAGGAGGAACAGGTGTAATGCAGGAGGAGGGGAGTTCTGGTTTGGAGGTGCTGATTTGCAGTGCTCCACGGGCATCCAGGGGGAGCTGTCTAGCAGGTATCTGAACCAGATCCGCCACTGGAAAGGGAGATCTGGCAAGAGGTACAAACCTGTTGGTTGGGTTGTTGAAATCCTAGGGATGGGAGATCTGGTCCAAGGATAGCATCTGAACTTGAGAAGGGATGAAGGCTAACGATGCAGCCTCAGTAAGAGCAGGAGAAGTGACAGTCAGCAACGGAAGTTGAGCAGAAACCCAGAGAGGAAGGTGACCCTGTGTGGTCACAGTTCACTGTGCGGCAAGTCACACCGGGGACTGAGTGTGGCCATCCACTCAGAGGTCAGGGGAGGGTCAGGGGGAACTTTCTGGAGGATGTGACACCTGAACCGAGCTTGGGAAATGCCTGCAGTTGGTGAGGAGGAAGGGACACCGGGAGAATAAAGAAGGTTAGGACACCGAGGGCTGACATGTTACAGTAATTGTGATATTTGGGAGAAAGACAGAAACAGGCTAATGAAGGGGCACTTCCTTCTCTCTGGCTTGTTTCCAACACACCAATCTGACCAGGTCCTTCTTGTGCTTCAAAAGCCGTTCAGAGTCTCCCCAGAGCCTCTGGCAGACTTTCCAGAGTGTTCTGTGGGACACTTAGAGGAATCCGATTTCTCCTGGTCAAATGTATTTGGTCAGAAGGCTGGATTAGTCACGGTTAAACAGGCTCTCACTGCAGGACTTCTCAGAGCTGTTAATGCACTAATGTACTCGGTGACCTTCCAAGAAAGTCGAAGAAGAGGAGGATTTCCCAAACTGTGTGACTAAGGAGCCCCTCTTTCCCACGCACCTAGGGTCTAGGATTTCACAAGGCACATTTGGTAACAGCTCACCTTCAACACAAAGTCCTTATTCCTCAAAATAAAATACACGCTCCTGCCTGTTGTTTGAGCCCAGAATCTTACTACACCTTTCTGTCCAAGTCACCCTGCGTGCCACCACACGGGCCACACGCAGGCTCTCCCGAGCCACATTGTCACCTGTGGTTGGGCTCTAGGTAGCGGGCTCTTTCCTTTATCTCTGGCTCCCTCTAGTGAGAGCCCACCTCCTCCAGGAAGCCTTCTCTGATTCTCTCAGTCGGTTTAGGTGCCCTCCCTTAATTCCATAACGTCCCTGCTTCCCTCCATGACAGCCCTCACTCCGTGGGGTGAAATTGCGCCCCAGCTGCCTTTCTCGTGAGCCTTCGCTCTCTTCAGTGGCAGAGGGCATGTTGGAGCCATCTGTTATCCCTGGGGCTGGCCACGTGCTGAGTGCTCCTAATTATAGTGTTTTGACTTAATGGAAAGATGGACAGAGGCAGAGACAGAGCTCACTGGTCCAATTTCTGCCAGAACAATACTCCTTGGCCTAGCTGTTACCAACCCGTGAGCAATTCCCTACCTTCTAGAGTCCTGTGCGGTTTACAAGGCACTTTCTCGTCCACCCTTTCACTTCCGGAGATCCTAAGTGTGGTTGCACATCTAAAAGAGAGACTTTGGAATTCTTCCACCAGGGTCCCACACCCACAAATGAAGATTGCCTGCACACGGGATGAAGGCTCATAAATCCAGTCTTTGAGAAAGGCTTGTTCTCTCCCCTTTTGCCACGCACTTCCAGGGTAAGCTGCAGGGTGAGTCCGGGAGGAGCGGTGTCTTTTGGCTTAGGAATCTCTCCCCTCCATCTGATTTGGTTAAGGTCAGGGCTGCCCTGCACAAACCCAGGGGGTGCCATTCACACAAAGGGAGGGGCAGCAGCATGACCCAGGCAGGCATCAGTTCCTTCTTGTCTCAGGGGATGTAGGAAAGACGTTAGGGTTCGAAGTCAATGGCCAAGGAAGAATTCTTGAGACATCCTTGATGCAAAAAGGTGGTTTTATTAGAGCATGGAGACAGGACCCTTGGGCAGAAAGAGCCGCACCAGGGTCGTGAGGAGTGGTCCATTATGTACTTTCAAGTTGGGAGGGCATTAGGGATAGCGTAAGTCTCTAAGGAATTTGGAAGCAAGGTTTCCAGGACCTTGAGGGGGCTAGCTATTGCTGGGAAAAGGTCATTTACTGTCCAGTAAAACCCTAGTCATGAGACCCTTCACATGCATATCGGTGGGTCCTATGACTGGGGGATGATCGCCAACATGTATCTTGGGGAGTAGAGATAAAGGAAGTTTCCAAAGGAATTTTTATATGTTGAAGTAGACTCACAGGATCCTGGGGGTTGGGCTAAGATTGCCTTTTGCCTTTAGCAGAGTATTAACATCGAGGCAGCTGAGTCCCTAGAGGAAGGTCACTCTCCCTGTTTCAAGAACTTGCCAGTGGGCTGTAGGAAGTAAGGACATTTAATAATTGTTCTTCTGCCTTTGTTTCTCACATCATCAGACACTGGTGATTCCTTGCAGCCCTGGAGGTAGACAACATTGGGGTTTGGTACAAAGTGGCCTTTCTTGGGAGGCTCTCGATATCACGAGAAGAAAAGAGATGGGGCTGTGCGCCTCGTGTTGATTCTAATTTCCCTCGTTGAGAAAACCCCTTTATATATTTGACATGTGCGGCACAGTAAAATGAGCATTAGGTTAGGATTTAGAGTATTCGGGCTCAAATACAAACTCCATTGTTCATCCACTAGGATATCCACAGGCCCCAGACTTCAGAATACAAATGGTACAATTGGGCAACTAATTTCTGCCTTAAAGTGCCCTGGGGAGGCGGGGTGGGTGGGAGGGAGGTCCTTGGGCATCCTATCGTCCTGCCCCAGTCCCTCCCCAGCCCCCGTGGTCCTGGTTGCTGATTTCACTAGGCTCAGAGGCTGGGGAGCACCTGGTTAGTGAGGGTTGGAGGGAACCATTTGGCTGTGGGAAGCCAGATGCCTTTCCCATGCAAATAGAAACCCTGCTGACCTCTGGGAGGAGAGGGCAAAGGGAGGTGGGACTCGGGTCTCTGGAATATTGGAGGAGGAGGAGGGGATTGTGGGGGGGGGGATGTCTGGAGAGAGGAAGGGTGTGGCACAGCGAATTCCAAACAGTGCTTCAGGCTCCATGGCAAACTCACTACCACGTGCCCTCTCCCACCTCCCTTGGCATAGATTTCTTAACCTCAGTGAACGCGACCAGTTCCCCCACTAGTTAAATGCTGAGACTAACACCTGCACTGGCAAGGTCGTCAGGAGCATGAGAGATCATTGATTTTACGCATCCAGCACAGCTCAATAAATTATAGATACTGCTATAGATAGTTAATGGTTTTAACTGATTCTGACCTATATGACACTAACGTAGCCTACCAAGTCCTTTATCCACAGGATGTGTTGTGCAGGGTGATGCTCTAGAGGTAATTTTGTCCAGCTAACAGATTTACCTATTTTGCAGGTGGGCATCTGAGCTCCATGGGTAACGGTGGGATGCTATTCTCACATTGTCATTCTGCGGCCACCCAGTCTAAAGTCACAACCCAGACACCATGTTCTAATCCTTTGTACTGTATTCAGCACCATTCGCTTTTTGTGTGTGACCTATTTATTCCCGTCGTTCTTATTTGCCATCCCCTCCTCTTGAATGTCAACTCCATGATAGCTGGAGATTTCTTTCTTTCCCATCCTATAGGTAGCACCTGGAATATAGTTGGGCATAGAGTGGGACCACGGCAAGAGTCCTGTGAGTAAACAGATTGTAATTAATGAGTGGGGAAGGGCCACTTTATGGCTTATGGTCCACAGTTTCGTGACCTTGGGCAAGTTGCTTCTCGAAACCTTAGTTTCTTCTGACGTCAAGTTGGGACAGTACCTGGAGACTCAGCGGAGCTCAAGAGCCTCCAAGAAAGCCTCAGCAAGATGCCTCAAGGGATAAGAGCTTTGCAGATTCATCACAGTCTGGCTTTTAGCCTTAAAGATGCAACTTCTTGGTACCTGAGAATTAGTTGGAGTGGGGGTGACACATCCCTACTGTTCTCACCAGACAGTGATCTACAAGCCAGGCATGATAATTTGCCAATTTTTGCTGTGAAATATAGAATTAAGAAAAATCAGAGTTCCAACTGGTTTGAGCAGCTTGTTGGAAATCATTCTAATGGGAAGGCCACCAGGGCATTATGGACTGAGAAAAAAGGCACGGGAGTTAACTGACAGGAATGTTTGTTGTTTCCGGCAGCTCACGTTGAGAGTTGTGCATTCATTTCCAAAGTTAAGGGGCAACTGGACAGGTTGAGTCTATGGGTCAGGGTATCTTTATCCTTGAGAGGGCCAAATGGTCAATGCCCTTGATGCTTCCGGCTTTATGTTTAAGCTTTCCTGGATGATCATCACCGCCTTATGATGGATAGAGCCTGCCCTGGAGCTTGCTAGCTTCCGTTTTGTCTCCTGAGCACACTTCTCCATCCTTTTCTGGTTTGCTGGGGATTCCCCCTCTGATTCTAGGTGGCTCTGGAAGAGCTGCCATTCAGATCATACTACCCCCTGCCCACCACTTCTGGGTTGAGCATATGAGCAACTCATCCTCCCTGGTCACTGTGATGGCCTTGGGGATATGCATGTGAACTGAGTAGGAAACCAGACTCTTTGTGAGGCTGATATGTGGACATTAAGGGTGGTAGAGTGTTTGCAAAGCTGACCACCACCACAACAGCTCCTGTCTTATTTGTCCCTTTGTGATGTGATTTCATGTACTTCCCATCAAGAGGTGGGATCCATTCCCCTTGAATTGGGGCTGGTCCCATGACTTGATTTGATCAGTTGAGGAGATGTGTGAGTTCCAAGCCTCAGCCTCCACAGAGCTTGCAGATTCTGTTCTCATTCTCTTAGAATACTTTGTGAGCAAGCCAGGCTGAGATGGAGACACTTCATGTAGAGATAGACCTTGTAGAGAGGGGTTCAGACATCCCAGCTGTTCTAGCCATCCCGGCTGAGGCCTCTGACATGTGCATGAGGCCCTCTGAGCCCAACCAGCCTCCAGCTGATACCACTTGACCACAAATGCCTGATTGAATCCAGAGGACACCACATGGATCCAAAGAACTGCCCAGCTGAGCCTTGCCCGATTTGTTGACCCACAGAATTGTGAGCAGTGAAATGGCTGTTCTTTTTAAGCTACTAAGGTTTGTTCCATAGCAAAAGATAAATAATACACTGGGAGAGGGATTTCCTTCCCCCCACTGGGTGGCCAGGCTGAGAACGTGCAAGGCTGGGGGCTACTGGAGGCCGCCACATTGGGATTCTTAAGCAGAGAGCCGCAGAACCAACAGAGGACAGAGACAGAGCTGCAGCCATGAGTGATGTGACTTGAGCCCCTGAATCCAGGCAAGACTTAAGCTTATTGCCTTACTAGACTTCTAGGTTAGCAAATGAAAATCTTCCATTTTTAAGTTTGAAGCTAGTACCAGTCAGGACTCTGTCCCCCGCAACTGAAAGAGGACTCACTGACAGACATTCATTTGCTGGGTGTGTTCTGTGCAATTCGGTGTCAGCCACATTTTGCTGGCCTGGTGATTTCTAGTATCTTTAAACTTAGTTTCCATATCTCTCAAAATTTCCTGATTTCAACAAATTATCATATTCACAATTTATTCATTCAGCTGCTCTCTATTTAGCACTTACAGTGTGTAAGGAACAGTGCTAACGGCTGGAGATTCAGCAGGTGGTAGGTCATGTCCAGTATCCCTGGGCTCTGGTCCAGGCTCTTTAATTAAAATTGTGTTAGATTCCAAATAGAAAAAGAAATAGACATTATAAGCGTGTTCACAACTAACCTCACCGTCTTGTCGTGAGAAACAAGGGGGTCACATGTGTGAAAACCTACCATAGGTCCAGCACAAAACTGCTCATTTTTAGTTTCACTCACAGGACAAAACTATGAGGCCATTTCTGAAGTATCTGCTTCATCACTGAAAAGACCTTCTTTTAGATGCTCTTTTCTCCTCCTAGAACTTACACGGAAGACAGCATTCTCGATTTGCCACATGGAGTACGATAGAAAGGCTCTGGAATGGAGATGCTGTTTGATTTAATTGAAAGTGGGGAAAAATAGGAGATAAGAGCCAAGAGAGTTGTAAATCGTTGTTATGTATTCTGTGACTATAACAGTGTGAATCATTGGCCAGAAATAGGCAGAGATGTGTAAGGATGAGAGTGATGGTGTTAGGGAAATGGAAGCATGTGAGATTATGGGCGTCTTATTGTTTTCTTTTTCAAACATTTACTTAATGTTGACTTTTCAAATGTGGAAACGCTAGGACTAACTCCCAGCCGACCGCCTGTTGGCTGTGTTGCTTTCCCAGTTCATCATTTGGGAAGGCCCCCTTCCTGATTCTCACCTCTCACCGACCCCCGATGACGTGGTCCTGTGACCTGCTCCTACATCGCTGTGTCCCCCCTCCTCCGGATCCTGACGGGACACTTCACAGTTCCTGCTTCTTTGATTTTCAATCTTCTGTGGCAGGCATGAGTGAATGCAGGGAAGGGCACTGTATCTTCCTGCTCACTGATGGCTCCTCAGGGCCTACCTACCCAGGGCCTAGCCCATGCTAGGTACCTACTATTTAAAAGCTAAATACTCAAGTCTATGCAGGAAAGACAACACTCCACAGCTAAGATTTCTTTTTGCACTTTATTTGGCTTTTTTGGTCTCAAGCACCTTTTTGTACCCACCTATCACTTTCTCTCCATATTGACAAACACTGTCCAAATCTTTCCGCCAAACCAAAGCTGGGGAGTACGGGGCATTGAGTTGGCAATCAACGAAAGGAGTAGCCCAGTGATGAAAAAGTGTGCGGCAGGAAAGGAAACTCAGAATTCAGATTTTGGCTAAGGCTATCCTTGTCAAGAATGGTCAGAAAAGCCCGAGGGATTGGGGCCGAAGGGGTTCCAGTGGTGTTGCTCTGTCCAGAGGTGTTCCTCTCTGGCCCACTCCTACTGTGACATAAATTCAAACACACGTGTGCTAACTCACTCACACTTTCATTTATCTAGGGGCATTTTGAGTTTGTTTCATCCTGGAGGCAAGTACAGGGAATGGCCCAAACCACACAGATGTACGTTATCACGGCAGGCTGGAAGTTGTTCCAACCCAAACAGCCCTAGCACAAAAGGGTTGGAAGAGTCCTCAAGCGTATCTACTCCTAACAACTTCTTCTGCAAGCGACACTTAGATTTCCTTAACAACAGTCAAGACAAGCAATCACCCCACGTTTGCTTGAGCACTCTGAGAAACAGCGAACTCACCTTCTGTGATGGTTAATTTTATGTGTCAACTTGACAGGGTCACGGGGTGCTCAGATTTTGGTTAAATGTTATTTTGGGCATGTCTGCGAGGGGCCTTCCAGACAAGATCAGCGTTTGAGTTGGTGGACTTGAGTAAAGCAGATCGCTCTTCCCGATGTGGGTGGGCCTCAGCCCATCTGTCAAGGGCTTGAATAGAAAACAAAGAGACAGAGGAAGGGAGAATGTGCCCTCAGCTTTACTGGTTGAGCTATGACGTGGGTCTTCTGCCCTGTCTTTCCACCAAGACTAGGCTTAGCTTCCGAGTCATTCTTAATACTGTTTTTTTTTTTTTTTTAAGTTGAACAAAACTCCCTTTGCATCCCTGCCCCACCCACTGGAAAGTTCCTTCTTCCACATCTTGATCCTCTTTATGCCTTCTAACACACATCTGATCCTCTGAGTTGGAGACAGTTTCAGGGATGGGACACAGTCTGGGAGGGGCAGAACCTGGAGGATGGTGCGTTGGTATCAGCTTCTTGAGCCTGAGATCCACAAGGCCACACCAAAGGTTGGTCACAGGTATGTATTAGGAGGTACAAAGAGTCTTTCCACTAAATTCCGAAAACCTTCATCTAGGACCAAAGCCCAGGGTCCCTTGAGGCCCCAGGACCTAGGTTGAGGCAGCTCGAGGCTACGTATGGAACTAGCAAATCAGTCTGTGGCTTCCCATTCCTGTGTCCCCTGTTTTCTATACTGTTTTCCTCTGAGAAAGCTGTCAAGTGCTATTTCCCCAATTTCATTTTGAAACCGTGGGCTGAGTCATGAAGGAGACAGGCCATTGATCCAAATAGAAGAAGGGTGGATCTAGAGAAACATAAGCTGAAATCCCTTCCACCTTCCAGAAGAGTTTGGAGACTCAGCTATGAATAAAACCCCAATGGTTGTGACATTAGATTAGCAAAGGTTTATTTTTAAATACTTAATACTATTAACCATGTAGGGAAATCTTTGGTTTCCTGAAATGGTGAGATCATCCATTTAGACAACCCCATTTTTGACATAATTGTCCAGAGTGGAGGCGGGGTCTGGCTCGGGCCTTCTGGTCACCTTAGTGTCAGATGCAGCTGAGTCAGTGTTCTCCGGTGGGTATGCCTTGTTCCTTTTGGCGAATGCCTGGCTGATTTCCGCCTGGGTTCTGTTTTTCGTCTCAGGCAGGACAAAATAGAAATAGACAGCACCTGTGAGGCAGATTGCAGCAAAGACTAGGAAACAGTAGGTGCCCAGACTTTTCTGTGGAAAGGAGAGACAAAGAACATCAGGTAGACAATCCCCAAACTAGCTGCGAAACCATCTCCGTACAGGTTTCTAAAGCTTCCCATGCCTATATCAATATTCCTGGATGGCACACCACACGTGTGATGTGGACTTTAAAGGCGGACAGTGTTGGATGAAGCATCTTCAGAAGATGTTCTCACATGAGCCATGAATACATCAGCTTCCAACCCTGGGACCCTCGAGGAAATGGCAGCCTTTTGTTTTCTTTTTTGAAAACTAGGCCTATAAAAAAAATAGTCATCATGATAGCAAAATGTCATACTTGCTGAACGTTATTTTAAGTTCATAGTTACACACCATAAATGAGGGTGTCTGAGGCTGGACCCTGCCGGCTGAAGCCTGAAAGTCATCAGTGCCACCTCCTGTCCCCACAGCCGTCATGTGGGACCCACGCACTAAGTCCCAGCGGGCTTCCTTCCTCAGACAGCTCTTCCGTGTCGCCTCCCCTGGCCTGCCCACTCCGGAAGTCCAGCCCAGCGGTCGGCTAGGGCCATATGGGACCACCGGACTCTGCCCTTGTGAGGAAGCAACCACAGATGGTGATCCATAAATGGATGTGCGTGGTTGTACTCTGGTAGAATTTTAATTACAGAAAAATAGATCAGGCGGTGGGCAGGAGTTTGTGGAACCCTACCTCGCCCAAGCAATCATTGCCTCTCACCTTCTTCACCCGTGTCCCCAGTCCACGTGGCCTCTTCCCTGTCTGTTCTCTGCAAGGCAGCCCGGGGAGGCTCGCAAAAACATACCTTGGTCATGCCAGCCCCCTACTTAAAACTTTTCAATTGCTTCCCGTGGCTCTTGGGATGAAAACCCACTTCCTTAGCTAGCCCTGCGGAGTCAAGGAGGTCTCTTCTCTGTGCTTCCTCCGCATGGGCCTCGTCACTCCCACCTCCCACCATGCTTCTGCTCACTTGCTGATCCCTCTTCCTGTGATTTTCCACCTCCTCAGCTCCTGTCTCTCTCCTCCAGGGGCCGGTCCTGCCCCAGGCCAGGCCCCTGAATCATCATCTCTCCTGGTTCCATTCTCCTTCCCTGCATGTCGATGGTCACTGCATAGTTAGGTATGTGGCTACTTGATGAATGACTGTCTGTCGCTAGCCAGTACACTCCATGAGGCAGCAGGGTTATGTCTGGTTTTGCTCATCATTGTGGCCCAATGCCCAGGTCAGTGCGTGGACAATAGCAGGCGCTCAGTGGATATTTATGGAGTGAACAAATCAATCCCTCTGTCAGTCAGATTTGAATCCAACAAATCAATCTGCCTTTAGGTTTCCTTGTTGCTATGGACTGAATTATGTGCCCCACAAATTCATATGTTGAATCTCTAACCCCCAATGTGACTGTATTTGGAGATATGGCTTTTGGGAGGTAAGTAAGGTAAAATGAGGCCATAAGGGTGGGGTCCAAATCCCATAGGAGGGGTGGCCTTATAAGAAGATGGAGAGAGAGATCGCTCTTTCCTTCCCTGTGCACACCGAGAAGCCACAGGAAGCCACGGTGAGAAGGGGGCCAGCTGCCAGCCAGGAAGAAAGCCCTCATCAGAAACTGAGCCAGACAGAGATTCTTAGGCATCTACCTAGAAAAGCAGATCTTGGGCTGAAGTTGCCCTTGGGCCCTAATCTCCTTACAGTTTCAGTCTGTTTCAAAATGAAAGCTCTTTGAATATCTATCTGCTTGTTTGCAGTTCTCTTTTCTGAGGCACTTCTTCTGCAGAACAGGAACTTGCAGAAGACCTCGGGCCCCTCAGATAACCCATTTCTGTAGCCCACCTGGCAGGTGCTGCATGCCATCAGGAAGCTGGAACGCAGAAGATTCAAACAAGCTCCAGGGCCCGACTTACCACTGACTTGCTCCTGCAGGGACCAGACCAGACCAGACCAGCTGGAGCTGCAGTGGACCTCCCTGCCTCCCACAGACTTTCCCCTCATTATAATGCTAAACATCATGCCCGAGGTGAAGATTTAACATGCAACTAAAGCATATGACGTATGAAGAAGGAAGTTCTGGCTATTGCGTCCGCACACCCAGCTTCCTAAGTTTCCTAAGTGCTTGGACGGCCCTCCTTTCCCACCTCAGCCCCTTCAAATTCTTCCCCTGGCCATAGTTCAGGGACCCCTTCCACTTTCTCCGTGGCCCTGTCCTCTCTCCTTCATTTCATCCCATCCGCTCTCTAAGAGATGTCCTCGTAGTTACGACTACACCCTTGGGACCCTGTCTCACCTTCTAGCAGGTTGTACCTTTTGTTTTGAGTCTATCTAGGATTCTGGGTAGAGGGGGCAGGCAGGCTGGTGTGCTCAGCGAAGGCCACCCACCCCATCCATGCATATCTAGAACCTTTTGCAGGAAGGGGCAGGTTGTGGGGGGAAAAAGGAAGGAGTGGGGAGAAGGCAAGCTTTGAGAGGCCGCTCGTCCTGGATGGCTCAGTGAGTTAGGGGCGCTGCAAGCTTCCGGCACTCACCGTGAACTGATCTTTCTGTCCTGTCTCCTCTTCCCAAGTGTCCCTAGGACCACACAGCAGACAGTACTGGTAATGACCATGAGAGTGGCCAATCCTGAGTGTCCACGGGCAGACACTGCTCAAGACTTGACTTCCATCTCTAAATCATTCGGGAGCCCCACTGCAAAATTGGGGCCATTCTCTTGTTATATAGACATGAAAATTACAGCTCAGGGAGCAATCACAGTTGGACAAATTTGACCAGCATGTGCGTCACCTCACTGCCGAGAGGCACGGTCAGGATTCAAGGTCAGGCTGTCGGACCTAAAGTCTACGCATTTTCTCCTGGAAATGCCTGGCACATAAGGGGACTAAGGACAACAAACAGCCACAGCTGTTACTAGTCACCATCTATCCTGTATGGGAGACGGTTCTAGTGTTACAGGTACTGGGAGTCCCCAGACGCAGAGCGTGAGACCGGGGTGTCAGGACATGCAGCTTATCTGGGAGATGAGCCAGGGAGGATAGGGTGACCAACTCTCCTCGGCTGCTCCGGACCAAGTGGTTTTCTGGGATGTGGGGCTTACAGGGACAGTCCTGGGCAAACTGGGATGAAGTAGTCACCCTGGACAGGGAAGGAGCTGTGGGTTCAACTGTGTCCCCCCCAAAGATATGGTGCAGTCCTAACTCCAAGCCCTGTGAATGTGGCGCTGTTTGCCCACTGTCTCTGCAGATATAATCAAGTGGAGGTGAGGTCCTGTTAGACTGTGGTGGGCCTCAAAGCTGGGCCCTGGTGTCCTTATAGAAGGAGGCATGGAGACCCACACCAAGGAAGAAGGCCATGTGCCCACGGAGGCAGAGATTGGAGTGAGGCAGCTACAAGCCAAGGAACTCTGGAAGCCGCTGGCAGCCCAGAGAAGGGCCTGGAACACACCCTCCCCTCACTGCTTTCAGGAGGACCCAACTCTGCGGACATCCTGACGTTGTGCTTCGAGCCTCCAGGATGGTGCGAGGATACGTTTCTACTGTTGTAAACTACTAAGTTTGTGGGACTTGGCTGGGGCAGTCCTTATCCCAGCCAGAGGAGGTGACAACAGCAATTGCCACAGTACTGTGCCAAGTACTGTTGGCCCTTCACTGTGTGAGCTCAGCCCTCATGCGACCCGCAAGGTCCGTTTGCAGATGGGGCGGTCAGAACAGCCCGTGGGCCCAGCCCAGGCAGGCGGTCCCCAGTGCCTGCTCGTGACCTCAGCAGGCTCCGTTCTCCACGGGTGAGGCGAGAGTGGAGGGTTTTCCGTTTTCTAGTTGGGGAAACTGAGGCTCAGCACGGGCAAGGACCTAGCCCAGGGCCCCCTGCTGATGCGTATGACACAATGAAGTTCTGAGTCCCGTCACCGTTGGCAGCCGTGTGGGCTCGGATATTTGTTTTCTGGGGAAGCAGTCTGGACTCCTTGCAGCTTGGGGGCTGCCATACAGTAGCCGCTGACACATTTAGGAAAAAAATGAAAAGATCAAGATGCAATTGAAAAATTGCACTTGGTGCCTGGTGAGCCGAATTGTGTCCACCATTAGGATTCCTCTGTTGGAGTCCTAACCCCCAGCACCTCAGAATGTGGCTGTATGTGGAAGGAGGGTCTTTAAAGAGGGGATTAAGGTAAAATGAAGTCCTATGCTGGGCTCTGAC
Organism: Callorhinus ursinus; assembly: GCF_003265705.2. NCBI lineage: Eukaryota > Metazoa > Chordata > Mammalia > Carnivora > Otariidae > Callorhinus > Callorhinus ursinus. The sequence goes on from NW_027397066.1 coordinate 6,592,154, forward strand.
CCAATCTGACTCGTGTCCTTAGAAGAAGAGGAGACTGGGACACAGATGCACACTCCGTGTGAAGACACGGGGACAGATGGCTGTCTACAACACCAAGGAGAGAGGTCTCAGAAGAAATCAACTTTGCCAAGACCTTTCTCTCCAACTTCTGGCTTCCAGAACCGTGAGAAAACACATTCCTGTTGTTTAAGCCCCAGTCCGGGGTCCGTGGCTGTGGCAGCGTGAGCAGACTAAGGCAGGCTCTTGACCGCGGCTGAGAGGACTTCTGGAAGGGCTGTGGGATGGAGCTGGTCAGCTGCGGAGTCTGCAGCGGCGGAAGCTGCTCCCGCGGGAGGGTCTGGGGGGGTTGGGGGGTGCGAACCAGACCATGTGTACGAGGAGAAGGAACAAACGGAAGGAAAAGAGATGGAGAGGAAGGGGAAGACAAGGAAGACTGTCAGCCACTGTCCCCTGCAGAAAGCTGGCTCTTGTGCTCTGCCCCCTTCGAGGGACCCACTCGGTGGAGCGGCTGATACGTCCTCAGACTCCCCGCCGCCAGCCTCCCCTGCCCGGTGCTGGGAGCTCAGGGGCTCCCAGGCCAGCCCTGAGTTAGAGCGTGCTGTGTGTCAGCCTACTTGCCTAATGATTTCCCTCCCTCTCCCTCCTGCTGCCCTCCACCCCCAGGGCAAGGGCTGAGTTCACAGGCTCCACACCTCCTGACCTACTGTCACTGCTGGACTGGGCAGCGTTCCTCTGTTGTCTGTGTTTCTCTGTTTCGCCCCTTCTTATCTTCAGTGCTGCTCTCAGTCCTTCTGCCCTGCAATGCCCTTCTCCCACCTCTGGACAAACTCCCGTGTAAGTGTTTGATGAATGTCCTTAAGTCAATCTGTCCTGTCTCCTCCCTCCATCCTCTAGCAATCCATCAGACTGTCTATCATCTATCTATCCATCCATCCATCTATCCATCCATCCATCCATCCATCCATCCATC
>NW_027397066.1:6593133-6611339 GCF_003265705.2 Callorhinus ursinus
ATCCATCCATCCATCCATCCATCCATCCATCCATCCTTGGATCCCCCAATTACCTGCCCATGTCCCTTGTGTGGCGGCAGACATTACCAGGCCAGGTCAAAGCCAAGGTCAGGTGGTCTCTCTGATGTGGGAGCCACCTAGCTCTCCAGCTCTAGCCCCAAAATGCCAAAGGCAGTGACCAGATCTGAGCCCAATGCCTCTCAGGGCATGGATCCTTGGAGACCTGCCTTCCAGATCCCCCCCCAACACTTGTCTCTCTTTGCAGCTCCCCTGCCCTTCCCCTTGCCTTGCCCCAAGCCGCCAAACCTAAGCCTGTCAGGAGGGTGCCCACAGCTCTCCTGTGACTCCTGTGCCCTTGACGTGTCTGGGAGGAGGCAGCTGGTCTGGATGTTCTAAGATGTGTCCTGTGTGCACGGGGGCCCTCAGCTTTGTGAGCAGGTGGCACCCCTCTTGGCCCTGAGCCCTTAAACTCGGTCCTGGCCTTACTCCCCTGCTCCAGGCCAGGCTCGGAGCGGGCTTCGGGCTGACTTTCTCTGTGAAATCTGGCATATGAGATCATCCCCACAGCGTGAATGGATGCATTTTTAATCACAGTGACAGTGTCAGCACGCTCAGGGGCTCCTTCGGAGTTCTTGTAGAAGGACCCGCTAACCACTGGGAATCCTGGTCTTGCTTTGCCCTTAGACACTCCAGCACATCACAACAGGCTGTCCCGGAGTGAGCTGTGGCCCCAGAAACCTCTCAGGCACCTAGGCACCCCGCTGGAAGTGAGCCAGTTGGAATGACCATGATCCCCTAAACATGTGGTCAAGGCTGTCAGAAATTGGGTTATCGTGAAAAGGAGTTTGACACACACAAAAGCCCTGGGGGTCAAAGAAGGGCACATGGGGGTGGCATCCCCTGGGTGTGGCCATGTTCTTCCTCTCACTGGTCTGGGGCCGTGGGCAAGTGTCCTGAGCCTGTTGAATCTGACTTTCCTCCTCAAAGAGTGGGCTGTGGCCATCATTACGGAAGGACACAAGATTTCTGGTTCTTCCCCTCTGGACACAAGGCCCTTTGCCTTTCCCCTGGGGTAAGGTGTGGTGGTGTGGCTTTCACTCAATCTGCACAGGGTGGTAACCCATGTCGCTGTCAGGTGATGGCCTTAATGGATGGTGTGAGACTTGCCACACTCCTTCCACCTGCTGGGACTGAGTCGGGAGGCTCTGGGGCAGAATCTCTAGTGCCCCCGCAATGAACACCTAGCATGAGTAAGACAGCATCCCGGCTGGTTTAAAGCCACTGAGACTTCGGGGCTGTTTCTTCCTGCAGCAAACCCAACCCGTCCTGACTGACAAGTGGGGGTAATAAGACCTTCCACGCGATGCACACGGACCTGCCCGTCGTGGCCACTGTCCTCTCCCACACCCTTCCCTGCCAAATAATGCAGCTCAGCAGGCAGGGCTAGGACAGCTCCCCAGAACTCAGCACAAGCTTGGCTCCCCGCACACTGAGTCTGGGGGAGCATCTCAAGGGAGAGACAGCACGGCATTTCTGTTTGGGAGAAGCCATGGATGGGCTGTGGTTTCCCAAATGAACAATGTGACGGAAAGGTCAGATGGATCCAAGCAGCTTGGAGACCTCCCTGAGATGCGTGCCTGTGTGTGTGAGCATGTGTGTGTCTGTGTGTGTGTGTGTTTAAACATAAATTAACTCTTCGCCCAGTTCAAATGGACTTGTAGGATGGAATCACCTGCTGTATAAGCAAGGGCCCCTTCCTCCCCTTGTCTTATAGGCAAGGATGAGAGCCTGGGTTCAAATCCCGCTCTGTCATTTCCCACGGCAGTGACCTTGGGGACCGGCTGCCTCTCTCTAAGCTCCAGGCTGCTGATCTGTACCAGGGAGGCACGAAGGCCTGACCTCCCAGCACTGACAGGGGATGAGTGGAGCCTGGCACAAGCAAGTGCTCAGCAAATGTCAGTGTTACGGTGGCACGTCTGTGCCGTCCGCTCCCAAACCATGGCGCGAAAGTGAGGCGGCGTGTTTTGTGTGGGGGTACAGTGAAATCTTTTACCCTGCCCCAAACTGCGCAGAAGACAGTGGCCTACTACCCAGATATAGAAAGCTTAGTGGTGGGCCAGGTGAGGACTCTAGAATTTCTCCACTTAAATGGTAAGGGTGGATCTGTGTTGACAGAGAAGAGGTTGAAGTTCATTTTTCCCACAACAATGAATATTTTACTGACCCCTGGCTCTGCTGGCTTTGAACCAAACAGGAAGAAGCCATTTCAGGTTTGAAGTCTATTGAAAAGACTACTTGTTATGTTCTGGCCGCCCCGGCTGAAGATGCCCGAGGATGGGAGGAAATGGGTGTGGGGCCCAGGGAGTCCCCCATGGCGTGCACGCTCAGAGGCAGGGTGCCCGTAGCTCAGATGCAGTCAATGATACTGTACAAGTCACGTGGTGAGTACACCTCCATCTCTGAGACTAATGAACAGCAGACAGAGAATGTCCACCAGTAAGAGGCCGCAGGGCAGAGGGACCGGGGCGGATGGTGACCGTAGGACCTCGGGCTGATGGCGTCTGCTCCCTGAGCCTCAGCCTCTCTGCAGTAAAGCAGAAAGGACAGGAAACCCCAGCTCAGGGCTGCATGGATGGATGTCATGAGCACATGAAAAGCCACGTGCAGGGGACCTGGCGCAGAGTAACTGCTCTATGGCGCAGGAGTAACCATCACGTGGGCCCGTGGCCAGGGCTGCTGACCTTGGACATGCCAAGCTGCATGTCTCTGGGATGTGCTGGGCTTGAAGCTAGTCAATTAAGAGGCAGACTACTAACCGAGGCGGGGAGGGGGAGGGTTGAAATAGCCCCTGAGAAGGGATGGTGGTTCTTCCTCAGAGACATCTGACAGATTCTCACCCCCATCATGGGCAGTGGGGAGCCCTGGGGGCATCAGAGCAGAGAAGCTTGGACCCTCTTTGGAATGCAGCTGGGGGCCCCTGGCTCTGTGCAGAACACTTGTAAGGTCCTTGTCTTTTGCGTTCCTGCCCCCAGAGAGCTCTCTGATCTCATTTCCTGCCTCTCCCACCCTCCTTGCTCACTCTGTTCCAGCCACACTGGCCTCTTTGCTGTTTCTTACACAGGCCAAGCATGGCCCTGCCTCAGGACCCTTGCACTTGCTGTTTCCCTGCCTGGACTTCTCCATTCCTGGGCTGCTTCACTTCACTCAGGTCTCTGCTTCCCTTTTCAGCTCCAGGACCACAGAACACAAATTTTTGTTCCCACTCTATCCTCACTGCCTGAAACAGTGCCCGGTACAGAGTAGGGACTCAATAAATATATGCTGAATAAATGAGTGGGTGAATGAATAGATTCTTGACCTACACACAAAGAACTTGTATCCATTTCCTGAGTTCACATTTTCCTGTCTGCCATGGTCACCCTTGGGACAGTGACCCCATCAGTTGGGTTATGATGATGACAATGAGGATGTTAGATGCACGACAAGGTGCACTGTAACTATAACACGGACTTTGTCTAACACCATGACAAGCACATTGCAAAAGTGCAGGTTCGAGATTCTAACCTAAGTTTCCTTGTAGACCCTTGGCGACAGGAAGCCCACTCCCTCTAAGGCAGCCCTTTGTGTTTAGGGGCAGATCCTGGAAGGTGCAGGAGGGAGAAAGAGAATTCAGGGTTGGAGCCAAGGTACATCTCTGCCCTTCTTAGGCCAACAGTGTGAGTTTCCGGTTGAGACACTCAGCCTCGGCTCTGTGACTCACCCCTCACACAGAGGGCTGCTGAATCAGAGGGCATCCCATGGGCAGGAGACCCCTTGTCAGTCGTACCTGAATGAATGGGAAGAGGAGGCCAACAGCGAAGTTGGAGAGCCAGTTGACGGTGCCTGCAATGATGAAGGCAGCCGGCCGCTGGGATTGCTGGAAGAACTCTCCGGTCAAGATGAATGGGATGCCCCCTGCAATGTCAGAGCAAGGGCAAGAATGAATCCCACTGAGGAGGTCATGCCGCCAGCATCCACCTCCAATGGCAGGGTAGCACCCTCTTCATGAGAGCCGGCTCTGCCTGGGTGAGTGACAGCTTCAGGACTAGGTGCTGGAGTTAGCCCCTCACTCCTAAAGTATACAGATCAAACCCCTGGCCTGGCCCATCCAAACGAGAGGTGACTCAACCTTTTGGCTCTTTTGGCTCTCCAAATGCCTTCTGAATCAAGCTGTGATCCATTACAAAATGAGCACAGTATGTACAAATTTGATTTACAAGGCAACTGACATTTACTGATACAGTATGTCAGGCAGGTATGGGCTACCATACTTGGGTACGAAAACTGAAGCCCAGGGGCGCCTGGGTGGCTCGGTCGTTGGGTGTCTGCCTTCGGCTCACGTCAGCATCCCAGGGTCCTGGGATTGAGCCCCGCATCGGGCTCCCTGCTCAGCGGGAAGCCTGCTTCTCCCTCTCCCACTCCCCTTGCTTGTGTCCCCTCTCTCACTGTGTCTCTCTCTGTCAAATAAATAAATAAAATCTTAAAAAAATAAAGAAAGAAAACTGAAGCCCAGAGAGGTTATTAGACTCCCCCAAGGTTACTCAGCCCCTGAGGAGCAGAGCCAGAACTCTGGCTTGGGACCCCAACTTCCAAATCACAGCTTTGTTTCCCTGCTAATCCTTGCTTGACAGAATGGAAGCCCCTGCCCAACTGGTGATTGTTTTGGCCTCCTTATCGCCCCGTGACGGGATGTGTGATGGGCTCCACTGGTCATCCCAGCAGTGGAGTGTTACTCAGCGGACATGTCATTGGCATTAAGGGAGGACAATTCTTTGAGGACTGTCCTGTGCAACTGCAGGATGTCCGTCACCCCTCACCTCCAGGATGCCAGAGCTCCCCTGGTCACTGTGGCAACCCAAACTGCTTGCACACACTTCCAAAATATCCGCAGGGTACTACACCTAGCTGAGAATCTCTAAAGTCTGCACCCTCCTCTTCTGGAACTCAGTGAGACCTGGGACTGGGCCCTGTGCCCAGACCCCAGACCTGGGGCTCAACATGACCACTGGGGGCCTGTTTGTACCCCCTCCCCAGTGGAGTTCCCACCGCCAATCAGATCTATATGTTGGCATTCCACAGCAAAGGCAGTGGAAGATGAATGCCCGAGGGACTTCTACCAAACTCTAGGGAGACACTGACCAGTTTGACCATGATTATTGACTGCGCTGGGGCTGGTCCCACGGTGGTGGACAATAGGGACAATGTCCTGCCCTCATGGGATTCCCTCATCTGGTAGGGGGGAAAGAATGATGTGTTTATCAAAAAGAGGTGAATGAATGAATAAATAATTACAACATGTGATAAGCATGGAGGGAATGCAGTGAGTAACGGCGGGTGGGGGGGGAGCCTGCATTCTTAATGGCTAAGGAGGCTAATGCTCCCTCGCGGCGCATTCAGTAATCTTCTATCCTTTCACCGCCTGTACCGCCTGTCTGCACTGGGTCAGGTTGTCCCACAAAAGGGTTAGGACACAAAGGTGGATCTTCAGACTTGAATTCCTGCCTCCTTTCAATTTTTAAAAAGATTTATTTTATTTTATTTCCTTTTTAAAAGATATTTTATTTATTTGAGAGAGAGAGAGAGAGAGAGTGCACAAGCAGGGGGAGGGAGAAAGGGAGAGGGAGAGACACAGACTCCCCGCTGAACGTGGAGCCCAACACGGGGCTTGATCCTGCAACCCTAAGATCTTGACCTAAGCCGAAATCAAGAGTCGGACACTCAACCAAGTAAGCCACCCGGGCACTCCAAAATCCTGCCTTATTTTGATTGCACCTTCCAGCTCAAAAGGATAAAAAAAATGACAGGGGATTCATGCTACTGTTTCCACTCTGTACCTGGTGTAGCTCATGCAGGGCTCTCTTCACATCAAGGACTCATACCACTGCCTAGTAGGGTGGTGTAGCTTGGACTTTGCAAGTCAGCCCCAAGTGGTTATGTCTCTTGGCCAACAGACCTTGTTATCTTGTTCGGTTCTTACTTGTTATTTTATTTGGCTAGTTTATTCTGGCTTCCCCCAGAAGCAGACCCTGACATGTAGTTTGTGTGTGAGTCGATCCTAGGAAATGCTGGTAAGGGTGTGGGTAACTGAAAGACATGCAGAGAGGCTGAGTTATCAGCAAGTCACCTCTGTGGGCCACCAGGACTTAATCCAATTGGGGGCCCTCGGGAAACTGTGGACAACCCATCTCAGAATGAAGACAGCGAAAGGCCCTACCTCTTTGACATTGTTTTGGAACCAAATGGAACCTGCTTAGCAATGTGCGCCTGCAGTACTCCAGCAGACAGCTCTGTCAACTCTGCTTCTGATAGCTTCCCCTCACGTGGCCGTCACCCCCCCCAGTCCCTCCCCACCTCTGTTTTCTTCCTCTTGCCAGGTGTCTGGGTAAAATATCAAATTGTATTTCATTTTTGTATAAAAGAAATAAAGGGCAAATGTCCGAACTTTTGTATAATTCATGTTATTATATTCTTTTAATGGCGCCATTATGATCAATTTTAAAAGTCCTTTAATAAGGGCTTTTAAATCCCCTTTTAATAATCTCCACAGGTGTGCCCATATGCTATTTAATCCTTTAAACATATTTCCCCCACAAGCACCAGTTTTAAAAATATCTTTAAATTTTTTTTCAATTTAATACAATAACTTTGAAAATTCTTCACGGGTATTTTGCTGTGCCTATCTCACTAGACTTAGTCTTTTTTTGGCTGTTCATCCGTCTGTTTTCATCCAACATTTATGTTCCAAGCCCTGAGCTGGGCAATTTTCCGAATCTACTCGTCTACGTGACTAGTTCACATAGCTACCTTAGGAGACAGGTATTCTAATACCCATTTAGCAGGTGAGGGAATGGAGGCCATAGAGAAGCAGAATGGGGCACGCTGAAGGCCACACAAACTGTCACCAAGGGCTTCTGATTCAGACGAAAGACCCTCTCCCCTGCCTGTTCGCTAGGAGACACCGGAGAAAGGGTAAATGCTCTGTTTCCCAGGCAGGTTTCTTTTATGGTGACAATCAGGAGTATATCATCGGTCAGAGGCACTCTTGCAGCTTGCGGGGAGCTGGCCCCAGAATGCACTCGATGTGGGAAGGGGAGCAGAGCTGTAGGGGTGGCGATCTGCTTGGGAAGCTCACCACCTTAGAGGACACATGTTCAGCCAAATGGGAAAAAGGCAGGTCTGACCTCTCAGAGGGGGTGTCCACCTCTTTGGGTGCATGCTTCCCAGGCAGAGAAGGATGGGAGATGTGGCAGGTGCTCCCCGGGGGGCCCCTTGCAGAGGCTTGTCCTGTCCTGACTCTCAGTGGGCACTTCTGTCTCCATGGCCGATAATGTGGGAGGCTTTGGTCTTTCTGCAAGCCTCAGTTTCCCCACTTATAATCTGGGCGCTTGACGAGCTACTGAGCATCTCAGTAAAGCCGCGGTAGCACTTACTTGGCCCACGGTACGTTGTTATCATGATGAGGCAGCCATGCTTTGGAGGAGCACTGGCTTTGGAGTCAGATAAACTCTTTTTTTTTGAGTCAGATAAACTCCTCACTTACAGCCTGTGTGACCAAGGACAAGTCCTATCGATGGCTCTCAACTTTCTCATCTATTAAATGAGGACAGCTCCTACCTCTTAGCATTGTTTTGGGGATCGAACGAGAGTGCTTAAGCACCGTGTTGAACATGTTGTAAAGGCTCAGCGTTATCAACTGTCACAGCTATCCTTCCCATTATGCAATCACCTAGATGCTTGTTGAGTATTGACTATGTGCCAGATTCTTGAAAAGTTTGCCCTTTGTGGGGTTTTTAATTATTTTAGGAAGGGAGTGAAAAACTCCACGGGAGTTTGGCATCAGACATTGCTGATCTTGGACAAAGAAGAATTACAAGTCATCAGGAGTCGTTGGTCTGAACGGAGGGAGCAAAAGCAGTTTGCTCCTTTTGCTTTCAGAGATGCTGCAAAATCTGATGCTTCAACTGTCCAGCCCCATTCCTACCTTCCATGTTGGGAAGGGAGAAGGGAGACTCCCTGTTTCAGGCTTCCCAACTAGTAGGTCTGCTGTGTGCACTGTTCTTCCTGGGAATTCCTTGCTCCCGTCATGCTCAGATGGCGCCCACTGCTGGAGATGCGCCCAGGATCAGAGGGACCTCAGGGCACACAGGATATAGACAATTATTCAGCATGGACTTGGCCTTGAGTACGTGACATGTAAGCCACATGTACGTGGCACCTTTCTTCCCTTCCTGCCAGCCTAACTACAGCTCAGGCATGTAAGCAGACAAGGTCCTGACCCAAGCCTGTGGTCTCGCCCACAAGGAGCGTGCCTCCTGAAGAAATGAAAGGGAGGCTTCTCCAGGAGGGGGCATGAGACTGGAATGTGTGTCTAATTAGATAGAAGGAGGAGGTCCCTTTACCCCCACCTATGCCTTCCATGGATGCTAGCCTTCCCTATTTTTTTATTTCTTTATTCTTTTGCTTATTTATCATGCTCTTTGGGGGGCAGGAAGTTTCTTTTGCTCACTGTCACTTTCCCCATAGCAGATTGTGTCCCTTAATAGATACTTGTTGGGTGGACGAGTGGATGAAGAAATAGGAAATAAGGATCGTTAAATGGGTCTTTTAAGGGAGAGCAGAAATTCATTACACAGTCAAGGAACCGGTAGGGGGAGGGGCAGAACATGGAGTAGGCTTAGAGGGTGTCTGTTTGGGGGCAGCAGAGGTATGTCCACACAGGACTATTTAGAGCTGGGTGGGTCCCAGGCATCTGCGTTGCCCTGCTGGGGAGTCAGGAATTTGTAGGCACGAGGTTTTAGCAGGAGGGAGGCAGATCAGGCTGTGCTCTGGAGAGTGGTCCCTGACACAGAGTGAAGCCGAGGTCGCAGAGGGAGAGTGGAGGTGGACAGGGACACTGGTTAGAGACGGGAGCTAGGAACGCGAGAAATGACTGGGAAAATGTTTGCGATAAAGCATGTGGCGCCTCCCAATCTCATTAACAGCTGCCCTCTGTGATTCTGTCTTGCATTTGCATGGGATCAATCACGCGACATCATTAAATTCCTTCCCGAATTCCAGTCCACGGAAACATAAAATGAGTCCTCTCTTGACTTCCAGTTAGCACAGGGACTTCATTCTAGTGGAATTTCTCTAATCCAGGCTTTGAAGTCAGATTCTTAGGTTTGAACATCTCCATTCTGGAGTTTCTGGAGGAGAGGATGTTTTTGAAGAGTCTGAGGCGCAAAGGGACCACGTAAAGCCAAACTGACACTGCTACTTCTAATTGAAATGGGGAGCTGCCACATCCTAATGAGTGAGGACAGCTAATTAGCAGGTCAGAAAAGATAACTGAAATCTATCAGGACAAACCCACAGTGAGGTGTTCTGTTGGGTGGGCTAACCACATTCTGATGATCTGTTACTAAGTGTGGTCAGGAGTTTCTATTCCAGTGAACATGGAGGTCAGAGGGCTTGGTGGTAAGTTTTCCGTGGACATGCTTTAAGCTTTAACACTCTTCCTTCTTTGCGTGGGCTAGGGGGTGTTGAGCCAGAAAAGCGTGGGTGAGTGGCTAAGAAAGGGTCTTCGGTATGGGTGCTGCAGTTATAAGGCAGCCTGGAATAAGGTCCAGGACCTTGGAACACCTGTAACTGGATGCAAGCACACTCTCAGCCTGGATCTTAGTTTTCGCAGATGCAGAATGGACTGGCTTGTTGATTCATTCAGTGAACACAAATTCCTGAGTTCCTGCAGGGAGCTGGTGCTGTGCTGGGCACAGCTCTGATGGAGCGATGGTCTACAGCTCTGCTGGAGCGATGGTCCCTGGGCTACATGGTATCTCAAATCCTGTGGGTACGTGGTATTCTCTGGCTCAAGACCTAGAATGCCCAAGCAGATGTGGGTGGTAGTCCACCTTTATCCCATCGGCTTTCTGCATCTCAGTGCTGGCCCCACGTCCCACTGCCTGCCTGCAGGGACTTTGTTTGCCTTTCCACCTGAGCTGCAGGGCTGGAGAGTTGACACCTCTTCCTTCCCAGGACTGGCCAGAGGGACTTGGTGTAAATAAGTCTTTGGAATTAGAATGACTCTGACACATGTACTTCCTACAGTTGTTCAGAGTTCTCTGGCTGGATTCTGCTCTGTTGCCCATGGAAGTGACTTGATCCGTAAAGCCCCTTCCTTCATCTGCCTTTCCTTCCCTACCTTATATGTCTGCTCCCCTCCTGGTGCCTCCTGGGATCATCCCCCAAATAAGCTGCTTTCCTTGAGTCCTTGCATGAGGGTCTCTTTCTAGAGAAACCCATCTTAGTTTTTCAAAGTCCTGCTCTGTCCGAGACTGAGGCCCACGCCAGCCTGCCCTTTTCTGAACTCCTACTGATTTATAATCAAGACTCCTGGGGCATCTGGGGTGACCACCTTGTCCCAGCTTTGAAAACAGAACATCTGGTCGCAGGAACCCACAGGGCCAACTGGTCACCCCAGTGGTATCTCAACTTGATTATTTCCTGATGGCTGAAAGGGTAGATGGAGTATACAGGGGAAAGAGAAGATGTCAAGTTGTACATATTTCCGAGAGACTGAGTTGACCTACCTAGGGAACAAGTGGGCAGGAGGAGAGGAGTTGGGGAAGCACAGGGCTTCAAATGTGAGGGGGACTTGGGGGCTTGCAGTGGGCAGGAGGTGGCCTTTGCAGGCAGCTCAATACGTTAGTGGTGCTGAGATCAAGAGAAAAGGAGAAGGAAGTTTCCAACAACTTCTGCTGTGTGCTGTGAATGGTCTTCATGACTGTGGTAGAATTTAAACTGCTTCTTCTTTTTGGCCATCAGACTGACGCCTCCGTGAATGTGACTATGGGCGGGCCTATTGTGGGGTGGGGTGGCTGGCTGGGCATTTTCGGGCTTGTCATGAGTTTTCCTTTGCATTCTCCTTGTTTGTCCTTCCAGAAGCCCCCAAGGATGCACTGTGGGGCCCACTTTATTGATGGATGGGGAGAACCCATGATTTGCTTTTTAAATCCAGACATCTTCAGAGTCAGTGGGTGCCATTGATAATGGCGCTTTGGATGGCAGGTATAATCTGAGCAAACTACTGATAAGAGAATCGAGGCCCAAGGTAAAAACTCTTAGCTAAGGTCCCACAGCTGGTAAGGCACTGGCAGAGATGGGACCTGAACCCAGATCTACTGGACTCTCCATGAAATCCTCTCAGTCCAGGTGAACATCTTAAATAAAATAATACCCCCCTGTGCTGAGCAGTTTGGCTGTCTACGCAGTCACCGTGACTAATTCTCACGTGCCTAAAACTCTTTCCACGTAGGTCATGTCATTCCCAACTTACGGATCAGGAAACTGAGGCACAGAAATGTGAGGTGACTTGCCCAAGGTCATTCACCTAATATAGCAGAGATGGGGTGTGATGCCTGGTCTTCCTGCCACGTCGGCTCTGAGGCTGAGTAAGGGAGTGCAGAGAAGGAAGCCCACATTCAGATGATTGAAACAGGACTGGGCGAACGAGGGAATCTGTGACATGCGGCCACATTTAAGTGCTCCGTGCACGTGCAACTTCATCAGGCCCTGCTACTTTTCCTGCCTTTTCTTGGGAGTTTCTCGGAGCAGTGGGTGAACTTATTTTTCTTTTCCAGGTGTCTTCCTCAAGTCCGCACTGCCCTCAGCTCCTGTTGCTGTGGCAGACGTGAACCCTGAGCTAAAAGCTCCCCCGGAACCAGCGGCTCCAGCTGCATTCCTCCCTGCTAGGCTGCGACACGCAGGGCTCTGTGTGGCTCGGCTCAGCCTCTGCTCCAGAGGGTGGGGAGCAGAAAACTTCCTGTGAGCCGGCCCACTTCCACAGCCTGAGTTCCTCCTGCCCAGTGAAGTTCCAGCCTTTTTGGGAAAGGGCCAGGGTGGCTGAGATAGCAGCAGAGGAGGGGAACCTGCGGCTCTTGATGAGCTGGCCCGTACATGGTGGTCTCCTCTGTGGGAGCCCCCGCCCTTCTCCCTCTGTCTGCTGGAAAAACTCCTTCTCCCTTTTTCAGATTCACTGCACGTCACTGTCTGTCCCCTGCCGGCCTGGCTGCTGGAAACTTCCTCTGGGCGATCACAGCCCCTGCACACTGAGGGATGCTGCCTGTCATCCCCATGGATCTGCGAGCACTGAAGCAGCAGGCCCAGGAAAGGTACTTGCTGAGGGAGTGTTCAGTGAAGGCGGGATAAGTGAACCATCACATGAACAAAGGAAGCAAAGTATTTTAGAAACAACTAAGTGACAGAGCCAATGGACAAATGAGTAGGTGAGTAACAGGGAAAGAGGAACTGGAACCCCGTGTTTCCCGGGCAAGCCTGGCTTGGAACCTGGTTTCAGGCCCCTCGTTCATTTGGCCTTGTGAGGAAACATGTTGTCCCTTCTTGGGCCACACCCTTCCAGCTGGGGCTGGACTCCAGGTCAACCTGGCTCCCTTCCATGGAATCCTATCAACAAGCCTCCTTGTATACCTCAGGTGATCGGGAACCCACTCCTTTGAGAAAGAAAGAGCTCAAATCTGAGTCTGATCACCTCTGAAGCCCTAGCTCAGACCTCACTTCTCCCTTTTGGGAACCCCTCTGAGGCTGGCGGGTACCCCGCAGAAGGTTCAAGCATCCCCTATGCTTTCAAGATCTAAATGTGAGACTTGAAACCATAAAATTCCTAGAGGAGAACACAGGCAGTAACTTCTCTGACATCGGCTGTAGAAACATTTTTCTAGATATGTTTCCTCTGGCAAGGGAAACAAAAGCACAATTAAACTATTGAGACTACACCAAAAACCCACTTCTACACAGTGCAGGAAACCATCAACAAAACAAAAAGAAAATCTACTGAATGGGAGAAGATATTTGCAAATGATAGATCTGATAAGGGGTTACTATCCAAAATACATAAAGAACTTCTTCAACTCAACATCAAAAAAACCAAGTAATCTAATTTAAAAACGGACAGAGGACCTGAATGGACATTTTTCCAAAGACATATAGATGGCCAACAGACACATGAAAAGATGTTCAATATCACTCATCATCAGGGAAATGCAAATCAAAACCACAGTAGGATACTACCTTGCACCTGTCAGAATGGCTAGTATCAAAAAGACGAGAAATAACAAGTGTTGGAGAGGATGTGGAAAGAAAGGAACCCTTGTGCACTGTTGGTGGAAATGTAAATTGGTGCAGCCACTATGGAAAATAGGGTGGAGGGTCCTCAAAAAACTAAATATAGTACTACCATATGATCCAATAATTGCTCTACTAGGCATTTACCCAAAGAAAACAAAAACACTAACCGAAGGGATATATGCACCCTATGCTTATTGCAGCATTATTTAGAAGAGCCAAGATGTGGAAGCAGCCCGAGTGTCCATCAGTAGATGAATGGATACAGAAGAGGGAGTGTATATATAGACAATGGAATATGACTCAGCTATGAAAAGAATGAAATCTTGCCATTTGCAATGACGTGGATTGACCTAAAGAGTATAATGCTGAACAAAATAAGTCAGAGAAAGACAAATACCATATGAGTTCACTCATATGTGGAATTTAAGAACCAAAACAAATGAACAAACAAAATAAAAGAGAGACATGTCTAACAAACAAAGAGACTCTAAAATACAGAGAACAAACTGGTGGCTGCCAGAGGGCAGACGGGTGGGGGATGGGTGAAGTAGGTGGTGGGGATGAAGAGCACGCTTATCAGATGAGCACTGAGTAATGTATAGAATTGTTGAATCATAATATTGTACATGCGAAACTAATATGACACTGTGTGTTAATTATACTTGAGTGAAAAAAAAAAAAAGGAAAAGGAAAGAAAATCCCAACTCTTTAGCAGAGTTGTGAGATCCTCCATTACTGGGTCCCTGCTATCTCTCTAACTCCATCTTCTTCCCTTGCTAACAACACTCCAGCCTTCCTTGACCCTTTCAAACAAGTCCTGCCTTAGGACCTTTGCACATTCTTCTCCTAGATCCTCAGAGGGCTGCTTCCTTCTTAGAATCCAAGTCTTGCCTCCAGTGCTAGCTTCTCACAGAGGATCTTCCTAGTCACCCTCACTAAAGCTGCCATTCCTTCCATGACTCTAGTCCCTTATTCTATTTATTCCTTCTTAGCATTTGTCACTCATTTTAAAGTATTTATTGGTTTACTGGTCAGGGTTCTATAGATATGCATTTGTCGGGGGGCAGCTTGGGGTCTGAGATAGCCCCTTCCCCCAACCCCGTGAGATGTAAGGTCCAAGAACAAGGACTACGTCCCTGTGTCATTCACCGGTGCCTGGATCAACATAAGAAGTGCTTGGGAAATACTTTTAAGCTAAGAATGCCTTTACCTATCCACCTTACCTTTCCAACTCCTCCCTTTTAGACTTGCAGTCAAGCTCATTATATTTGCACTTCCCAAGTTGATCTGTAACGATCAGTTTGAGTGTCTGTCCTCTCAATTAGATTATCAACTCTAGATGAAAGGAAAATGTCTCTGACTCTAGTTCTGCATCCTCAGTAGAGAGTGCAGTACCTGCCACCTAGCGCATGTTCAAAATCTTTTGCTGAATGAATTAATTTGGGACATAACAGAGAATAAGTAAGAGAGCAAAAAATATACTGTAAACAGCCAACACAGACAAAATTCAGGCACTAAAGTATGCATTATTTTCCTCATAAAGAGAACCCCTGTGGGCCCCTTTCAGACAGAATTCTAACAAGCCTGATTTTATATTTGCACCCATATTTTATTTAAATCAAGATGTTGGGTGCACAGATGGAGAACCCAGGGGCAAGGCAGAGCACTGGCATGGACTCGCTCCCCTGACTGGGTCTGATAGATGAGACTCGGCGGCGGGTAAGACCTCCCATTAGAGGCTGCCACTGTCTTAGAGAAACAGCCCTCCCTACACTGGGTTTGATGTGCTCTCAGAACCAGCTCTCTTGCCGGAGGTTTGTTTGATGTAGTGAAGACTTTCATGTCTCCTGAGCGTGGCTTCAGAACTGCAGAGTGCCAGGGGGACCTGCTGGGTGAGGGCAAAGCCCGGAGCGTCTCGACTGCATCAAGTTGCCCATGGGAGGCATAAAATAGAGGAAAAGCCATTTCATATTCTCGGTGCTAATTTCCCCTCATGCAAACTTAGAGTGTGAAGGAGGCCGTGACAGAATCACTCCCTCCAAAGGAGTCCATGTCCCAACCCCCAGAACCTGTACATTGTCACCTTTCAGGGCGAAGGGACTTTGCCAACGGGATTAAGTGAAGGACGTTAGGATGGGAAAGATCCTGGGTCATCAGGACTGTTCAGTGTCATCATGAGGGTCCTTAAAAGAGGGAGGCAGGAGGGTCAAAGTCTCCAGAAGAGATGTTAGTACAGAAGCAGAAGTTTGAAGATGGAGGAGGGGCCACACGGAAAGCAGCGTAGAAGGCTCTAGAAGCTGGAGAAGCCAGGGGATGAATTCCCCGCCCACGGGAACCTTAGGGAGACACAAACTCCTGCCAACCCATTTAGACATATGAACTCACAACTATAAGATAATATATGTGCTGATTTAATCCACTACATTTGTGATGATTTGTTACAACAGCAACAGGAACCTAATACAGACATCTAAAAGATGCCCCATTCATACAGACAAGGTGCCTCAGAAAGGTCTCCGCTTGAAGACAGGAGATGGGTTTGAAGACCCAGCTCCCACCTCTCCTGAGCACTTGAGCAAGAGCATGCAATTCGTCCCCTGCTGTTTCAGTACCCCTCTTCTGATTATTAGGTCAAACCCCTGCAGGTGTGCTACCCTAACACAAGAGAAAATCGCTAGTAGATCTTAAGCTCCTTTCCTATTCCAGTATAAACACTTGGCGATGTAACGTGGAATGTGGGACCCTAAGAATCTTCTTGAATGAGACTGATTTAGTGAGGAGGGGAGCTAGTGTTCACTGAGCATTTACTATGTGCCCAGACAGGTTCTAGATGTGCTAGGGAGGTCATACTGTCTCGTGTGCATTTCACAGCTGTGGAGCAGGGTTAAGAAGAGCACAGGGCATGAAGCCAAACTGCTCAGACTTGAAAACAAGCTTGCCTGAAACTGGCTGTAGGACTCTGTATGAGCATCTTCTCTCTCTGTGCCTCAGTTTCTTCCCCTGTAAAATGGATAATGATCACGAGGCTTCTGGTGGGAATCACAGGAGTTAATATATGACACACAGCTGACGCTCAAGAAAAGGCTGTTATTTAGATACAAGGAAAGAAGTAGGGACGTGAGGACACACACTCATACACACTCATACTCTCACATTCACACACTCACACACACAGGCTGACTTGCCCCACATCACACAGCAACAGGTGAAGAGCCAGGTTGGTTTGAGTCTTGAGCCTATACTTACTCCAAAACACCAGGTGATGATGGTGGTTCTAGACTAGGGGTGATTCTGCCTCCAGGGGACATGTGGCCACGTCTGGAGACATTTTTGGTCATCACAACTGGCAGCTGGGGAGTAGAGGCCAGAGATGCAGCTCAACATTGCACCATGCCCAGGACGAACTCCACCGCAAAGGATTACCCAGCTCCAATGCCAGCAGTGTTGAGGTTGAGGAACCCTGTTCTAGAATTTTCTCCAGAAAGTCATGTCATGCATTCATTAAATTACTATGTGTTTATCATCTTGGGGAGCTTGTGAAAAAACAAATTTCTATCAGACCATTTATCATTTCTTTCTAGAACTCTGAATTTATAATTTGTGTTGTTATGGAATCTATTTAAACATGCCTTGATAAAGGGAGGGAGGCAAGAAAGGAAATTAAAACTCACCAAGAACCTTCTGTGTGCCAACCTTCTGTGTGCCAAGCACAATGCCAGTGTCATTTTGCAGGCTAGGAAATGCGGCTTAGGGAAGCTAACTGACTTTCTGAGGATGTCACAGGTAGTCAGAGGGGGTGGCCTGATCAGACCCCAAGCCCATGCCTCTCTCTTAGTGCCATGTGGCAGGAGTGAGTTTCCTACTCTTTCCAGAACACGAAAGAAGGAAACGAGTGGGAACTGGTTCTGTGTTTGGCGGTGTTTGAAGATGTGCCACCACCAAACTGATGAGACAGCCCAAGAGTCCTGCAGGAACTCGGATTTGCAGGGATCTGGCCCCAGGGCCTATGATGTATCATCTTAGCAAACAGAGTATTTCAAAGCGTATGGCTCCCGAAGGAAGGGACATAATGCAGAGAACTGAGGCAGGGCCAGATGCCTCTCCTGGGACCCCCACTCTGCTTCCAGCCAGCCATTTCAGGAAGGTGGGAAGGGACTGTGGCCCAGGAGAAGGGGTCCAAGTCCCTCCTCTGATACTACTGTGATAATGTGGGCCAATTACTTCCTCTCAGACTCCCAGTTTTCTTATCTGTAAAATGGGTGCATTGATCTAACAGGGTGATATGATAGATGTGAAAGTGGTTGCTTATTTCTGTTGCATTACTACTACTACTACTACTACTATCACCACCACCACCACTACTACTACTACTGCTACTACTACTATCACAACCACCACTACTACTATTACCACCACTATTACCACTACTACCATTACTATTGCTACTACTATTATCACCACCACCACCACCACTACTGCTACTACTACTACTATTACCACCATTATCACTACTACCACTACTACTGCTACTACTACTATGATCACCACCACCACCACTACTACTGCTATTACTACTATTACCACCACTACCACTATTACCACTACTACTGCTACTACTACTACTATTACCACCACCACCACTACCACCACTACCACCACTACTACTATTACCGCCACTACTACTACTACTGCTACTACTACTACTATTACCACCACTACTACTATTACCACCATTATCACTACTACCACTACTACTACTATGATCACCACCACTACTACTACTGCTACTACTATGATCACCACCACCACCACTACTACTACTGCTACTACTATGATCACCACCACCACTACTTCTACTACTACTACTATTACCACCACTATTATCACTACTACTATTACCACTACTATCACTACTACTGCTACTACTACTACTACTGTTACCACCACTACTACTATTACCACTCTTACCACTACTACTGCTACTACTACTATGATCACTACCACCACTGCTACTACTGCTACTACTACTACTATTACCACCACTA
>NW_027397066.1:6611439-6699693 GCF_003265705.2 Callorhinus ursinus
CTACTACCACTACTACTACTATGATCACTACCACCACTGCTACTACTGCTACTACTACTACTATTACCACCACTACCACCACTATTACCACTACTACTATTACCACTACTATCACTACTACTGCTACTACTACTACTGTTACCACCACTACTACTATTACCACTCTTACCACTACTACTGCTACTACTACTATGATCACCACCACCGCTACTACTACTGCCACTACTATTACCACCACCACCACCACTACTACTATTGAATGATTCACCGCAGAGCAGGTCTCTGAGGACACTGGGGGTGCACCTCCTCCAATGTGTTACCCTCAGCAGTTAAAGTGAGCATTTGAAATAGAAATCAGACCCCATCAGCCCTCCGATCAGACCCTCCTACACTTTCCCACGGCACTGGGATCCAACAGCTGACCTAATGGCGCCCTAGTTCCTTCCCAGTCTCTGACTTCCTTTCCCTTCCACCCAGCTCATGCCACTCCCACCACACACACGTCCTTGCTCTTTCCAGAATGGCACCTACATGGCAGCCCTCGCCTCGTGGGCTTGTTGAGCGACATGTAGCCAGTCTGAAGTGAGATGTGCTGTAAGTATAAAGTACATGCCAATTCCAAAGACTGAGTATAAAAAAAAAGAAATTTAGAATACCCTATTAACACATTTTATATAACGATTCCAAGCTGAAATGATGTTTTGGATATGTGGGCTGAATACAATACATTATCAAAAGTAATTTTATCAGTTCCTTTTTTACCTTTTTAATGTAGCTACTAGAAAAATTTAAATTACATTTGTGGCTTGAATTATATTTCTATTAGGCAGCACTGTTCTGGAACTTGCCAGGCAGGTTCTTGCCTTCATTACTGCCTCTGCCTGGAAGATATTCCCTTTAGTTGTCTGCACGCGGGCCACATGCACACTTGCTTCCTGTATGTTGACCCACTTCATTCTCAGGACATCCATGGTCCATTTTACGTGTGGAGAAACTGACAGAAGAAAGGGTAAGAAGGCCAAGGCCACACTGGTGGTTGCATGGGGACTTGAACCAATGGGAGGACCTCTGAGCCAAGGTCCTTCCCCACTTCATGTTGCCTCTCCGGAGAACAACAGCTTTTGCTCCTTAAGGGTCAACTTTTGGGTGCCTAAAATACGCCTAAGTGCTGGCCATCCTGCCCCTAATATGGGGAGCTGAGGGGGACCCTTCAAGTACTTTTATCAGGGGGCATCTTGCCCTCCTTCAAATTAAATGATGGACAGCGTGTGACCACAGTGGGCCACTTGTCCATTTTGCCGCTTGTTTTTAACACTCAGAGAAGTGATTCATGACCACGTAATTCCTATCTCACTTGGAAAAATGCAAATTTAAATAAGGTTAATACCAATTCCCTCAGCCCCCACGAGAGTCTGGTCATTAACACTGTTAGAGAAGAAATGAAGGCGGAAGTGGTGTTTCCCTCAGGTCTGTTTCCCTGCCAGCCCCAGCCTGTGGACTCCAAGTCCACATGCATTTCTGGTGCAAATACAAAAGCCTCACTTTCTGTCTCAACTAACTTGAGTTTCTTGTTAAAGGAGGTAATGTGGGTAATGTACAGCACTGTGCCTGGCCCCAAATAAGTACTCAATAAATGGTCTTGGTGATGATGGTGATGCTGATGATGGTGGTCATGGTGGTCATGGTGATGGTGATGGCTGTGATGATGATGGTGGTGATGGTGGGCGGGGGGTAGTGGTGATGAGAATAATTGTCAAATTTCAGTACTCCGCTGAGATTTGTTGGTTTCCTTGTTGAGCACTGACGGGGGTGTTTTGAGTCCACCTCAAAACCAGTGCCTGTGTGGGAGTGCGGGATGAGGCAGATGGAGAGTTTAGGATGACCTACAGGGCAAGTAGGTCATTGCTGGCTTCATACATCAAAATAAGGGGCTACAGGAGGAGAAGCAGATTTAGGGAGGAAATGATGATTTCTCACTGGGCATATTCAGTTTTTAGGAGCCCATTTGATCTCTATGTGGAGTTGATCTGCAGGGAAGTAGACACCTGGGTCAGGAACTTGGGAAGGAAGTACAGGTGGAGAGCAGGAGTGGGGGCACCAGAGAAGACGTGGACACTATCAGTGGAGAAGACCATCCTGGGACAGTGCCTGCAGTGAGAAGTGCATGGGCCAAGGGCAGAACCTGGGGAGTGCCGGCATCCATGGACAGGAAGAAGACAAGAGTGGGAGGGGGCAAAGGAGGGGTGGCCAGAGGGGGGAGACGTAGGAAACGGATCTGCCATAGCCTGAGGAGGAAGAGAGCTTTAAGGAAAGGATCACTGAGCGTCTCCCTGAGTGGGACAAAAAGACAGCAAAGAGGCTCATATCTGCTCAGGTCAGGTTTTGGTGCCAAACTACTGAACAATAATTGTTTTTTCTGAGTTTTCTTAATTTTGGAATTGCAGATAAGGGAATGTGGACACAATGGGCATGGAGTTGCGCAGTCCTGATCAGGCTATGGGGAAGGAGGGCTGTTGGCAGATGCCTCCAGCCCCGTTAGGGTCAGTAGAAAACCACCTGGCCCCAGCGCACACCCGTCCCAGGGTGGCTCACTTCCAATGACTGCAGGCAGCAGGGCAGAAAGGCCTGGGCCACAGCATGGCCCTATCTGATGGGCCATTTCAGCTGCAGACTCCCTATGGGTTGGCTGAGCTGTTCTTGGGCCCACATCACAGCCCAACCTCTCTCTCCACCCACCCCATGCCTCCCTTCAACAGGTGAAGACCCCTGATAAACATCCCTCATCCCAAACCGCATCTTGGCATCGGATTCTAGAGAAGCTACCCTGTGACAAGGACCGTACTTTATATATGTCAGCTCACCTGTCCTGGGATGGCTAATGGTCATGTCTACGCTACCATGTCTAAGACTGACCGCTAATCTGCTTCCTTCGCCACCTCAGTTAATGGCAGCACCATACTTGGAGTCTCTTTGTTCTGGTCTTGCTCCACATCCCACATCCAACCTGCCAAAGCATTCGGTCCACTAAAACTTACAAATGTTACTGTGTTTGGAATCCATCATTTCTCATCACTTCCTCCACTGCCACCCTGGTCCAAGGGGCCACCACCGTTTGCCCACACGACTGTAAGAACTTTCTGACTGATTTCCCAGCTTTTACCCTTGGCCTCCTACAGGCTATTTTAACATGGAAGTCAAGAAAATCCTTTTAAAATGGAGCTTAGAAGCTGTCACTCCTCTGCCCCAAATCCCCAGAGGGCTGCCATCTCTCCCAAAGAAAAAGCCCAAAGTCCTTAAAATGGCCTACAGAGTGGCACACAACCTGCCGCTTCCTGTCTTCCATCCATTCCATCTCCAGCCGATCTTCCTTCACTCACTCCCTGCCCTCACTGGCCTCCTTGCTGTTCTTTCAACAGATCAGACATGTTCCTGCCTCAGGGCCTTTGCATGGACTCTTCTCGCTGCTGGGTGCGCTCCTCCAACCATCTGCATGTCTCATTCCTCCCAACGCTTCCCATCTTTGCTCAACTGTCACCTTGCCACCGAGGCCTTCCCTAACAACCCCGGATCAAATTCAATACTTTCTCAAAGGGGCTTCCCACCAAGCTCTCTTGCTCTAATTTTCACCACAGTGCTTACCCCATTCCTATACACTTTGTAAGTGACTTTTCACATTGTTTCATCTCTCCCTCCACTATAGCAACGCTCTGTGGTGACAGGTGTTTTTGTCTCTTTTGTTTTTATTGTATCCCCAGCACCTAGAGGAATGCCTGGCACATGGTTCCATCAGTAACTACTTGAATGAATAGCGGGATTTAAGCCTTGTAAGGGCCCAGCAAGGTAGATAGTATGGTTATCTTTAACTTTTAGGTGAGGCCCAGAGAGATTAAGCCATTTGCCCAAAGCCACACTGTTAGTAAGAGGTAGAATTAGTGCCTGAACTGTGGAGGCTTCTTGTTCCAGAATTTTTACTTTGAATCAGTTATGGGCTGAATTGTGTCACCCCCTCTCGACACACCCTACAAAATTCATGTTGAAGTCCTAACCTCCAGGACCTCAGAACGTGACTGTATTTGGAGTTGGGGTCTTTAAAGTGGTGATTAAGGCAAAATGAGGTCAGATATGTGGGCCTTGATCTATGATGACTGGTGTCCTCATAAGACAAAGAGGGATACAGGGAGAAGATGCTGTCTACAAGCCAAGGAGAGAGGCCTCAGAAGGAACCAACCTGGCGTGCACTTCGCTCTGGGACTTCCAGCCTCTAGATCTGTGAGACAGTACATTTCTGGTGTTTAAACCTCTCGATCTGTGCTCCTTGGTTATGGAAGCTGAGCAGACTCATCCAATCACTATCCAAGCTGAGTATACATGTGGGGTCCAGTCTGGTCCTGCCCACCTCTTAATCCCCTCTGCTAACACCCAGCTCCCCCATAATGCCACTAGCCACCTGGCCCACTGGCCCACTTCCCATATAGCCTGCTATCTCATGCCTTTTAACCTTAGGAAAGGCTATTAGTACCTGACTGCCCCATTCGCCCCCACCCCTCCCCAACACTCTCACAAAGATGTCCACATCTGAATCTCCAGAATCTGTGAACATGTTAGCTTGTAGGACAAAAGAGACTTTCCAGGTGTGATTAAATTAAGGACCTTGGGATGGGGAGGTTATTCTGGAATATTCTATCCAATCCAGGTGGGTCCAGTATAATCACAGGGTCCTTACACAAAGGAGGCCGGAGGTCAGACATGAGAGAAGTTGCCATTCTGCTAGCTCTGAGGACTGAGGAAGGGGACACAAGATTTGGGGTGTGGGTGTTCTCTCAGTGGGAAAAGGCAAGCAAGCAAATCCCCCCGGAGACACAGGGAACCATCCTTGCCCGGTGCAAGTGATTTCAGACTTCTGACCTCCAGAGCTGTAGGAGAGGAGATCCCGGTGGTTCTCAGCCACCGAGTTAGGGATCATCTGCAGTAGCAGCCTCAGAATCAAGCACAGCCCTGCCTCACCCTGACTTGTCCGCAAGAACTGCGTTCTGTTAATTCCTCAAGATCCAGACACTGAACATGCTCCTTTGTGTGCCCTCTGACCCTCCTCGGCAGAGGTCACTGCTCCTGGCCTGGCACCCACCTCGCTCGCATCTCCACTGCATGGGTAACAGGGCGTTCAAACACAAGCTTCATTTGGACTCAGGACCAAGAAGCAACAGAGGCAGAAATGCCAAAGTCTCTGCACGCAGGATGCACAGGAAGGCCAGCAAAGGTTAATTCACCGACCTCCAGCCCCTTCACCCATTTTGAGATTAGCAGTGTGTGAGGAAGTTGAGGAGGGACGGGGGCTCTTGTTGGGTTGTGAACCCCCAACCACAGGGGAGGGATGGGGTGCTCCGCTCACCCCATCTCTTGGTCCCTGGAGGGTATGAGGGTATGACAGTCGCTTTATTCGGCACAAGATGTGATTCAGTGAGTGATCTCACCCTGGATTATCAGCATGGGTCCTCAGTGCATCACAGGGACCCCTGTAAGAGGGAGGCAGGAGAATGCAGGGCAGACACCAGGGAGGAGGCCATGTGGAGACGGGGCAGAGATGGGGGGATGTGGCTGCAAGTCGAACAAAGCTAGCAGTTGCCAGAAGCCAGGAGAGAGGCCTGCAACAGATTCTCCCCCGCCCCTCCCCCGAGCTTCCAGAGGTGCTGGCCCTGCCCCCACCGTCATTTCTGACTTTGCTCTCCAGAGCTGCGAGAGGATGCACTTCTGTCCCTTAAAGGCTCCCCTTTGTGGTCCTGTGTGACTGCAGGCATAGGAAACGGACACCCTCAGACCGAGAGTCAGGCTCTCACCCCCACAGCCGTGAGGGTCAGTTAAGCGTCAGACTCCTCTGCCAGGCTCCCAGGGATTGCTCAGCTCGGAGGAAGACAGCGGCCGGTGGACACCACAGAAGAGCCTAGAAGCTGGGTGCCTGTCACTCATTTCAGGGACTGTAGGACCAGAATTTCCCACGTTTCGGTTGAAAATCCAGGCCTATGGGCTGACGCTTTGGAGGGCCCAAATTCTTTCCCAGAGCAGCATTTGCTTGGGATTGCTTCGAAGGGAGGATCCTTTCCGGAGAGGACGTGGCAGCAAATCATGAAGAGCACGGCCACATTTTCCTACTCATTTCAGGAGATAAGCTCACTAATTAACTCTGCCTTGGACGGTGGGAAAGAGATAAGTAGGAAAGCTAAGCGTTTGCAAAAGTGAAGGGGGAAGAACGGCAGCAAAGATGAGACTGCAGAGCTGTGGAGAAGAGGGTTCAAAGCCTGGCGGGCTGCCTGTGCACCGGGTGATGTGGGCGGGGCAGGCTCCGCAGAGTAGAGGTGCCCTCGTCAGGGATCGGGGGTCTCCTTTGCAGGGTGCTGTGAGGACCAGGGTGAAGGAGGCAAAGTACCTAGTGCTGAGCAGAATATATCGATTTTAAAAGTTCCACTTGTTCCTCTTGAATAAGCAGAACGTGCCCCTTCCACCCATCTGCTTGGCATTACGTGTCAGATGCTACAAGCCCCTCATTTCCAAGCCCGGTGGCCCTGCCCCTACAGCTGCCTGGCGGTAAGCAAATAGTTTCCTGCCTACTCTGTGCCCTGCTAGTTTCTAAGGCCGCTGAGCAGATCACTGCAAACCTGGTGACTTGAAATAACAGAAAGGTATTCTCTCCCAGTTCTGGAGGCCAGAGCGGAAGTCGGGGTGCGGGCAGGGTTCATTTTCCCAGAGGCCCTGCGTGAGGAGCTGTCCCGAGGCTCTCTTAGCTGCTGGCAGTCCCTGGTGCTCCGTGATTGTCCCTGTGTCACTTGCATTTCTGCCTCTGTCCTCACGTTACCTTCTCCTCTCTGTGTCCCCCCCATGTGCTCTCCTCATCTTGGAAGGACACCAGTCATTGGATTTCGGGCCCACCCTCAATCCAGGGTGATTTCACCTTGAGATCCTTAACTGATGACAGCTACAAGGACCTACTTCTAAACAAGGTCACATTCTGAGGTTCCGGGCAGACGCGAATCTGTCGGGGGGTGCACTATTCACCCCACTGCAGTAGCTAGGACTGCAAGCACTGCCCTCCCGTTGACCTCGGGAGCATCTGCCATGAGTGACCTCGGAGAGCAGAGCCTCTCGGGGGCCCCAGCTCCCTCATGTGCCCGCTGGGAAAGCCATGGTTGGCCCATGGGGCTGGGGTGAGGGCGGAGAGAGCTGGCTCGAGCCCGACACCCAGCAGACCCCGAAACACCCGCGAGATACACGACCGCCCACACTCTCACTGTTATCATCGTTACTGTGACTTTTTTTTTTTTTTAAAGATTTTATTTGACAGAGAGAGAGAGACAGCGAGAGAGGGAACACAAGCAGGGGGAGTGGGAGAGGGAGAAGCAGGCTTCCCGCTGAGCAGGGAGCCTGATGCGGGGCTCGATCCCAGGACCCTGAGATCATGACCTGAGCTGAAGGCAGACGCTTAACGACTGAGCCACCCAGGCGCCCCGTTACTGTGACTTTTACTATCGTTCTGAGAGTCTGTGCTGGAGATGTCAATGGCCAGTGCTCAGTTTGGCTAGCTCACTGAGTGTGAGTCTTTGGGCAGTCATGGAGCTGGTTACTAAGTCTAGAAGCTTCCACAGACAGGAGTGGTTTGGGCTGGGCTGGCGCCTTAGGAATTATTCAGAAAACATGTTAAAATGCCATTCCTGTTGCCTGCCCAGTGGCCTGGACAGGGCCTTGGGGTTATGTTTGACCACAGACGGGGGTTTCTGAAGGGTAGCCGCCCAGCTGGAGAACTCCTAAACTGGGTCAGACCCTCATTTCACTGATGGGGAAGCCCAGACCCGCAGGGGGACATGGCCTTGCCCAAATCACTGCAGCTTTTGGCAAAAGGGCAGCAACACTCCGAACCATCCACAGATGGCCCCTCTGGAGCCCCACATCCTCCCTGTGCATTAGCTGGGGCAGCAGGGTATGCTGTCTCCTCTCCTGGCCAGGAAGCAGGGCTCAGAGAAGTGACTAAGGAAGGTCACAAGGTTGGCTCAAGATCAACGCAGCCAAAGCCAAAGACGTAAAATGCATTAGTGAATAAGAATATGTTAGTAAGAGAATCCAGTCTATGGACAGGTGGGGAGCCCTGGCTATCTGAACCTTTTGTCATCCACACTCTTGTTTCCCAAACACAGAATAAAATAAATTAAGATAAGTGTGTTGACATATCCTTGCTATCTAAATCCAGTTGCTTTTTACACACATCTCTGAAACCAAATGGATTTAGAGCAGAGGAAGACACGTATTCTTACTGTGGATGAGAATATACTTAATGCTACTCAGCTGTGCCTTCCCAATCCCCACTAACCTCCACCCACAACAGCAGGGAATGAAGAAAACAGAGGAAAGTTCTTCGAAGTTCACTTATGCAGACAAAGTGAACAATAACACAGAAATCTATAAAAGCTGTTAAAAATCATTCTTTTCTGGACAGAATTCTGTACATTTTCCATAGATAGAGAAGTAAGATAAATTCAGCAAATTATTTTTCTGTATGATTTGGCTTTCTGTATAATTTGACCTCCAGTGTGCTGACTTTTGATGAGTTAACTTTCAGTACATCGTTTTGCTTCCTGCATGGCCAACAGGTGGAGGGGTGGACGTGGGAAGTTAGTGTCATATGTTGAGATCATCTAAATGATCAGGTCTTTGACATTTCCCTATATCTGCCTTTACCATTACAGCTTGTCTTGTTATCAAACATTCTTCCAGTTATCAGTTTGAGCGTGCCATATCCCCCCAGTAGGACCCTGACCTCTGTTACTTAAGGTCAGATCCCTTGTGGACAGATCGTGTGTATGTGCATGTGTGTTTCACCATTGTATCTCCAGGCCTGGAAGGATGCCTGCTCCGAAGTATGCCCTCACTATCTGTGAAATGGGTGAATGAATGAATGATATCTCTATCTCTATCTATCTACCTAACTGTCTACCTACCCATCTATCCATCTATATTTCTCTCTGAGAGTCCATAATTGTCTTTCCAGATTAAATCAACATGATAGATAGGGGAGCGCTTTTTCCAGCCACTAGGCACTCCGCACGTCCCATCAGGGTGGCTCTGGCCTTCTGGAGCATTTAGAGCAGAATGACCTTCTAAGAGCAGGGACCATACTCCATGTTTTGGGGTAGACAGTGGTGTGTCTGTCCTCCTCACCAGCATGGGAACCTCCCTTGGAAGGTTTCACTTGGTACCACGCACAGAGCCTCCCCGTCATAAGATCTTTCACACTGTAACTGAAATGCTTTGGTGGCATTTCCTTTCCCTCAAAGATAAAGCTCTTTTATGGTGCCTCATTTATTAGCTGTCACGGCCACTGCCTCGGGGTTATGCACACAGATAAAATATGCAGCCGGAAACTGCCTGCCCAGTTTCTCTTCCCCTTCACCTAATTTCAACTCCCAGTCAAGCCGCCTTGAATTGATTTGCTCATCACAGAAGCTGCCTCCGGCAAACTCCTGGTTTCTTTCCTGGGAGGATGATCCTTTCCACTTAATTCTGGAAGGGCAGCCTCAAACAGGGAGTCTCTCAGTCCCTTATCTATCAGCATTTCGGAGCCACACTTTCCCAGGATGGCTCCTCCTGGGATCTGCTCCTGTCCAGTTAAGATGATCTCCCAACCCAAGTGGCAGCCTCCCTTAGGTAATTTCCCTGGGGCTTAAGCTGTGCATTGTCAATGTGAACTGAAGAGAAGTTTCTAGAGCCTGGCCGATCTTACCACGGGTGAGGCTTGGCAGCTGGGTGACATGGTGGGGCTTGGGGAGCAGAGGGTAAGGGGCCCCACTGATCTGGGATTAGGGAAGGTAGGTGGACCTCCCTTTAGGGAGGCTCCCAGATGCTAGGGAGAGCTTAGAATCTAAACCGCCAGAAACCCAGCAGGCTCTGTGATCAGAAGAAAACCGTGTTTGCCCACAATGGGAGTAAAAACAACAAATCTAACACACCTGTGGGGTTCCAAGCGTGCAGCCAGATTTCAGGACCCCGGGCTGTAGCCGACACTACGAGTCAGAAGCTTAACCGACTGCGCCACCCAGCTGCCCCAAACTTTCTCTTAAAATTTACAGGAGGGGGCGCCTGGGTGGCTCAGTTGGTTAAGCGACTGCCTTCGGCTCAGGTCATGATCCTGGAGTCCCGGGATCGAGTCCCGCGTCGGGCTCCCTGCTCAGCGGGGAGTCTGCTTCTCCCTCTGACCCTCCCCCCTCTCATGTGCTCTCTCTCTCTCTCATTCTCTCTCTCAAATAAATAAAATCTTTAAAAAATAAATAAATAAAATTTACAAGAGGGCGCCTGAGTGGCTCAGTCATTAAGCATCTGCCTTCAGCTCAGGTCATGATCCCGGGGTCCTGGGATCGAGCCCCACATCGGGCTCCCTGCTCCGCGGGAAGCCTGCTTCCCCCTCTCCCACTCCCCCTGCTTGTGTTCCCTCTCTCGCTGTCTCTCTCTCTGTCAAATAAATAAATAAAATCTTTAAATAAGAAAAAATAAAATTTACAAGAAAAATAATTCTTTGCTCATAGGTCATACGAAATAAGCTATGGGCCACATTTGGCCCACATGCCATAGTTTGCTGACCCCGGACGATAGAACTGTCAGTTTTGTGAGGTAGTGAGTTCCCCACTGATTGAAGCACTCAAGTGATGGATTTCTGGCAGGAATGCACATCGTCCAGGGCTGTGCTTGCACTCCCACTGCAGAGGCGCGTAGTTGTGACAGAGGCTGTGTGGCCTGTAAAAATATTTATAGCTGGACCTTTACAGAAAAAGTTTGCCAATCCCTGCATTAAATAAATGAGTATATACAGGAAACATGAGCCAGTGAAGGTGTGACGAAGCAAGTAAACCAGGAGGATGTGTGTGGCTGTGTGTGTGCATGTATCGGCATGTGGGTGTGCACACGCGCATACTTGTGTGTGTGTGTGTGCCTGTGGGTGCTGATTTTGGATGAAGAGGCCGGGAGAGGACTCACCGGGCCTGACGTCTCATAGGGGGATTTGCACACCAGCCCGTAAGCCTTGTCTTTCTGGTCCACAGCCCAGTGTTCAGAGGCCTCGCTTGGGGCCTCTGGCTGCCCCCCCGCAGGGGTGCCCACATGAATGCTGCCCATAGAAGGGGTGATGGGGGGCCCTGTAGGACTGAGCACATTTACATGTGCCCTTGTCGGTCCTCTGGTCAATTCGCTGCCCCCGTCTTCCTCAGCCCTCTGATCCCCATCACAACACGCCGTGGGGATGTGTTCATGCGTGTGCACACACGTGTGCATGCCTAACGCCCTTCCCCCCCGTTCCGCAGCCCATTCTGTCATCCCACTGTAACAGCCTGCTGTCCGGAATCGGGGGCAGATGCTGTTCATCCGTCACGGATGGGACAGCACATGGAACGTGGTGGCCCACGAAAAGCGGCAACACAAAGGGAGAAACAGAAATTCCGTTCTATGTGTTCTGATAGGAACGTAGTGTTGTTTTCCTCAACATAGAAACCACAATAACCCCAGCCGCACCTGCCGGACAGACGTGCTCAGTTCCAGCCGAGGGGGACCTCTGTCTGGTGGGATCCCTGAGGACACAGACACAGAGCCAGGGAGTGGCGGGGCCATTTTATAGATGGGGAAACTGAGGCCCAAGGAGAGGAGAGGACTTTCCTACTAGGGAAATGGCAGAGCTGGGGCTGGAAGTGAGTCCTGGGGAAAGTGAGGCTCAGAACACTCCAGACTCCACCCTCATGCAGCTACAGTATAAGGTGGTGGTGGTCAGGGCCCTGGGAGTCAGGTGACTGCACCACAGCTCACTCGGCGCCTTCTTTGGAGCTGTCACGAGCCTTAAATGACTTAATGCGAATCAAGTGCTTGGCTACATCGAACAAATACCCAGTGATCAATAAATCTCAGACATTACTATTATCATTATCATTATTATCAAAAACATCTTCCACGCTAAACGGTCACTTCTCTGTGGGCACAGACTGTAACTTGAGTACCTCCCATTCGTCCCAAGCTAGTGCATCTGGCTCAGCGCTCTCACATCTGTTAATTGTAGCTGTGATGTTGTTCTATGTTGTCAGCTCCCCAACTCTGGGTGCGCCTGTTACCTGTTACCTACCGTACGTGGGATGGAACTGAAGGCCACCACTGCATTTAAACAGGCAGGGGACTCCCTCTCCCCCTCCACTCCCAGTCAGGCCTTGCCCCTCCTGGGCCTCAAGCTCCCATGTGTACAATGAGAACACCCCAGCTCAGTGGTGCCGGTGAGGAAGGAGGCGTGCCTTACCTGGCCCGCTGCAGAATGAGGCAATGATGGCCAGGATGCACACGATACTCAGGTACGGGATCCATGGGGCGTGGTCCTGCGAGAGAGCAGGGGTGTGGGCAGGGGAGGAGGCAGCGGGGCAGAGAGGACCTGGGTTCTCACCCCAGCACCTCCTTGATCCGTCTGCATGACCTGGGGCAGGTCACTTCACATCTCTGAGCCCTGGTTTCAGTGTCCATAAAATGGGGATAATGATAACCCCCGAGCCATTCCATCCACCTGTTTTGCAGATTGAGATAAAAAGAGATGATGCCTCCCAAGAATTTAGCAGTGTCCTCAGCATACAGCAGGTGGTAAATAAATGAGTAACTAATACTGGTTGAGTGCTTAGTCTGAGGCAGGCAATATGAGAAGTTTTACAGGCACTCGCACATTTAAAAAATTTTCTTAGTTAATCCCTCTCGTGTAAAACACTACGTTTCTACCCCTGCTCTCCTGACAGGTATGAGACAAGTTAACTGGTGTCACTAAATATGTTTGGGGGGGCTGTCACTTGTCTGGCAGGGTCGGGGTGGCTCGGTGCTGGGCATGGAAAGATGTCCAAGCAGACTGGATGTCTGATCATTAGAACACGGTGTCACCAGTGATGGGACATGGTGAGCATGTCTGGAGGTGCTGGAGCACCTGAGCCCATTCTAGAGAGATTCAGAGAGGGGAGGAGACTGTGTTCACCTTTGAAGGCTAAGCCAGGGTCACACAAGAGCCAAAGGAGAGGAAAAAAAGTTCCAGGAGAGGGTTCTACATGAGCAAGGGCACCAATGGAACAGGCGAGAACAGCACAGGGGTGAGCAGCAAATGTTCAGAGTGGAGGGTGATGGGTTGAGAGGGGGGGACAGCAGCCCTTCCATGTTCAAGTCCATTGGCTCTTGCTGAAGGAGGATCTAGGATCGAGGGGAGTGTTGTGGGCTCTTGTACACTGCCTGGCTCATTGTTGCCCTAAGTCATCCATCCATCCATGCATCCATCCATCGTTCATCCATCCATCTACCCATTGATCCATCTATTATACATCTATCCATCCATCATCTATTCATACATTCACCCATCCACCCATCACCCATCATCTATCCATCCATCCATCCACCCACCCACCCATTATCCACCCATCCATCCACCCATCCACCCATCCATCCATCCATCCATCCAGCCAGCCAGCCAGCCAGCCAGCCAGCCAGCCAGCCAGCCATTTGTTCATTTGGCAAATGAACCCAGTTCCTCCTGGGTGCCATGCACTGGGCTGGGAGGTGGGAATACAGAAATGATACAGGCATGGCCCTTGCTCCCACAACTCTATCAGAAAAGAGAGATGAGTCAACAGGGAAAGCCAATCCTGTGTGATAAGTGATACTGCAGGGTTGCCCCTGGGGTCCCTGGGAACACAGAGGAGGGTGCCTCACTGACACATGGGGTTAGGGAAGGCTTCCTGGAGAGAGAGGTTTCTAAGAGATGTGCAGAACTTCCTGAATTTGGAAAGCAAGAGAAGCCAGTTGAGCAGAGGAGGCCCCCAGGGAGAGGAAAGGGCAGGCTCTTTGGAGGCTGCCAGGCAACAGGGCTGGGGAGTGGGGAAGGGGGGACAGAGGCAGAGGAGGGCAGCCAAGCAGGGAAGAGCTCTGCGACCCTGTGAAGTGAGGCCTAGGGGGGCCCACTTGCTCCGGGCCGCCCTTCCAAACATCTGCCACAGCTGCAGAAAGACAACGTGCCAGGACATCACCTAACTGTGAGGGACCCAGCTCGGTCCGTCTGAGGGGCCCGCAAGGGCACCCTGTGCAGGTCAACCCTGGTCTGGCAGTCGGGCAGGAGGGGTCACTGCCAGCGCATCACCCCCAAGGCAGATGCTTCTGCCTCCTGCCTGGTCAGCAGCCCCAGCAGCACTTCCTTTCTGGACGACAAGCTGCTGTCCATCAGGTACAACCAGGCTAATGCTGCCTTTTTCTAGAGGTTTTTGGGACCTTAAGACATTCAGCAAATGATCAACATGTGCAACTTTCCACTCAGGGATTCATTTTTGAAAAGTGCCAAGATTTGTTGACCACTGTGACCTTGCCTCATGCTTCCCTTGGTGCTGAGCCAGACCTGAGGCACCGAGAAAGGGCTCCGTCACTGCAGGTCGTCCTGAGCAGTGCAGCGGGTAGGAGGAAACCCCAAGACCCTGGAATCTCATCCCAGCTCCGCCATTTACTAGCTGTGGAACCCTGAGCAGCTTCTTCATGTATATTTATGCCTCCGTTTCCTGTCTCCATAAAAGGGAAAAATACCTTCACCAGTGATAGTTCCCCAAGCCTACATTCCCCTAGCACTTGTCATGTTCGGGTGCCCTTCCAGGTACTGTACGTACAGTTTCTCATTTAATCCTCCTAAGACCCCTGGGTATGGGGACAACTGTCCCATTTTAGAGATGAGGCCCTTAGGAGCAGAGCCCCTGCTGGAACCCACCCCCAGAGCACCAGAGCCGGAAGCCAGCTCCATGCTGACCTCCCTCGGGGCATGACAGACACACCCTCTCACCTGCAGGGTCAGCGTGATGGTGAGGATCCCGAAGAAGAGGGCCATCAGCCCAAAGCCGCCCATGAGGAGGGGTCTCCGTCCCAGGCGCTCGATGACCAAGCCCTAGGTCAGGGTGAAAGAGAGACTGTTACTACTTCACTTCCAGCAGCAGGAGAAGGGGAGCGTGGAACCAGCACTGCGGTCATGGTTAAAGGACGGATTTGACCTTCAGGTAGCCCAGCCACTTTCTCCATGGCCACAGCCAGAGCGGCAAAGGTCTTTATGAGAAAGGGAGGGAGAAGAAAGTCACCATCCTTGAGCACCTGCTGTGTGTCCATACACTCACCTTTCCTTTCCATCTTCCTCGTTAGGGAAGGGTGGGCTTATCTGCTAAAGGAACTCAATGGACATGGTTGCTGTAGCCCTTTGCCCACTCTTTGGAGCCAGCCCATGGAAAGCAAGGGCACTGTCTCCTTATGCCCCTGTGCTGTCGATTCTATGGGGCAGACTCCCAAGGCAGGGGCCCAGGGATGGGAGTGGGCAGAGAAGGTTCTGACGTTTTCCACTCTGCCTGTGCCTGGGTGGGTCAATTTCATTCTGGCGTATGATACCAGGAAGCTCCTATGACTGCAGCTTCTGAAGCCATGTGCCCCGGCCCAGCTTCCCATCGCTGTAGGACTGTCACTGACCTCTACCCAGCTGGCCCTGTGTCTACCTCTCACTTGGGCAAAGGTGGGGCTCTTCATTGAGCTCCTTCAAATGCCAATGACCCTGAAAAATAGTGATGTAGCTAAGTTTCAGAGACAGGCAGACTTGGGTTTATATCCTGGGTCAACCACTCTCCAGATGTGTGAGCTTTGGCAAATGACTTTCCTTCCCAGAGCCTCAGGGCCTTTATCTGTGAAAGGAGGTCCAAAATACCCTCCAACAAGGCTGTCTGGAAGGGGCGGGTGGTTCAGTAAGAGACTGCGTTCAAGACACATAACAAGTCTTCCGATTATGCCAAGTACCTTCCCTCTTCTTCCCTCCCCCATCCCGGTGCACAGAAAGAAAACACCGAAGATCAGAGAGGTGAAGTAACTCAGTGGCCATCACACAGGCAGTAGAGAGAGACAGAGACAGAGATGGGTGGAGGAGGGGAGAAAACTTGAACTCACAGCATCAGCATAAAAATGCACAGCTTTTCTCCACTGGGCGATCGGGCAAGGCTTCCTGGAGGAGGCAACAGTAGTGGGAGCCTGTCAGGCAGAGGGACCAGTGGGAGCAAAGGCCCTGGTCAAATGAGTCATCCGGTTTGGATAAGGGAAGGGAGCCTTCAAGGCTGAGGGCCATGAAGCTGGAGCAGGTGCTCCTCTTGTCTGCCAGCTTCACATGATGGTTCAAGAGCCAGAGCATCAAACTGAATGGTCACAATCCTGCCCCAAAGCCTGACAGTCTTGCCACAGAAAACCCAGAGCCCTCCTCCTTTTCCTCTTTCCTCATGCCTGCTCTGAGGAGGGGGTGGTAAGAAGCCCTCTGAGGGAGCTCTCCTGGAGCTGGCGCCGGCCATTGTTCCAGTTGGCCAAGTGCACAGCGAGAGGTGAGCGGGCACATCTTTAGGCCAGCTGAGTGCCCGCAAGATCGGCCACAGCGTGCTGTCAGGGTGCCTTGGTGTGAACGTTGAGAGGACCGGTGTGGCGGGGGCGCTCTGGCATGGAAAGTCAGGGGCTCGGGCAGAAACCATGCTTGGCTGATGGCCAGATGACTGGAAAACATCTACAACTTCCCTCAGGAAGCCTTTTCCTCTGCGGCCTAGGAGGGCAGGGCAGACCCAAATGGCTAAACTTGGCCTCCCTTCACACCTGACCTGATAGAGCAGAGCACAGGTGGCGTCCAGAGGCACATGGACCTGAAAGAAGCAGACCTGAGTTCGAGTCCTGGCTCTGCACCCAGGATAGGTGATTCGGCTTCTGTGAGCCTCAGTTCCTCACCTGTGGTGAGACTGTCTTTGCACTGAGTGCAGCTATGAGATCAGAGGCCAAGAACTCACAGCGTTGGAAGTGACTCATGAACAACAGAGGCTTCCAACAAATGGCAGAAGAGGTATCATTCATTTATTCATTCATTCATTTATTTGAGAGAGAGAGCACGAGTGGGAAGAGGGGTAGAGGGAGAGAATCCTCAAGGAGACCCCCAGCTGAGTACGGAGCCCAACGTGGGGCTCCATCCCAGGATCCTGAGATCATGACCTGAGCCTAAATCAAGAGTTGGTTGCTTAACCGACTGAGCCACCCAGCTGTCCCAGAATATGTATTATTCTTGCAGTTAAGGGGTGGCCTGAGTGTGTCCCAGTTCCTGCCTCTAACTAGCTGTGTGGCTTTGAGACAGTCAGGCACCCTTCTGTGTCTTCCTTGCTCTCTTCTGATGACGACGGGTGGGGGTGAATAACGACCATTTGTCAAGCGCCTGTGTTGGGCCAGATGCCGCATTAAGCACTTATCATGCATCAATTTACTTAATCCTCATGGCAACTTTATAAAGTAGGACCAATTAATTGTCTGATAATACAGGTAAAGAAACTGAGACACAGAGGTTTTGGGAACTTGTCCAAAGTCACGTGGCTGGTAGGAGGCAGAGTTGGGATCACCTACAGAGTCTTCTCTGGTTCTTGAGACGTTAAAATTTTCCAAACTAGAAAGAGAACCAAGCCACCACTTTGTAATAGCCCCCTGTTACACCGGGATGCCCAGCACCCTCTTCCCTGACCACGTCCTCCCTTGAGGGCCAGGAGCTTCATCTTCGTTTCTCAGAACCTAGAAGAACACACGTTGAGGTGTTGCGCCAACGTGCTGGTTGGTGTTGAGCCAACGTTTGCTCATTGAGTGAAGGTTTATCTTTGTGAGGCGGGCATGACAGCTGACATATAGCAGAGGAGGACGATGAAGATGATACAGTCACTCAGTGGGAAGCTAGGCCCAGTGAGACCCATGAAGGCAGCAAGGGTCCGCAATTACCGAGAAAGTTCTAAAAGGAAAGAAGGGCCAGCATCTAAGTCATCTCTTGCCCCAACCCTCACGAGGTGGGTCCCACCAAAGGGAAGGTCCAGATAGGGGCTCTCAGGGCAAGAGCAACATGCACAGGGGAACTGGGCCCTGGGTGGGGGTGCGATTGGGGGATGGGGAAGGTCAGGGACACCCAGGATTGGAGATTCTGGGATTTGTTAAAAGTCACATAGAGCTATTGAGAGATATGGAAGTAGAATACATGCTCTCTCACACTGCACGGCTGGCTAAAAATATATATACACTCTTGGATCCAGTCATTTGCCTTTGGGGTATTTATCCTAAGAAAATAGACATATGGTGGAAGAGGCATGGACAAAGATCTTCAAATGTAGTGTGATTTGTACTAATGAGGAAACAGAAACCATCCAGAGGTCCACCCCCAGTTGAATTGCTTCAATAAATACTGGAATATCCAGATGATAATGACATAGGAGTTCACATATTTTAAAAGAATTTTAAACAACAGAAAAATCCTCAGATTATGATTCTAAGGGAAAAGGGCAGGGCATAGAGCTGTATCTCGCATATCCTCATGGACACAGTTTGGTAAATTATAATTCTGTTGAATTAATCTACCCTGGAAAAATTTATGCAAAAATAGCTTATAATGGCTAACTCTGTTTGGGGGAAATATATGATTATTCCTTTACTTGTTATTTTTCAGTCTTTTCCAAATTTTCCACAATAAGCTTTTTTTTTAATTAAAAAAGTCTAAAAGATAGACTTAGCTAAAGCATTGGAGATGCTATGCCTTGAGTCACAAATCATTACTCTTCCCCTATCCCCTGGCAATTTCTAATACCCACACATGCAGATCTTCACCATGTAAGATGTCTTTGCTACACTCTCAGGATGGCATCACCATTCCCCACAGTTGAGCTCACACTGAAGACAAAGGCTGCTCATAGCTGGAATGTGGGGCAGCTGTGAATCTTGGGTTACAGTGCCCAGTGACAGACAACTGAAATGACGAGAGAAATTACCATGATGAGCAACACAGTCACTGTGAGCCGCCGAGCACGTAAGTTGCGGTCCTGAGATAAACACGTGCTGCATTGTTACACAGAGATTAACGTGTACTTGTTACAGACTTCAGTGTTTTGAGTGTTTTTTTCTTTTTTCTTTTGGTTTGTTTTGGTTTCTTCAAAGGCACCACCAACAATTTCAGTGTCAGCAAGTGTGTCCCAGATACTAACTAGTTGAGACCCACTGTCTTACATCGTGACGCCAATATTCAAGCGCTTTGGGGTAGGTGTGGGGATCTGGCTATTCCTTTTCCCTAAAGTCTCCCGATGAAACAGTAACCTGAGCCAAGGTGGAGCTGGAAACACTGTCCCTGATTCGGAAAGAGTCTCTAAAGATGTCTAGGAAGACACCAAAGAAATAGCTGTGAGAAAGAAAGAGACAAAAACAACTCTGTCCGTCCTAGTGGGAAACCCAATCAACCTGCAGGGCTCCTTTCTTTGTCTCTGCCTCTTTTAAATTGTTTTAAAGTGCAGCCTGTCGAAAGGGATTAAACATGGCATTTCCACTCCACATTAAAGTCATTAATGAAAACATTAACTCAAGATGAACAGTGGCCTCTGAAGGTTACTGATGTCAGTTGGAGGTGGACTGTCAGCCTCCAAGAAATCCTTTCTGGGGAATCCTGAGCCACAGGGTTATTCAGCCATTTGGCAGCCATGTACCCACCACCTACTGTCCATCCCACAGTGCTAGGACCACTGGTGGAATAATACAGAGAAGGTCTTTTGTCATTGTTAGTATTTAAAAATCAACTTTACTGACTTAGATTAAATTCTTAGTTAGATTCAATAAAATGTACTGATTTTAATTGTACAGTTTGGTATGTTTTCACAAATTTATACACCCATAAAGCCATGACCACATCAAGATACAGAACATTTCTATCACTCCAAAGTTCCCTTGTGCCCCTTTCCCTAGCTGTAAGCAACCACTGATGAACTCTCCATTACTCTAGATTAGATCAGTCTAGATTAGAAGTCCCTATTGGTGATGGCTATACTTTTTCTAAAAAAAGATTTATTTATCTATTTGAGAGAGAGAGCAAGTGAGCAAGTGCATAGAGGGGCAGAGGGAGAGGGAGAGAGAATCCCAAGCAGACCCCATGCTGAGTGTGGAGCCCGACTCCGGGGCTCAATCCCATGACCCTGAGATCATGATCTGAGATCAGGACCTGAGTCAAAACGAAGAGTCACACATCTAACCAACTGCGCCACCCAGGTGCCCCGGTGATCACTATACTTTTGAGATTCATCCCTGTTGTATATACCATTCCTTTTTAGTATTGAATACTGAGTAGTATTTTGGAATACTGAGTCGTATTCCATTGAATAGATATACCACAGTGTGTTTCTCCATTCATCAGTTGATGGACGTCTGGGCTGTTTCAGTTTGAGCTCTTATGACTAAAGCTGTTGTAAACACTGGGGTCCAGGGTAAATACTCATGAGAAGAATGTCTGGATTGTATGGGTAAAGTTTTTGTGAGAAACTGCCAAACTGTTTTCCAAAGGGTTGTACCATTTCAGATTCCCACCAGCGGTGTATAAAAGTTCTAGGGGCTCCACATCTTCATCAACACTTGGTGTTATCAGCCATTTTGGTATTAATCATCCTTAAGGTGAACAGTGGTATCTCACTGTGGGTTTTAGTTTTAATTT
The DNA here is from genome assembly GCF_003265705.2 of Callorhinus ursinus. Taxonomy (NCBI): domain Eukaryota; kingdom Metazoa; phylum Chordata; class Mammalia; order Carnivora; family Otariidae; genus Callorhinus; species Callorhinus ursinus. Next base: position 6,631,997 of record NW_027397066.1, read on the forward strand.
TCCTGGTGCCTTACAGTGTTGCGACTTTTCATTTGTGTATTGATGCTTCTGATAGCTTCTTTTGTAGAATGTCTGCCCAAGTCTTTTGTTCATTTCCAAGTGGGCTCTTGGTCCTGTTTTTATTGTGTTCTAAGAGTCCTTTATATCTTCGGGATTCAAGCCCCTGGTGAGCTGTGTACTCTGTGAATATTTCCCAGTCTGGCCTGCCTTTCCATTTCCTGCACAAGCTCTTTTACATAGCTACAGCTTTTAATTTTGATGAAATTCAATTAATCAATTAAAAAAAATGGTTCACGCTTTTTAATCCCATCTAAGAAATCTCTGCCTACCCCAAGGTTGCAAAGACTTCCCCCTATGTTCCCTCCTAGAAGTTTTATAATTTTAGCTCCTATGGTTCAGTCCATGGTCCATTTTGAGTTAATCTGTATGTGGCATGAGGTAAGAGTTCTTTAGAGTTTTTTTTTCCATGTGAATATCTAGTTTTTATGGTACTTATGGTAAGACTAACTTTCCCCATTGAATTTCTTTGACATCTTTTGTATTTCTGGATTCTATTCTGTTCCATTGGTCTGTATGGCTGTCTTTATGCCAACACCATGCTGTCTTGATTATTATGCAGTGAACATTCTATAGCACTTACTATGTACCAGGTATGGTGCCAAAGCCTTTACATATAGTAATAATTTAATCTCATAACACCTCTACGGGTATGTGGAGGCTCAGAGAGTTTAGCAACCTGCCCAAGGTCATACAGTGGCAGAGCCAGCATTCAAGGTCAGGCATTCTGGTTCCAGAGTCTTGCTCTTAACCCCTGCACTGTACTGCCCCTCCTCACTGGCACATACAGATTTAGCAAAAGGATATATGCAGGCTCCAAGGCTTTTCTTCCTTTGTACGAGGCCCTGACACAGGGACGCTGAGAAGGAGACAGGAGTCCTTGCCCTTGGCGAGTCTTATGGGTTGAATTTTGTCACCCTCCCAACAAAAAAGATAGGTTGAAGTCCTAACCACTGCTACCTCAGAATGTGATTTTTTTTTTTTTTTGGAAATAGGGTCTTTACAGAGGTAATCAAATTCAAGGAGGACATCAGGGTGGGCCCTAGTCCCATGTGACTGGTGCTCTTATAAAAAAGAGGAAATTTGGACCCAGACACACACACGGGGAGAATGCCATGTGAGGATGAAGGCAGGTTTCAGGGTGGTGCTCTCCAAGATGGGGAACACCACGGATCACCAGCAAAGCACCAGATGCTCAGGGAGAGGCCTGGAACAGATTCTCCCTCACAGCCTTAGGAGGACTCTGCCCTCTGATGCCTGGTTCTCAGACTTCTGGCCTCCAGAATGGAGACAATAAATTTCAGTCGCTTCCGCCCCTCTGTGTGTGGTACTTTGCTATGCAGCTCTAGCAAATTAACACGGGGAGCTCACGTCCCATGCAGAGCAGAGCTTGGCACGTTGTTGTTCAATGATGAAACACATGAAGAAAGAAGGAAGGGATGGAGGGAAGGAAGATAGGGTCTAAAATGTCATTTATTTCAAGTGTGACTCAAAGCTGACTTAATGTGCATTTAGAGTATTTTAGAGACATTACTTTATATGAATTTTGTAGGCCAGTCTCTGTCTCTATTGTATTCTTCATGTATATCTCAGTATAAAGTGCATGAAATAACTACTCTGTGCTTGGCAGAATCCCTGACATCTCAGGGACTGCAGAGGCCTCTGAGTCCATTGCTCGACAAGATCCTAAGGGATGTCCTGTTTTTCCTGTCCCATCTCAGGTGGGCCTTTTCTGTTCCGCTCTTCCCGTGAAGTCAGCCTCTGCCTGGCTTATCGTGCTCCTCGTGAGCGTGGGGGCCACGTGGCTGGCTGCGGGGCTCCAGAAGGAGGAAGGGCTATTGGTGGGGGCTCGGCTGCCCTCAGAGCATGCCACCTGGCTGCTCCCAGGCAGGGGGTGTGGATCACAGCACGGGCAGAGCACTCTGTCCAGATTTCAGATGCACCTTTCCACAAGTGGCCTTCATTGAGTCTTACTCAAACACCTGTGGACTGGGTGCTTGTGATGAGCTGGCATTTAACCTGGTGGGACACATGAAGACCAGGGACTGAAGGGGCATGGGTGACAACTACCACAGCCATTTCTTTAAACCTACTGTGCCACACACACACACACACACACACACCCCACTGGGGCAGGATGCCTCCTAGAATGGGGCCAGCACCCAAGTATCCCAAATGGCCGCCCTTGATCTTGACTATTTGGGGGTGGTGGGGTCCCTGAAGAGCCCTCACCACCCAGCCATTCTTGAGTCTCTAGGCAGACACTGGATTATGGCCAAGGCTTCAGTTCTGGAAGGATGGGAGGAAGTGTGGGAATGCACAGTGCCTGGATAGACAACATCTGACTTGTCTATGCCTCCCTGGATGAGACTAATTGAAAAGCAAAGGACGAGTGCCTGGAATGCTGGCCCTCCTTTGAAGTTTCTTGGCTGAAAGCGGCCAGATTCTTAACTGCCGCTCAAGGTTCTCATCTAGGGAGTCAATGTTTAAGTTTTGAAGAAAAACAGGCCCCTGTGGTGGTCACAGGCATCACGGACTCCTCGCCCCCCCGCCCTTATCCCACGCCGCCCCATATGTTACTGTCCCGACCATGATGGTTACACTTTCCTCTTTGCTTTGTGCTTGCGCCTGATGTACTAATATAATCCCATTAAAAGTGGAGACAAACTTGGCTAGAGGCCTTTCGCCACTAGAGCGTCTGGTCCCCAGGCCTGTCCTTGCTCCTACCCAGGTGTCTGGAGTCATCTTTTCATTCACCGTCTCAGGGTTTGCGGGTCACACCCGACAGAAGGGAACGGGAATGGTCTTATTGCCGTGGACTCAGCCCTCTTGGCAGAGAAAAGAATGCAAAGGCAGGCTGCATGAGAAGGAATGTCAGGTTCCGGCATTGCTAGTACTTCTGTTTTACGTCTGCAAGCGCTAATCTTTGAGTTCACAAATCTCTGTCTGAAAAACAGAGACCTTGGGAAGCTGCAGGTATCTGCAAGTTAATGGAGTTTTAAGGTCTCTGTTCAGAAGACAGGGTCTCAGAAATAATTGTCTACTTGGAACAGGCTATCTAAATTGAAAACTAAAAATAATACATTGAAACAAACCTTGTTCAGGAATTTCTATTTAAAAGACGGATGCGTGAGGGGCACCTGGGTGGCTCCATTGGTAGAGCATGCAATTCTTGATTTCAGGGACGTGAGTTCAAGCCCCATGTTGGGCTTGGTGCCTACTTAAAAAACAAAAAGATGAGTGTGTGAGATCTGTGATATCTGTTTGGGCTAAAGTTGTAAGAAATGAAAAAAAAAGCTACTTTTTAAATGATTATCATTCCAGGGTGGTCCACAATCCTTAAGTATAATAAATTTAAATGGTCTTGAGATATTTTAACTGAAGTGCAAAATCAGATATGCATAGGGGCCAAATGGAATAGAAGGGAAGGCTGGCCCCAGACTTGGCTTTTCCAAGTTCTCAAGTCCTGGGAAGTTTTTCCTTGGGTCAAAGCCCTAGCTTCTGCGGCTTCTAAGGGAAATACAACCCCCCTTTGCCTTCTCAAAAAAGGAAAAGTAGTTGGTTCTTTAGCCTGGTGGATGGGTTAGCCTGGTTGATGGGTATTAAGGAGGGCACGTCTTGAATGGAGCACTGGGTGTTATACACAAACAATGAATCACGGAACACTGCATCAAAAACTAAGGATGTACCGTATGGTGACTAACATAACATAATAATAAAAAAAAGAGGTTTATGATCATAAATTTAACTGTTCTCAATTTGGGGCAAGTGGGGAAAAAGTCAGCTCTTAAAGAGAAGGAGTTGAGGAAGAACCACAGGGTGGCCAGCTGCCTGAGAAATCAGTGCTCCACCACCAGGCGCATGGAGCCCAGAGCGCCTGGGGGACAGGTGAGGGGGTGGGGGCAGCTGGCCCTTGGAGCTGGCAACCAAGGAACAAAGGAACAGTGTGAGTCTCCACCAGAGCCCCCAGGAGCTGTGTCTTCACCTTCCTTTGATGGGCGGAGCCGGTGGGACCAGCCCAGATGCAGGGAAGCCAGAGGAAGCTCACAGAGAGATGGGGAGGGAATCGAAAGATGTTTGGTGGGGAATAAAGCATTGGTGGGCTGCAGGGAACAAACCTGCTTGCACGTGTGTCCTTGGCCAAAGTCAGAAATAGAACCACCTGATAAAAAGGTATTATCGGATCTGGGAGTGGGTGGGAGCAGGGACTGCAGGGAAACGGGCTCCAGGGAAAAACTGCCTGTGTGCTTGGGGTGGTCCTCCATGCCCCTCCCGTGAGCAAGAGCCCTCAGAACCAGGGGAGCCCCCACGTGTACATGCATGCTTCCTCTCAAGGCAACAGGTTACAGAAGCGCCTTCTCGAATGATGACATAGGCACCAAATATGAAAAGCTACTCAACCGAAATCATAATTTCTCAGCTCTAGCGGGTGCTGCCGGCTTGGATGGAGCCCTGGCAGCTGCTTGCCACCCCCCCCCCGCCCCAGGAGTTTGGGGGCCAAAGGAGAAATCCGGTTCCTCTTTTGCTTCATGTGGCCCCTCCCCTATGCCAAGGGCAGGCCTTCAAAATTCACATGGCGTTCTCTCGGTATGTGTGTTTGTGTCCAAATTCCCCCCTTTTATTTTTTTTAATGTTTAAAAAAGATTTTATTCATTTGACAGAGAGAGAGTACAAGTAAGGGGAGCGGGAGAGGGAGAAGCAGACTCCCCGACGTGGGGCTCAATCCCAGGACCCTGGAATCATGACCTGAGCTGAAGACGGACACTTAACCGACTGGGCCACCCAGGTGCCCCCAAATTCCCCCCTTTTAATAAGGATGACAATCATAGAGGATTAGTGGTCCCCTTATTCCAGAGTGATCTTATCTTAGCAAATCACATCTGTAATGACTACATTCTGAGGTACTGGGAGTTAGAGCTTCAACATATAAATTTTGTAAGGATGACAAATTCAACCCATAATAATAATTATGGGTACCTGCTTTATGCCAAGTGCTGTGAATTACTGTATAATTCTCATGATAAGACCTGTTGAGGTAGAGATTTGTATTATCTCCACTTTCCCTTAGGGAAAACAGGAACTCAGAAAGGTTAAGTAACTGGCCTGAGGTGACCCAGCTACTGAGCTGAGGGCCACGAGACCACAGAGTCCAAACACCCCACCGCCCTGCTTTGTTGCCCGGACCCACTTTCTCATCCAACAGATCCAGGGTCTTAAGATGAAGCTGTGAACTCTAAAGGTTTTGATTCTGGGTTTGTTCTGGAAGCAGAGCAGGTGGTGGAAACCAGCAGGATTTTTTTTTTTTTTTAACTTCAACACTATGGCCAAGTCCATTCCTGACAACCACACAAACTTACTGTGAAGAATAAGGAGCAAGAAGGACTTTTGTGAATTCCATTTCCCCCGATTTGAAAAAGCAGTGTCTCCACTTCTCGAAGGAATGAGGCTCATGCTCCACAAGCTGCTGCTGACCCAGGTCGCAGCTGCTGCTGACCCAGGTCGCAGCCGCTGCTCGGGCTCGTGGGGCCTGGGTGACCCTCATTGAAAGTTCACTCGGAGACTTAATGCCGCGCCGAGAAAGTCAGTTTGGAAAAACAGCTGTTTCTGCAAGATGCAGTTATTTACAGCTACCGAAGCCGATGAGCAATGCCAGGAGCCAAAGTTAATTGCCAATCAAATGAACAAAAATGTCTTTCTCAAGTTTTTTAGGTCCCAACGCCATTTTAACAGACTGTCAAAATCTTCGGAAGAAGAAAACAAATTGGGAAGTCCCTTTTGATAGGCGGCAGCCTCACAGGGTTGGATGAAACAGTGTCCGTATCTTTGGAAGCAAGGGAATAAAAACTTTGGAAGGGCCGTGGGATTTACTGCGTATTGACTGTCAGCTATGCTGCAGTGGGCCTTCCTGCACTTCGAGGTTTGCTTCCACAACAGTTCTGGAAGGCAGTAGATTCGTCTCCTGGGGCTGCGTCACCACAAACATAGTGGTTGAAAGAAACACAATCTCCTACAGCTCTGAGGATAGAAGTCTAAAACAGGTCTCAGGGGGCAAAAATCACAGCGGTTGGCAGGGCTGTGATCCTTCTGGGGGCTCTAGGCTTTGTTCCTTGTTCCTCTAGGCTCTGTTCCTTGCCTGTCCAGCTTCCGGAGGCCACCTGCTTGCCTCGTGGCTCCTTCCTCCAACAAAGCCAGCAACTGCCACTCCAACCTCTGCTTTTACTCCCACATCTCCTTCTCTGACTCTGACCCCTGCCTCTCTCTTTCACTTTGAAGGACCCTAGTGATGACACTGGGCCACCTGGTTGATCCAGGATAACCTCCCTATCTCCAGATCCTTAACGTCTTCACGCCTGCAAAGCCTCTTTTGCTGTGTAAGGTGACATACTCGTGCTTCCAAGAATCAGGACGGGGACACTGGGAGACCAGGATTCTGCTTACCACAGGTAGGCCTGGTTATGTCCACTTTAAAGACGACAAGTAAATTCAGGGATGTTGGGCAATTTTCGCCAGGCCACTCAGCTAGTAGGTGGGTGGTTGGGATTTGAATTCAAAGGTGCCGGCCCCACAGCCTCAGCTCTTTCTCCCCCAAACACATTGTTCCATCTCAGACTCCCAGCCTCACGTTGGAGTTAATCTCGAGGTACTCCGGGGATGAGGGTGAAGGCTACCATGTTAAGAACTACTCCCAGTGGACTATTCTGCATCTCCAGTTCCTGTAGATGAAACAGTGGGAGGGATGCAGATGACCGGGTACGTGTGCATGGGACCAGTGGACAGACTCCCCAGTGCACTGCCCTTGGCTTCACCTGACTAACGACTGCTGGACCTTCAGTGCTCGCCTTCCTGGGCCCTCTTCCAGGAAGCCCTCCCAGGAGAGTTCATCCCAGTGTTGCACGTGGTACATGTCTGTTTCTGGCTCTTTCTCTCTAGAACAAGACAACTTCACTGGTGACCTCCTGGCACAAGCAGGATATGGGTGTAGAATGAACGCAGGCATGAATGAATGACGCCTCCATGAGCGCTATGAAGCCGCTGCTCCCCAAAGTGGGCCCACACGGAGGTCCCTGCTTCTCTAGAATGCACGTGCCAGGTGACCGTGGTCCATCGTGCTCCACACTTGAAGGCGGCAGCAGGCCGACTCCCCGTCTGAGTTTACAAAAGTCCCCTCTATGGGCAAGGACAGTGCCCTTTTATTTATTTATTTGAGCGAGAGAGTGTGCGTGAGCTGGGGTGGGGGAGGGGCAGAGAGAGAGAGCACCTCAGGCAGAGTCCCTGCTGAGCGTGGGGCCCCATGTGTGGCTCAATCCCAGGACCCCGAGATCATGATCTGAGCTGAAATCAAGAGTCTGATGCTCAACTGACTGAGCCACCCAGGCAAGGGGCAGTGTCCTTATTACTGAAATGGGGAAATTGAGGCAGAGACCTGTTGAATAACTTCCCCAGGGTCACGCAGCTCAAAAGGGACGGAGCAGGGATCAGAATCCAGGCGGTGTGGCTCTGCCATCCAAGCTCCGAGGGGACACGCTCAAGAGCCCCTCCCCGCAGACAGCGGTGAGAGAACTGACCATACAGCCAATTTCTGAAGAGCCACAGAGCCTGCACGGCTGGTGTTCGGTCACAGGGGCGATGACCAGCATGCACTTACACTTCAACAAAACATGTCTCAGACAAGAAGGAAGGAAAGTAAAATGGAAAGCAAGTCTGGCACAAGGTCATGTGAACAAAAGCAGGGTGACTACTGCGTAAGAACAGAACACACCTGCGCACAGAAAAGCCAAGGGGAGATTTTGCCAAATGTATGTATGTTTGTAGATTTCTTCTTCGGTTCTTCCTGCTTTTCTGAATTGTACACATGCACCCTAATGAGCTCGTGATGATTCCTTACAACAACAAAATACCTTACCGACCCCCAGCCCCCAAACAAACCCTGTTGTTCCCCACCATTTCCATTCCAGACTGTGCGTTTCCATGGATCAACGTAAGCATGCATAGCCACATCGGGGGTGTGGGGCGTAACTCAAAACCAGAATTTTGTGAAACTCCCAGATTGTGAAATGGTGAGATGTTTTCCTCTAACAAAAAGACAGTGAGTGAAAGGAGGAGACGCACATCAGTCCTCAACACTTTCCTGACACCCATCTTTAGAAGCATCTTGTTAGAATGACCCACTATGAGCAAGGAGCAAAATAGAGCGTTCTGTTGAAGGCGAGTCAGAAATGGGACTGGAAGTCTCTGCACGTCTGCACTGCACCGATCCCGTCAGCAGAATTTGGTGCGAGAGAGGGAATAAATGAGCTCCTCCGTGAAGGTCTGAGAACCTCACTCTGATTCTACCCTCCCCTCTACCCTTTGGAAAGGAGCCCCGTCACGGACGGTTTGCCTACAGTGTGAGGCAGAGACCACATACCTACAAGGTAGAAGAGAATCAGACGTCTAAAAGGGGAAACTGAAGCTCACAGAGGTTGAGAGCATTGTCCAGCATCTCACGGCCAAACAATTCTAGAGCCACGATTCAAATCTCGTCTGGTCTGATGGCCCCAACCTGTGCAGTTTCTGCGAAATTCTGAAGTCCCCTAACTCCCTCCCTGCAGCATGTTGATTGTGCATCTTTGAGGCTGAGAAAGGAGGATGAACTCTGTGTCTTCCTTTGGACACTCTTGCTTACTATTAAAGTCACGCTCTGTTACACCGACCGACCGGAATGTCCTCTCTCCTTCCCTTTGCCTGCAAACTCCTACATATTTGGGGTAGAAAGATGACAGCTAATGGTTTGGAAATATTTTAAAGTCATGGCAATGGGCCTTCGGCTCACAGGGACACTGATCTGGACCCCCAGGGAGAAGCTGCCCTTTTTACTGGGTGCTCGATCATCTGTGACCAGGCGAGCGTTCAAAGGAGGGAGCTATTTCTGAAAAGAAAGACAATAGGAGAGCAAAATATAGATAATATTCTCCAGATGGGTGAAACATCTTAAAATTCAGACACCTATGGAGCGACAAAGGACATGCTCCTTTAAAGGCAAGCATGCTTGCTGCCTGGGGGGCCCCATGGCGTTGTTCACCCCACTATGATGTTCTCAGGAATAACCCCCAGTTTACTTACGGAGAAGATGGCGGCCAAAGTCTCGATGCCACCGGTGCTCAAGGTGATGTATGGGATCTTTTCTGGTGAGATCCCAGCTTTTCCAAAGATGCTATTGGTGTAGAACCAAATCTATAATGCAGGAAAGAAAAACAAGGGAGAGTCGGTGAAAGGCATCTATTTCCAAAATTAAATTCAGGTGCAAGGTGGTCTCTGAGATTTGCTGCTACATCCAGCATGGAGCTGTGTGGTGTGGCCCACTATTTGTTTCCTTCCTTCTCTCACCTTTGCCCCTTCTTCATTACTAACAGAACTACGGTACTGGGAGCAACACATGCTGAGCTCATTGTGGCGATGAGATAGGAACAGAAATCTCTTTAAAATAAGCTTTCCACCAACGAGGTGTGATCCCATTTTTTGCCCTTCCTCCTTTCTGCTGTCAGGATGGTGAACATGATGCTGGAGTTTCAGCAGCCCTCTTGGATCACTAGGTGACCTCAGGACAGCATGGTAGCCCCCATGGTAACTTTGTGAGAAACTGAAAAGGTTCCTGATCTACAAGACAATTTACTGTCATCCACTAGAAAACTGGTACAATAAATCTATAGTGGGGACAAGGTGAATGATGTCCTGAGGGTTGTGCAACACACAGCCTGCACAACTACGCATAGAGCCCCTGCTTTGGGATGGAAGCCACCTGTTCATAAGCGAGAGCAAGAAGTTGGAAGGAGCCTGTGTCCCTGCTCACTAGAGTGATTCTATAATTCATTAACCAAACCTGGGCACCTTTGAGAGTGTTAATAATTAGTTCGGAACAAGAGGCATAAATCTGGATTGCCCTGGGCAAACCAGGATGTGTGGTCCTGGGACTGCTGTACCGCCCTGCCCAATTTCCCTCAATGTCAAGTTAGGTCAGTGTGGAGGTTTCTGCCACTTGAGGCCAAACCTAACCCTAATGACACTCATGGGGCATCGGGCAATCACTGACTGGAGGTTGGAGACCTGGCTCCATGCTGAACTGGCTGTGTGACCTCAAGTAATTCACTCTGTCCTGCCACGCCCCTCCTGTGGAGTGTCCGGACTGGGTAAGAATTGTCACTGTTCACGCCCCTCCTGTGGAGTGCCCGGATTGGGTAAGAATTGTCACTATTTACTTAAAATTTCGGGTCCATAGGCTGGACACGAGTCATTTGTGTCTTCCCAATCGCAGCCATTTTCTTAAAGAGCACGAATTTGTTAAATATAGAAAACCAAGCTGTCCTTTACACGACATCTGACGAGGAAACCCGCCACCTTCGGGGGCCTTGGAGGCATTTACACCCTGATCGTTATTAAGCAGAAACATTAGAGCTCGTTGCCTATAACTTGTCAGGCCCAACGGTGGCTGGTCATGCTCTTTGCATTTGGCTCTTACTTCACTTTGGGAAAAAGCTCTCATTTCTACAAATTTGTCTTGTTACCGGCATTTGTTTAGCAAAATGTTTTTCATGCACTTGGGGGGGAAGATCCAGTTTAGGAACTATACATATCTACAGATGGCTTATCTTTTAGCGAGGGGAGTATCTTCATAAAGTTATAGGCACACTCAGAGGCCAGTAAAAACGACTGCATGTATTTCTGTGAGCTTGTGGGCACTGATGCATCTCTCGGCAAAATGCGTTTTAAGGTTCTCCTAAGACAAAGATCCTCTTGCCCAGTGTCTGGCCCACATTTGACTGAGCTGATAGATTAGAATTTTTAGATTCTACCTTTGCTTCCACATTCACCGAGTACAGAAGTGGCTCCTGATAAATTCATTCTTAGGGCTGTGACAGAAGCTAAAATTGTTCCAGAAAACCCCAATCTTCACCAGATTTGTCTGTATAATCTCCTCCCCTTTGGAAAGTAACTGTGATCTTCAGAGTTGGATCAAAGGGGCTTAAACGCCTTTCTTAACCTTTACCCAGATTCACTGATTTTTAATAGCCAAGGCTCTATGGGCCCCTTCCATCCCCCAGAATACTCTGCTGCCTCCGTCTGAACCCAGGGCTGCCAGCCCCTGGTTGATTCCACGGGGTACGTGCTCTCCTGTGGGAGATGTGCGTGCCCTGGCCCCCCCCCGTGGCCTCCTTCCTGCTCCTCACACCCCCTGCAACCTTCCCTGCTTCAAATTCTTCCTGAAACCCCAAGGTTAAAGAAGAAGGTCGCACTGCATAAAATTACATGCTCATTGTGGGGGGGGGTTGCTTACGAAAGTGGCTCTGGAGTCATTTCATAGCAAATGCATTTATCCCTCGAGAGGCAGAAATCAGCCCTTTGGACCATCTCCCCCATTCCAGGGCTTGCGAGGAGGTCCTGCTGGGCTGCTCCCAGGAGGGAGTGGGGGGAGGAGGCCTGCCCATCACACAAATTGCCTGTCTCCTTCTGCCGGCTCCAGAAGCCATTTCTCTCCGGCTGAGGCATCTTATAGAGCAGGCGGGTAGCGGCCTCTGCCTCTGTCCCACTGAGGCTTAGGTGATCTGGCAGTTCGAGGGCGTTATACACCATGGAAGCACCGGGAAAAGGTGGGGTGTGTCCTGCAGCAAACCCGCCCCGAGGAGTAGGCTTTGTGTTGGATCTCATCCATGACACCATCACGCTCTCAGGTTGCCGATAGTCTCCTCCCTTGGGGACGGACGGCGGACTGGAAGGAGCCACAGTTTGGAGGCGTGAACACCTGATTTCAACCCCAGGGCTGCCTCTGGGGAACTGTGGGTCTGTAGGCAAGGGACTACATGTATCTAAAGAAGGTAAAAAAAAAAAAAATCTGTCTTTCAGGGTGGTTGTAAAAATGTTTAAAGTGACAAAGTAAACCATCTTTAAAAGATTTTATTTTAGAGAGAGAGCGAGCTCGTGTGCAAGTGTGAGTGGGGGGGGGCAGAGGGGGAGGGAGAGGGACAAGCAGACTCCACACTGAGCGTGGGGCCCGATCTCAAGACCTTGAGACCATGACATGAGTCAGGCCCTTAACCCACTGAGCCACCCAGGTGCCCCAAGCATCTTTTATAGAATTGGTACATAACAAATGGGGGGGTATCATTCTAGAAGATTTCCATCTCTCTACTGAGACACCATGGCTCTTTGGTAAAGGAAAATGTCAGTTATGCACATGCGTTGTGGAGGAAGGCCCTCTGGGGCTGCTTCTCAGCCTGCTTCTTGACTGCCTGCCTCCAGGGCCCCAAAGCCCTCCTTCCTAACTCCTGACACAGTGTGTTAGAGACCTAGCATAACACGCGTCATCATTTTCAACTCTCTCAACAGCTTGTGAAGGTGACATTGCCTTAGGATCAGAGAGACCACACACAGCCGGTAAGGCCAAGCAGGGTGCAGACCCAGGCCTGTTTGCTTCCGGCCCCATGGTTCTTCCGCTGCTCGGGCTATGCTGGGGCTGTCTGTGCCCCTGACTGACTGGAGATTCCTCTTCCATCCATCATCTGCAACACCACCCCCCCCGCCGCCGTAACCAGGAGGCTCCTCGCTGGTGAGAGACAGAACATTCGCACAAAAGTCTGACTTTCATGCAAAGGACAAACTGCTCAGGAGGAAGACAGTTGCAGAAAATAAGGCATTTTAAGTGACAGGTCTAATTTTGGAGGAGGGAATTTGAAAGTCATTGTGAGAAGGAGGGAAAAAACAACCCCACACTGATAAGGAATTTAGAAACAACTAAATGTTAAATCCAACTTCTGCTTGATTTCTAAGGTATGCAGAAACTATTTGTCGACTTCTTAGCGAAAGTGCACTGGGCAATATGTAATGTTCACTTACTATGGTGAATGTCACCTGGGGATAGTTGTCCCCCCAGGGCACACTTGGCAACGTCTGAAGACATTTTTGGTTGTCACAGCCGGTGGGGTAGCCTACTGTCATCTGGCGGCTGCGGCCAGGGTGCTGTGAAACGTTCTATTGTACGCAGGACAGCCCCCCGTGACAAGGGATTTTCTGGCCCCCAATGTGCATAGTGCTGAGGCTGAGAGGCTGAGAATGGCTGGGTTAGTGCAGGCACCTGGGCCTTAGACGAAGTCTGGCCAAGCCTGGGCAGGTGCTCCGGGGCAGGAGCCCAAATAATTTCTGGGACAGTTAACGGAGGAAAGCAAGTTTTAAAGGGCATTTGAAGTTTTTCATCTGGTAGACAGCACTCCTCCTTGTCCCGTGCATTATTTGAATCGAGAGGCAAGAGGCGCTGGGGAGAACTGGACCGAAGCACAGGGCTCTGATGCTGAGGTGGCTGCCAACCAGTGTTTGTCCTTTTGTAGGTAAAAGAAAGGGTGTAAGACTTGTCCTATTGGCTGCCTAGGGATGACCTTGGGACACAGCCCAGTGACACATATGGGGATGCTCAAAGGGGGCCTTAGGGACCCTCCCTGCTCAGGGCTCAAGCGGCCAGACCTTGTGGCCAAATGGCTGGGGCTCAAATCCCCTTTCTACCACTTGTAGCTGTGTGACCTAGGGAAAGTCTCTTAACGTCTCTGTGCCTAACAGTGGTGTCTAACTCACAGGACAGACACGGGGACAACTTCTGGCTCACGTTAGGTGCTAAATGAATGTTTGCTTTATTATTATTACAGCTGAGCAGACAGAGGCTGGGTGAGGGTAGCGATTGGCCTAGGCTTCCCACTGCAGGCTTGTGGTCACAGTGAGACAGACAGTCAGGCCTCTGGATAAGGGTCCAGAGCTTTTTGCTCCATGTCAAGTTAAGCATGCCAAGCGGGAAATATTACTTCTGACTTAAAGATTAAAAATAATCCTAAACAAACAATAAATAGAAGGAGACTACCTCAGCATAATAAAGGCCATACATGACAAGCCCAGAGCTAACATCATACTCAGCTAATATCATATCATAATATCATCATACTCATCAAACTGAAAGCTTTTCCTCTAACATCAGAAACAAGACAACGATGCCCACTCTCACCACTTCTAGTCAATGCAGTACTGGAAGTCCTAGCCAATGCAATTAGACAAGAAAAGGAAAGAAAAGTCACCCAAAGCAGAAAGGAAGAAGTAAAATCATCACTATTTGCAAATGACATGATCTTAAATGTAGAAAACCCTGAAGATAGTGCGCGCGCGTGCGCATGCGTGCGCGCGCGCACGTGCGCGCACACACACACACACACATTGTTAGAACTAATAAATTCGGTAAAGTTGCAGGATACAGAATCAACATACAAAAATCAGTTGTGTTTTGGGTGCCTGGGTGGCTCAGTCGTTAGGCGTCTGCCTTCAGCTCAGATCATGATCCCAGGGTCCTGGGATTGAGCCCTGCATCAGGCTCCCTGCTCAGCGGGAAGCCTGCTTTTCCCTCTCCCACTCCCCCTGCTTGTGTTCCCTCTCTTGCTGTGTCTCTCTTTGTCTCTGTCAAATAAAAAAATGAGAAAATAAAAATCTTTAAAAAATAAAGAAAAAAACAAAAATCAGTTGTGTTTCTATATACTAACAATGAACCATCTGAAAGGGAAATTATGAAAATAATTGTATTTACAATAGCATAAAAAATACTTGGGCATAAAGTTAGCTAAGGAAATGAAAGACTTTTGCACTGAAAACTAAAAAACACTAAGGAAATAAATTAAATACACAAATAAATGGAAAAATATTCCGTTCATAGATTAGGAGATTTAATATTATTAAAATGGCCACACTACCCAAAATGATCTACAGATTCAATGCCATCCCTATGAAAATCCCAATGGCATATTTTCCAGAAATAGAAAAAAAAATCCTAAAATTTGTCTGGAACCATATCTTTAAAAAGAACAAAACTGAAGGCATCCTATTTCTCTTTTCAAAATATATTACAAAGCAACAGTAATTAAAACAGTGTGATACTGACATAAAGACAGACATATAAACTAAGGAAACAGAATAGAGATACCAGAAATAAACCCATATGTGGTCCACTAATTGCCAAAGGGTGCCAAGAATGTTCAATGGGGAAAGGATAGTCTGGCAAATGGTGTTGGAAAAATTGGATACCCACATCCAAAGGAATGAAAACGGATGCTAATCTTCACTCAAAATGGATTAAGATTTTAAACACAAGAACTGGAAAAATCCTAGAAGAAAACATAGGAGAAAAACTTTGTAACATTGTTCTTGGCAATGATTTTTTTTTTTTTGGAGACGACAACAAAAGCAAAAATCAACAAGTGTGACTACATCAGACTAAAAAGTTTCTTCACAGCGAAAAAAAATAATCGACAGAGTGGAAAGGCAATCTACAGCATGGGAGAAAATATTGGCAAACCATATATCTGATAAGGGGTTAATCACCAAAATATATAAGGAACTCCTACATCTCAATAGCAAAACAAAATAAGTTAAAACAAAACCCCCAAAAGCCTCCAAACAACTCCATTAAAAAATGGGCAAAGGACTTGAACAGACATTTCCCAAAGAAGACCTACAAATGGCCAACAGACACACATGAAAAGACACTTGACATCACTCATCAGAGAAACGCAAATCGAAACCACAGCAAGATATCAATCACCTCACACCTGCTAGGATGTCTATTATGAAAAAAAAAAGTGCTGGTGAGGATGTGGAAGAATTAGATCCCCTGCACACCGTCAGTGGGAATGCAAACTGGTGCAGCCACTCTGGAAAATGGTATGAAGATTCCTCAAAAAATCAGAACTGCAATATGAGTCAGCATCCCACTTCTGGGTTTTTATCCAGATCGAAATCAGGATCTCGAAGAGTTATCTGCACTCCCATGTTCAATGCAGCAATATTCACAGTAGCCAAGGTGTGGAAATATCCTAAACGTCTGTCGGTGGACTAATGGATAAAGAGAATGTGGTATGTGTACGCATGATGGAATATTATCCGGCCTTGAAAAGGAAGGATATCCTGCAGCATGTGACCGCATGGATGAACCTGGTGGACACCATGCCGAGGGAAAAAGCTGATCACCAATACTGTACGCTTGCACTTTCATGAAGTAGCTAAAGTAGCCAAACTCACAGAAGCAGGGAGCGGAGTGGTGGTTGCTAGGGGTTGTGGGAGGAGGAAGTGGGGGGCTGCCAATCAACAGGTGCAAAGTTTCAGTGAAGCAAGATATATACGCTCTGCAGATGGGCCGTAGGACACCGTGTCTACAGTTCACAATCCGGCATTGTGCACCCGAACGTTTGTTAAGGAGGTAGATCTCACATTAAATGTGCTCATGACAATAGCAAAACAGACGAAAGGCAGTCACCAGGAGGAGGGTGGGATACCTGCTAGCTAAGACCTCCCCAGGGCTGGCCCTTGGAGCCGACGAGATGGTTTCTCCCCATCCCATGCCGATGCAGTGGGGTTTACAGATACACCCTAGTGGGATTTATGTAGGAAGTTACATAGAGAATGCAAATTGGAAAATTGTGTCCCAGGAGAGGAGAGAATTCTGTTTAGAAATGTCATGGTTCTCAATCCAAATGCCTCATTAAATACAGATTCCGTATGTGGCTTTTACTACTCGAAATGTTAGCTCTAAGAAACGGATCTGCCCCCTCTCTACCTTCTCAGAACAGGGAGGGCGGCTTTGAGCCTGGAGGTGCAAAGAGGAGGAAGGGGCAGCCCCTGTCCAAGGCCATGCCCTTGGCCCAGGCCCCTCCTCCTCCTGCTGACTTTAACCAGACCAAGGAAAAAGGTAAAAACAAGTAAGTTGCAAGATGATTTCATTTCATCCCAATGTTTCCAAAAATAGAATCAAGAGTAGTTGAAATGCGGCAAGACACGATGGGTAGAACTTTCCATGCTGTCACCTTTCCCTCTCCGGACAGGGATGCCTCCCCTTCTATGTCACCTCCCCAAACATACCCCAAACGCCCTCCCTGCGGACTTTCAGGGGATGCCAGGCTCATGAATGCAGAGGAGCTGTTTTGTCTGGGGCTCTGTGGAAGGTGCCCTTTATCCTCCTCTGGGCCCAGCCCCACTTCTCCTGAGCCATGCAAGTACCTCTACACTGCCCCGCCAACTGGCTTGCATACCTTTGTAAATGGGGAACTTACCACTCCTTGAGGCAGACCCACTGTTTTTCTCAGAAGCAACAATGATAATGATCCTGAGTCTGTCTCCCTGGGATTCTTGGATTCTACCTTCAGGAGCCCCCAGGAGAGAAGGGGCAGCTGTGTCTATCAGAGGGTTGGGGAACTTCATGGAAGACCCCCCCACCGATATCCCTGCCCACATCAGCTCAGGCCCTGAAAATGTTTTCCTTTCAGGCCTGAGGTCTTCTTAGACCAAAGCTGCATGTTGAAATCAGCCCAACCAAGAGTACTTTTATTTAAATCATCTTTCACTGACAACTTCCTAATACCCATTTTAGTAAGAAATCTGAGTTTTAGGGATCAGAAATTATAATGGTAGGCAGCATTTATTAAGGCGCAACTGTGTAGCTGCTGCGTTGAACACTTTGCATGGATTATTTCTTTCAGTATTACGTCAGCCCATTTTACAGATGAGGAAACTGAGGATGGATCAGACTGTGGGATTGCCCGATGGCGCAGAGCTGGTGGAAGTCGCAGAGCTGGGACTGGATCCTGGTACTGAGGCCCAAGCCCTGCCCCACCCCGCCCTCCCCTCCCTCTAGTTCCTCCCTTTGCGCAGGGATGCTCACCGCATTGAGACCACAGAGCTGGTAGCAGGCCATGGTGGCGACCACAGTGAAGACCTGCCAGCGCACCAGGGGACTCCGGAGCAGCTCCAGCACGGACACCAGCTGGACGTTCCTCTGCACGCGGCTCTCCATCAGGACCTCCTCCACCTCTCGGGAGACATCCTCTTTGCCCAGGAAAGTCTGGAAGGCTGCAAACAGGGGCAATCACAGATTTTTGGCAGGGATCAGGATGTTTGCTGAGTCTGACACTGGGCTCTGCGGGGATAGTCCCACCACCCAGACTCACACATTGTCAGGGAGATAGCTGGCAGGGGCCTTTGAAACCATGAAATTCCAAGCCTTTGTTTGGAAATAGGAAAACGGAGGCCCAGAGATGTATGGTGACGTGCCCAAGGTCACCTGGTTGGCTAGGAGAAGAGCCAGGAGAGAACAGAAGTCTCCTGATTGCCCCCAGAGGGAAGAGGAGCATGTCCAGGTTTCAAGTCCCATTGCGATCACAGCGCATTGGTCCATTGTTTGTAACCATTCCTGCCTCACATGCCTCTGGTAGTAATGGAACGACGTATACACAGTAACCCCTAGCTCAGAGCTTCGCACACGGGAGGTGCTCTTTTGATAAGTATTTATTGAGCGCCTCCTGTCTGCCTGGCCCTGGGTGCTCATCCTTGTCGGAGGTATTCAGATGGTCAGACTGCCTGCCACTTGGCCAGGATGCAGGAGTAGATTCTATCATCGGGAAGAGAGCTGAACTAAATGCCCTCCAAGGCCCTTTCCATCCATATGACCCTGGGGAACACAGGAACCGTGGGTGGACATATTCTCAAAGAGCTAGTCTTCCCAGGATTCAAACTCACCCTCGTGACTTATGCCTTTTCCAGACTGAACACTGCACATTTCCAGCCTCAGGGAACCTGCCATTTGTTACCAAGCCCTTAATTGTGCAAACCTCCATGTATATAGATGCAAAGGTGGGTAGACTGATTAGACCCCTGAGATCATGATAATCAGATAAAAGAGCCACTTTTAGAACACGGATTTAAATATTCAGCGCTCTAGTATTTATCCTCCTACAGGGAGAGGTGGCTTTGGTTGACGGCTCCTGTGGACAGTGCATCCCAGACACAGTGGGCATCATCCTTGAAAACACTGCTCTGCACTGCAGGGCAGGTGGAATTGCTCTTCTTAAGTAGCAGGAAAGTAAAGGCTATTAAACTTGCTCCAGATTCTACGAAAAGCAAGCCCACGAAGCCTCCGGGGTGTTATTTCCAGCAGTACACTGAAAACGGCTTCAGAATCTTTCTTTTACAAAGCGATGATTTAATACTTTTCTTAGCATTTTATTAAGAATAAATGGAAGAAGTAGCCGAATGAGTAACGTTTCCACATCATTCACTACACCATAGTATTGCTAACACTTTCTCAAAGTTCAAAACGCAACACTCATTTGATAAAGTCATCCTAAAGTTTTAGGGCAGAAAAATATTTCTTTCTCCTTCCTGACATACATACTTTCCATGTAAAATAAAGACAAATTTATAGCCTATGTTTTTTTTCCTTTCCCACCTTGGCTGCCAGGAAGCTCTCAGCTAAATTTGATGTTCAGCTCTTTAACAGAGTTTCCTGGAACAAAATATCTCTTCTTTCTTAAAAGCTGTGATCTCCTTCTTTTCAAGCATCAATTTAATTACCTGCTGTGTATGTGTTCGTAAAAATAGTTTCTACTTGCTCCACATCCCTTATTTTATTAAAGATTTATTTATTTATTTTAGAGAGAGAGTGTGGGTGTGGGGGGGGGGGCAGAGGGAGAGAGAATCCCAAGCAGACTCCCCTCTAAGCACAGAGTCCGATGTGGAGCTCAATCCCAGGACCCCTGAGATCATGACCCGAGCTGAAATCAAGAGTTGGACGCTTAACCGACTGAGCTACCCAGGTGCCCCTCCATACACCCCTTCTTACAAGTTTCCTGTGACTGGGTGAGGAAGAGTATCTGGTGAGGGAGAGAATCATGGCAGACACGGAGATGCACCATTCACTGATGGATGAAGGGGGCAGGAAGGGGTGGGGGGCCTCCCGTGGTAAATCCTAATGCCATCCTCTCTTTGGGGGCCACACTCTTGTGGTCGAGTGGAGACATGGCCTCGCATCCTCCACTGCCTCAGCCTCGAGGCCCACCTGAGCCGGGCCCGACCGCCGTCTGGGATGCTCGGGGGAGGGGGATGGGGGGGAAGGTTGGCTCTGCCAGGCCCTGCCGACTGGCGGACAGTTGAGTTTCAGGCTCCCCAGGCTGATGCTCAGGAGCACACAGCCCTTGGGGAGAAGCACTGGCTTTTTTAAGGGACAGTCTCAGGGCTGGCTGATCGAAACGGGGGCCCCGTCCAGGCCCAATTCTCGGCACGTACGAGCTCCAGGCAGCGTGCCAAGTACAGCAGCTAGAGGGACAGACGCTGCAGACCCTGCACAGGCAGCGTCCTCATCAGTCACTCACTTTTCCTAACGTGCATTTTGTGGAATGCCGATTCCCAGAGAAGCTCCATGGAATAAAATGCCTTGGTCAAAGAAGTTTAGTAGCATTGTACACTCTATCTCTTGGTTCAAATGTCACGTTAATTACATAATAAACGTTCTGATAAGTCCTGCATACAGACAGCCATTTAATTGTTGTTTTGCTCCACATTTCCTGCATATATTTGCTGGAGCACCTACTCACAACCTGCAGAAGATCGTCAAGAAATTTTATTCTAATTCTATATGACATGTGTCACAGAGGGAGTGAATCCAGGATGTCCCCATGGCCTGAAGGAAGAATCCCAATGGAGGACATGGATCAGAGAGTAGAGGCAAATATCACACCATGAAAAGCAGAAAGAGCTCAGATGTCCTCCCAAATAAATCCATATTCTAGTCCCCAGAACCTGCTCATAGGTTAGCTTCTATGGCCACAGGGACTTCACAGATATGATCGACTTAAGGATCCTGTGACGGGGAGGTTATCCTGGATTATCTGGGTGGGCTCAATGTTATTATGAGGATCCCTGTAAAAGGGAGGCAGGAGGTCAGAGTCAGAGCAGATGTGTTAGAAACAGAGAATGGAGGGGATGCACTTTAAGGATGGAGGAGGAGTCAGGAGCCAAGGAATGGGGGTGCCTCTGGAAGCTGGAGACCTTGTAACACCCTGGTTTTAGCCCAGCGAGATCTCTTTTGGAGTTCTGACCTCCAGAACTATAAGATAATAAATCGATTTTTTTTCTTTAAGCAATTGCCAAAAAATTTGCTTCAGATAAGGCTTGACCCAGCCGCTCAAACTAAATCACTAAGTAACTACCAAATTTCTTTCACGTATCCCTGTATCGTTTTAAGCCACTAGATTTGTGGTAATTTGTTAGAACAGCCAAAGAAAACTAACACAGAGCCATTTTAATTAGGCAGAGGTAGCTCCTCCCCAACTCCCACCACTCACTTTGAGTGTGACATGGGAAAAGCATCTGATCTCTCAAGCTTTAGAGTGCTCTTCTTGCCAGGTGGGGCTGACCTCAGCCCACCTAGGTCTCTGGTCATTATGACAGCTCCTCAGGGCAAGGATGCAGAGCAGTAGCCCAGAGCCTGGCTCACCGCAGATGCAACACCCATAACGTCCCCTTGCAGGGACAAGTGACGCCAGCATCATGCAAAATCTAAAAAGGGCAAATTTGGGGTGTGTCTGCCCAGTGCTGTCTGAGGTCTAGGAGGAAGGGTTGGAAGGCACAGGGGCCACAAACTCCAACTAAGTGGCCACAGACACAAGGTTTAAGCTCTAGAACCAGGCTGCTAGGGCTGGAGCCCTTGCTATGCCATGTCCTGGCTGGGCGACTGTGGCTGAGTTGCTCAGCCTCTCTGTGCCCTAATAATGCCTGGCCTGTGGGCTGTGGCTTGCAGACCAGGTGATGGGCATACACCTGGAGAGGTGCCCAGCCCTGGAAAGTGCTCATTGAGTGTCCCACGTAGGTTGGGAAGCCCACTGGGGTGGGGCCCATGGGCTTCCCTAAAGGTCAGTCTGGCTTCTAGGCAAGGGCCTTCCTGGGGGCTGCCTCTCTGGGGGCCCCAGAACGGAGGACAGTACTAGCCTGGCAGCTAATTCTGCCTGAATGTTCATGGCTGCCTGGAACTTGACTGCAAGGGATCCTGGGGTTGTCCCCCCTGCCCAGTGAGGGAGGGTGTGGATGCTGGGTCAGGGCAGAATCTGGCAGAGCGGGGAGGTGGCTCACGTGCCACATGTCAGCTGTACCCAGGTGGACAACACAGGCCTCGACCTCCATCGGGTGGGCCTGGGAGCCTGCTCCTGGCCAGAGCCTGGATGGCCTCAGGGATTTGGAAGTGGGCTGGTGTGCCAATTAGGGAAATGAGTGCAGTCCCGTAGAGCTCCTTTCCTTCATGATCGCCAAGGGCTGAGCCGCAACATTCTGCCAGCCCAGTTTCACACTGGCAGAACGAAATAAATAAATGAAGAAGAGCAGGTGCTCTTGACTTGGTCTGACTCACGTATCTGAAGTTTCCAGATCAGTGAAGCAGTGACTGAGGTTATGCCTGTACTCAGAGAAAAGAGCTGGAAGCTGACTGCAGCCCACATCAGGCCCTCAAATACCCACCAGCGCCACGCCCCGAGCAAAACGTGGAGAGGTGTGCGGCAGAGAGGAAAGGTGGACGTGGGCGGTGGGGACAGACTGATGGGGCTCTGTCCGGCATCTGCTGCCTACTAGCCTGGCGCCTGGGCCCGTCTCGAGCAACTCACGCACCTCTGCTTCCTCAGGTTCCAGACCATCTGGTGCAGTAACACCCGCCTGGTCTGTGCGCGCCTGTGACCAGGTATGCACTGCAGTGGCGGGGTGGTTAAGGGCCCCGACTCTGGGGCCACACTGCCTGGGGCTCAAATCCTCGCTTCTCTCCTCGTCACCTAGTCTGATGCCACGTGAGGTTCTTGATGTTCCTGTGCCTCAGTTTCCTTATCTGTAAGATGGACAGAGCAGCATCGGGGCTGTCTGCAGTGGTAAAAGTCAGCGCACACGAGGTCCTCAGAACACTATCGCTCTTAACGGGCGACGAGCACTGGAGGTCCGCGAACTATTCCAGGAGGCCTTGCTACACCCCTCACCCCTTCCTTCTTCTCTTTTTTCTTCCTTTTTAGCCTGACAAATGGTACAAAACGCTATAACCTTCCATTGTGGGTTGAATTGTGTCCCCATAAACAGATGTCGAAGTCCTAACCTGGTAACTGTGAATGTGACCTTATCTGGAAGCAGGGTCTTTGCAGATGTGATTGTCAGTGAAGATGAGGTCACACTGGATGGGCCCTTAGTAAGAAGAGAAGAGACACAGAGACAGACACACAGGGAAGACAGCCCCGTGCGGATGGAGGCAGAGTTTGGAGAGTAAAGCCACAGGAGGCCAAGGTCGGCGGGCACACGCCAGAAGCCGCGAGAGGAAGCAGGTCTTGCTGACAGGTTGACTTTGGACTCCTGGTCTCCAGAACGGGGAGAGAACCCCTCCTGTTTTTAGTCCCCAGTTTGTGGCGCTTTGTTAGGCAGCTACCGCACTGGATGGTCTCTGTTAGCATTTCTCGCCTCCTGCTAGAGCAAAGCAAACGGCAGCCTGGGGACTTCCTTCCTGTGACCTGGAGGGCCTGTGACAAGGCAGGCAAAGGGACTCCCGGCGGACATGGGGCCATGGGCCTTTGCAGTCTTGTGCCCAGCACAGTATGGAGCTCCTCTTCTGCTCGGAGCAGGGCTCAGGGCTTCTAAAACTAAAGGTTTCACCGAAGCATTTATTTTCAGCAGCAATTGGGATTGAAGTTTGAGTTTATTACCGACAGCAGTGGGATCCAAAGCGGGGGATGCAGTAGAAGACACTGGAAGTCCTGTTTGTACTGTTACAACATCTCATTATGGACCGACCCTGGAGCCTTCCCATGAACCACATGAGGGTAATGGGGGCTCTGCCATGAGAAGGGGCTGACAGGGGGCTCCTCACCTTTGCTTTCAGTCTAGAGCGATACATTTCAGCTTACGTGTCCCATTGACTGGTGGGACTTGGGAATGGTAGTGTTTGGTTCTCATAGAATTAACTCTGATGAACATACAGGCGGCTTATAAAGAATCCTCCAAAGAAGGCATGAATTAAGGTAAGACTGAGGTTTCTGCACAAAGACAGGAGCCAGCAACCACCTCTGCTCTGGGTGCAAGCCCACTGTCAGCTTCCCAACAGCAGGCTGCCTGCTGAGGTTTGAAAACTTAAGACATAAATAATCCACCTCTTCAAAGTAAAGATAGCATTTTAAGGAGAGTGAGAAAAGTAGCAGGTTTTCAAAGGAGATTCCTCTGTGGAAAGACAGTTGTGGAAACGGTGCCATCACCGTGTGGCCTGGGACCCAAAGTGCTGCACACCGGTCACCAGGTCAAATTCCCACATCTGCACATTAAAAAACAAAATCCGTGCAAACAGTTCCAAAAGCGTTCCTGTTTGAAAATACTCCAGATGAAGAGTTTCAGTGGGTTTTGCTAAATCATGGCTGTCAAAACATAAAAAGGCAACATTGTCTCCTGATTTTGCAGGAACAAAGGAGTGAAGCCCTGAGGGTGGAAATCTACCTGCTCCAGCCCCCCCCCCCCCCCCCCGCCCCCATCCCCGACACTGCATTCCTAGCAGATGGGACTGCAAGACTAATACCAAATTCCAAATGTGTTAAGTTCAGCCAGCCTTGCTGCCGCCTTCCATTTGGATCTACATTGTTTTCTGAGGTTCTTTTTGAGCTCTCATCACCATTCAGGTCAATACTGCAGTGTTAGCGGCTAACGCTTACTGAGAGCTACTCTAGGTCAGCCACCATTCCACATGCTTCATAGGCCTTTTCTTATTTGATTTTCATATAACTGTCCCCTGAAGGAGACACCGCTAGTGTCCCTGCTTTGCAGGTGAGAAGAGAGATGAAACTTATCCATGGTCAGGAGAATTAGGATCCCTGAGAGCAGAGCCTGAGACAAGGATTTCGTGTAAGAAGTTGATACACATGATGGTTGCAGAAAGCAGGTGTGAGGGGAGAGGGAGAGTGAAGCAGGGAAGGGAAAGCTGCACAAGACACATCACTGAGGAGCCTACTATGGACGCAGGGGTCAGTTCTGCTGGACTTCTGACTAGAACATGGAACGTCTCCCAGAACGGTTCCACAGGGGAGGCTGGGCATCTGTCCACCAGCTCCCCATGTGCACGCATGAACTCCCATGCATGCACATTGCACTGAAGATGGGCTGAGCTGCATTGTGGCCACAGAGAAGGCCTGACTATGCAGGGAGACACCTGCTGTGCTGGAGGTGCAGGAAATGTCAGCCTGCGTCTGCACTCACAGGGGACTGTCCCACAGCTGGGCTGAAATCAGAGTGAACAGAAGGATGGTGTGATGGGGACACCAAGGGAAACCACTGCTGTCAGCACTGGTAAATGTAGCAGCTGGGAGTAGAACCCCAGCAAGGGCTCCAAAACCCTTGCTCTGGAGGCTCGGTTATGATCCCTGGGAATTTAGACCCAGGACTTTCAGATCTTCCCTCCTTCCCCCCTCCACCCCCTTACTGCTTCCTTCCTTCCTTCTTTTCCTGCCTTTCTTCCTAAGTCTTCATTTCATATCCTGAATTCTTGAAGAGCCTAGAAGCATGCTCAGGCTTCATCTCACCCATCTGTTTGCCCATCACTTGCGTCAGACTGAGCCAAAGGCCTGAGTTGTAAATCAGCACCAATTTCCTTACACTTTGGAAGCACAGAGAAGATTGGTTTGAATTAACTCTTGCATTCTTTTTTCACCCAGAGCCCCTAAATAACATTCCCTTCCTTCCAGTCTCTAGAGGAAGGCCTGGAATCTGCCTCTGGAGCTGGGACCCTACTCACAAAGGGGCAGGAAACCATGCAGGGAGGGGACAAAGCACATTAGTGCAGTGTCGGGGGTGTCCTGAGGCTGGTAAATGGCTCTCACTGATGCTGCTGTCATCACTGTGGTCCTACCAGATCAAGGCAGGTGCTTACGCTGGTGTAAGGCTTACGACACCTCATGCCAGAGGCTGGGTCTTATTCAGGGCCTGGCATGCAGCAGGTGCTCAAACCACGTTGGATGAATGTAACTGGTCCCTCCTCATATTTGCTTAGTTTGAAGAAGGGGATCCTCTGGGAGGAGAAGCCTAGATGTGGATAAGTTTGGACTCCTTGGCTCTGAGGTCAGAACGAGGACCAATGGCAGCAGCTGTGATGCGTCAGAAGTCAGCTCACCACGAGGAAGAACTGTCTGACTGATGTGGCCAAGGGGAGATCAGGCGCTTTCACAAGCAGGGAGCTCCCCATCACTGGAGGTGTGCAAGGAAAGGCATGATGACTACCTGTCAGAGATACTGTGGGAGGGACCCAGGCATTGAACAGGAAGAAGGACAAGGTCTCTTAAGCAAGTGGAGAACCCAAGAAGTGTTCAGGTTCTACGGAAACCTGCGAGAGAACGAGATGAGGGCATCTAGGGGGCAGGGAGCAGACAGGACAGACACTTTCAATTTTAACTAGCTGTCCACGGAGAGAGAGGAAATGGCCTTAGAAATTCAGTCAGTGAGTCCATTTCAAAAGGACATTTGCTCGACAGATGCTGGCGGGGATGTGGAGAAAGGGGAACCCTCCTACACTGTTGGTGGGAATGCAAGCTGGTGCAGCCACTCTGGAAAACAGTATGGAGGTTCCTCAAACAGTTGAAAATAGAGCTACCGTACGATCCAGCAATTGCACCACTGGGTATTTACCCCAAAGATACAAATGTAGGGATCCGAAGGGGTACGTGCACCCCGATGTTTATAGCAGCAATGTCCACAATAGCCAAACTGTGGAAAGAGCCAAGATGTCCATCGACAGATGAATGGATAAAGAAGAGGTGGTATATATACACAATGGAATATTATGCAGCCATCAAAAGGAATGAGATCTTGCCATTTGCAACGACGTGGATGGAACTGGAGGGTGTTATGCTGAGTGAAATAAGTCAATCAGAGAAAGACATGTATCATATGACCTCACTGATATGAGGAATTCTTCATCTCAGGAAACAAACTGAGTGTTGCTGGAGTGGTGGGGGGTGGGAGGGATGGGGTGGCTGAGTGATAGACTTTGGGGAGGGTATGTGCTACGGTGAGCGCTGTGAATTGTGCAAGACTGTTGAATCACAGAGCTGTACTTCGGAAACAAATAATGCAAGATATGTTAGGAAAAAAGAAAAAGAAGAAGATAGCAGGAGGGGAAGAATGAAGGGGAGTAAGTCGGAGGGGGAGACGAACCATGAGAGACGATGGACTCTGAAAAACAAACTGAGGGTTCTAGAGGGGAGGGGGGTGGGGGGATGGGTTAGCCTGGTGATGGGTATTAAAGAGGGCACGTTCTGCATGGAGCACTGGGTGTTATGCACAAACAACGAATCATGGAACACTACATCAAAAACTAATGATGTAATGTATGGTGATTAACATAACAATAAAAAAATTTTTTAAAAATGTAAAAAAAAAAAAAAGGACATTTGCTTATAGAAAATAACCCTCCAGGAGGGGTCTGTTCTCTTGAATCTCCAAGTCACTTAAATAGTTCATCTGATCTACTTGGGTCCTCTCCCTGCTCAGGCTCCCACTCTCGCCCTTGCATTTGAAGTAAAAGCTTCCCATGGCTCACACCTCATATTCCTGGCCATGTTCTAATCACTAATTCCAAAGAACTTGAAAAAGGAATGAGAATTTTCATTTCCCAAGTGGAGAGAAAATCCTCTGGGCAGTACGGTCAATTTCTGGGCTGGGAGAGGAAGTTCTTATGTAATCAGATCTTGTACCAGTTAAGGACTCGTCTTCATACAAGGGGAGTCAAGAGACCAAGCAGGGGAGACCAAGCAGGGGAGAAGAAGCAACATTACTGTGTATCTACTATGTGCCAGACTTCGGGCTAGGTGTCTTACAGACCTTATCGGGATAACCTAGTGTTGTTCTGTTCTCTGAGCCTCAGAAGAACTGGGAAATGTACCAGAGATCCCAGGTAGAAGGTGAGGGAGTCAGTGTTCCAGCTTGATCTTTCTTTGCACACACCTCAACGAATGACGAAAAGAAACCACAGAGATGAAAAGCTAACAAAACTAAATTCAGTTCATTTCAACTAACCTGCAGTTTTTTAGAGCTTGCTATGTGTCGGGGGATGCAAAAGTGTCCTCTGTTAGGGGAAGAAAAAGGCACAGTTTCTACTCAGAAGGAGTCCTTTAGGGGGAGACAGAACACATCTCATGCAACTCCAGGTGCATAGTGCTGGATGTGGGGCCTGCAGGAACCTCAGGACACCCCCACAAGTTCAGTGCTCCTACTTGCCTTTTAACAGATGGGGAAACTGAGGCTCAGAGGGATGAAGTGATGTGTCCAAGTCACACGGCAGAGCTGCCATTCCAGCCCCCATGGTGCTGCGTTCCTGGGTTGGTGCAAGCATGACTTGGGCTGATCTTGCCAGGAGGCGGTCACTGAGAGCAGATCTTGTATCATGCATCCCTTGTCCAAGAGGTTAGGTCAGGCCATAGGCAAAGGGGAAGTCCTCCTTCCCCAGAGTGCTCTTTAGATGTCTGCTGGCATTCTGTCTTTGCAAGGATTGTTTCTGCATGTAATGCAATTAGCAGTTGCATTCATGCTGTCAGGATCTCTATATAGCTGTACCTTATTTTTTTCCATTAGTGAATGAATAATTTATTATTACTAAGATAAAAAAATTATTCTCTTATGGTAGGGACACTGAACATGAGATCTGCCACTGAACATGTTTATAAGTGCACAATGCAGTATTTAAGTGCACAACAGACACAATGTTGTACAGCAGATGTCTCGAATTTATCCATCTTGCATAAACTTTATACCCACTGATTGCAACTCCCCGCTTACCCCTCCCTCACAGCCCCTGGCAACCACTATTCCATAGTTTGGTTCTATGAACTTGACTATTTTGGATACTTTAAGTGCGTGAGGTCAGGCAGCACCCTCCTGTGACTGGCTTATTTCACGCAGCATAAGGTCCACCAAGTTTATCCATGTTGTCACACACTGCAGGATTCCCTTCTTTTTTAAAGCTGAATAATAGTCCATTGCATGTGTATACCACATCTTCTTTATATGTTCATTTATCAATGGACATTTAGGTTTCTTACACATCTTGGCTACTGTGAATGGTGCTGCATTGAACATTTAAGAGTGCTAATATCTCTTTGAGATCTTGATTTCAATGCTTCTGGATAAATGCCCGGATGTGGGACCGCTGGTCATATGGTATTTCTATTTTTCATTTTCTGGAGAAGACTCCCTACTGTTTTCTATAGTGGTTGCGCCATTTTGCATTCCCGCCAATGGTGTGCAAGGGTTCCAATTTCTCCATGTCCTCACCAACACTTGCTTTTTGAGTTTTTGATACTAGCTGTTTTTTTTGATGTGAAGTGATATCTCACTGTGGTTTTAATTTGCATTTCCCTGATCATAGCAATGTTGAAATTTTTTCCACAAATCCATTGGTAAAGTATGTCTTCTTTGGAGAAATATCTATCCAAGTTCTTTGCCCATTTTAAAATAAGGTTACTAGATTTTTGGCTATTGAATTGCAAAAGTTCCTCATTTTTTTGGATATTATTAGCCCCTTATCAGATATACGGTTTGCTAATATTTTCTGTCACTCCACAGGTTACCTTTGCACTCTGTTGATTATTTCCTTTGCTGTACAGATGCCTTTTAATTGGACGTAGTTCCCCTTATCCATTTTTACTTTTGTTGCCTATGCTTTTGGTGTCATATCCAAGAAATCCCTGCCAAAACCAATATTAGGAAGCTTTCTCCTTTTGTTTTCTTATAGGAATTTTATGGCTTCAGGTCTTACATTTAAGTCTATAATTTATTTTGAGTTGACTTTTGTGTATGGTGTGAGCTAAGGGTCTAACTTCATTCTTTTGCATAAAGAGACCCAGTTTTCTAGTTATCCTGTATCCAGAAGACACTACAGCCTACAGCCAACAATATGCTCAATGGAGAGAAACTGAAAGTCTTTTCTCTAAGGTCAGGAACAAGGCAAGGATACCCACTCTCATGACTTCTACTCAGAAGTCCTAGCCAGAGGAATTAAGTGAGAAAAGGAAAGAAAAGACATCTAAATTGGAAAGGAAAAAGTAAAATCATCCTCGTTTGCAGACAACATGATCTTATATATATAAAACCCCAATGACTTCACCTGAAATACTGTTAGAACTAAACACATAGATTCAGTCAAGTTGCAGGATACAAAATCAACATGCAAAAATCAGTTGCATTTCTATACATGAACAGCAAACCACCCTAAGAGGAAATTAGAAAAAATAATCCCCTTTACAATAGCCTCAAGAGAAGAAAATACTTAGGAACAAGATTACGAAAGGAGGAGAAGGACTTTTACACTGAAAATTATAAAACACTGATGAAAGAAATTAAAGGGGACACAAAGAAATGGAAAGACACCCTGTGTTCATGGTTGAAAGATATAAGATTGTTAAAATGACCATATTACCCAAGGCCATCAAGAGATTCAATGCCATCTTATTAAAATCTCAAAGGCATATTTTACAGAAATAGAAAAAAAATAATGTTACAATTCATATGGAACCACAAAAGACCATGAGTGGCCAAAACAACTTGAGAAAGAACAAAGCAGAGCCATCAGGGTTCCTGATTTCAAAATAAGCTGCAGAGCTACCATAATTCAAACAGTATGGTACTGGCATAAAAAGGACAGACACAATAGACCAGTGGAACTGAATAGAGAGCCCAGAAATAAACCCACGGCTATACAGTCAACTGATTTTCAACAAGCTGCAGCTGAAACAGGCAAAACAGCAAGGTGGCCAAGGGCTAACTAGCACCGGGCTGAGAGAGAGTCAGGGCACAACAGATTTACCCTGTGTGACCTGGGGAGTCGCTCGGCAGCTAAAACCTCGGCTGTCTTCTGTAAGGAAATAGGGTGAATAGTGTCAATATGAACAAGACTAGCCAACGTTCACAGAAGGCTGCTGTGTGTTTCAGAAGGTACTCGTGAGAATCAGCCAACATGTGTCTATCAGGGGATAAGCCAGGGATTATCCCTGATGGACAACAGTTATCAGTGGTAGCTTTCCAAGGTAGGAATAGTGGAAGTACTTACTAAAAGAAAAAAAGAAAAAAACAAGCAAGTAAATGACCACAACAAAAACAGGCATCCTTCCTGGCCATATGTATTCATGGGTTTATGATCAACCCCTTGAGCTGTGGATGGATTCCTGCCCTGTTCCTTTACTCCCTTATGTCAACTCATCTTTCCACCCTAGCACAACTGCTGCCTTTTTCAGGAAGCCCTCCCAGGTGTCCCCTGACCAGCCCCATGGAGCTCTGTGCTCCTTCCCTCATAGCTCCCAGCATGGGGCCAACTTACACTCATCTGTGAGGTGACCTGGTTCCTGTCAGACCCCCTCACTGACTGCTTGCTTCAGGAATCAGGGGCCCTGTCTGGTTTTGCTCCATATTTTATCCCCTGGGCTTAGTACATGCCTGGTACACAACAAAAACTCCAAAAATAAGTGGGCATGGAATGAACGGTGACTCCAGGTACTCATAACTCAGACTCCATTACAATGGCCTTTGCTGAGCTGCACTTCAGGCTTGTGCTTCAGCTCTTACTGAGGGTCCATATAAGAAAAATCATAGAAAAATACATTTTGCAATTGCTTTAACTTTAGTTTAAGATTTGATTATGTCTCAAGACCCTCCCTTGTAATAAATGATTTTTAGAGTTGTGTGTAGGTAAACTCTGTCTCTCCTGAGCAACTGATTTGCTTCTCAGAAACAGTCCATGGAGGAATCAGTTCCTCTCTTGCCCTGGCTGCCAGGAAGCTCAGACACTAATTTGGTATCCCCTCCTTGAAAGACGACAGGATGCTTCCGACAACATAGTCAGTTTCCAGGCACTGTTCTAAGCCCTTAATGTGAATTAAATCACTTAGAAGTTCAAAATAATCCAATAAGATGAGTGCCTCAGACAGGGAAACCAGGCAAAAGGCTGCATATAGCTAGCAGATGGCAATGCAGGGACTTGAACCCAATCAACCTTGCCCCACAAGTCTGAGCTCTTAACCTCCACAGTGAGCTACCACTTGGTAGCTCTGTTTTAATCAGCAGGGGCTCTTCCTTCTCCTTCCAGAGCCCTGAGTTTAACCTATAACACACACACACACACACACACACACACACACACGCACACACACACACACACGCACACACACACACACGCTTGTGTGCTTTATATGCTGTCTCAGTTTTTTCTTTGATTTCTATAAGATAGAAGATGAAGTCACTAATACTTATGAAAAAGAGAAAAAAGAGGTCTATAAGGTATGGTCTGGTGAGTTTGACCTTTAACCTCCAGTTTCTTCATCCCTATGGAAAGGACCCTGTGTCCAGATTCCCTCTCAGCTTTGTGGTACTGTCTAATATGCCAGATATGAAGATTGTAAAAGTTACTGCCACTCTTGTGCCAACAAACTACTGATATAGGAGCAAAAGGCTAATGGCAGAGGCTGGCTGCAAATAGTCACAGTTGACTAGCAGGTTAGAACCCAAACGTTCCCCCCATCAAATGCATCACAAAGCTGAATGGGTTTGGATGGGCTGGTCCTCCCCAGACCTTGGCCCAAAGCTTCCCTCCTGTTACCTTTGGGGGACAGGAGGGGGTGATGACAAGCACAGTGGACTATGGGTCAGGAGAAGGGACTTTGTCCTAGCTCAACCACTGCCTTGTCTGGTGGCTTCAGACAAGACTCACTGATCTGGTCTCAGTTCCACATCAGCATAATGAAGGTTTTGCAGTGGCATGAGTGCATTTCTAACTTCTGAAGCCTAGACAAAGCCTCCTGGTTTAAGCTAAGCTCAGCTACTCCCCTCCAGTCACATTCCACTACAACCAGATGTCCTCATGCTTTTGGGCCACACCATGTCTATCCCAGATTCTTGTGGTTTTATAGACAAAGATCCAGACTTTGTTTCCAGCCAAGCCTGGGTTCAAGAACTGGCCCCACCACTTACTAACTGAGCGACCTTCGGCAGGTTATACCAACCTCCCTGGCCTGACCTGTCATGTGAGGGTAGGAACATAATCTCTTAGAGTTGGAGAACACTGACAGGTGAGCCATGGGCACGTGCCTTTGTGCCCCAGGCCCTTCCCACATGACAATTCCATTTGTCCTCCCTTCTTTCACATCACTGCACAGTTAGGACACCCTCTGCCTGTGTCTCAACTAGGTATCATTTATTTGTTCAAGTACTCAACACACATTTACTGAACATCTACTATATTCCAAAAGATCGGTCTCTATAGCAACCTAATGTCAGTGCCTTTTGCTCGAGATTTGATTTTAGAGAACTCTTTAGAGAGTTCACTGTTAGACATTGTTCAGATAGTCTCCATGTCTGACTCAAACTGCTTTGAACTGAAGCCTTCATAAACATGAAGAGCCTATGCCTTTATTGAACACTTCGTAAAAATTCCTTGTCTGGTTCCTTCCCTCTGAGCACACATCCAAACATCCCGACCCGCATGCCTTCTGCACCATCTTGGGAGTGGCTGCAAGGAGACTTGGAATGGGACTTTATATATATGCTTTGCTTGGACTTGAAAATCCCTCCCCTCAGGAAGACCTCTCGGGTACAGAGGTAGAAACTACCAAGGCATAAACATCAGAAGGTCCAAAGTGATTATCTGACATATCTCCCTGGTAAAACCGCTGGCCTGGGTAATAAAGCTGCCTCACGCCTGTCTTTCCCACTTCGCCGCCTTCTCCTCGGGTTGAAACTGCTCCGTGTTCCCAGGGCAAGGAAGATTCTGGTGGCCATAAACCGCTTACAGCATGAAGCACAGAGCTTGGAGGAGCAGCTTGCTGCGGAGACCAGAGCACACACTTTGTTGTCAGGTGAACTTTGGTTTCATTCATTCTTTCCGCGCATGATCAGGGAGCACCTACTACATGCCAGGCCCTGCTCTAGGTGCTGGGGCTTCAGCTATGAGCAAAACAGGAGAAGCCTCTGCCCTCCGGGAGCTTTCTTTGGAGGAAGCAGATGCTAAACAAATTAGCATATAAATATACAATTTCAGGTACTAAGTGCTTAGAAGAAAAATAAATTAGGGTGAGGGACAGTGAAGAGGAGAGAAAGCATTTGAGCTACTGTAATTGGGGAAGGTGTTTTTGAGGAGATGCCCCTTCAGCAGAGACTCACGTGGACTATTGTGGGGAGGAGCCTTCTGGTTGAAGGAGCTTGTGCAAAGGGCCGAAGTGAGATGTGCCAGGAGCATCCCACCATTTCCTAGCTGTGTCAGATTCTGCCCACTGGGATCAGTCCCCAGTCACTCTGTGGCCTGCCGACCACATTGCCTGGACTCCCATGCTAGCTGATTCCTGGTAGATCCATCCATGAGAGGCGTGGGTGCAGGTCCAGGAGTAGGAGGAAGAAAGAGTCTCTTCTACCTCTGGTTGAACCTCCAGCACCGTGAGTGGTGGTGACCCCTGCTCAGCCTTGGAGACTGAGTCTCTGGGGTCCTTCATGGCAATGACACCACCCACATTCGTGCCCCAGTTCCAGCATCTGCCCTGCAGCCACGATGTGCTGGCTGCAGCTTGCTGAGGGGGGGGAGCTCTGCCTGACACCCCCTGCCCCACACCTCTGTGACCATCCCCCTGTATTCAGTACTTTCCTGAAGTATTCTTTCTGACTTCCCGAGGGGAATGCTGACCAGGCGCTAGCTCTGTGACCCCAATCCCCCTGCATCTTTGTCTCCTCATCTATAAAAGAAGGAGCAGAAACATTGGAGGCCTTTTTGGTGAGGATTAAGGCAGTGGATGCAGCACGCTTAACCTCTGTTA
Organism: Callorhinus ursinus; assembly: GCF_003265705.2. Classification (NCBI taxonomy): domain Eukaryota; kingdom Metazoa; phylum Chordata; class Mammalia; order Carnivora; family Otariidae; genus Callorhinus; species Callorhinus ursinus. Next base: position 6,666,718 of record NW_027397066.1, read on the forward strand.
GTTTCCTAGTGCTTCTGTAATGAATTATTACAAACTCAGTGACTTCGGACAGCATGAATGTGTCACCTCACAGTTCTGGAAGTAAGAATCTGCAATGGGTCTCAGGGGACCACAGTCAGGGTGTTGTCAGGGCTCTGTTCCTTCTGGAGGCTCTAGGGGAAGATGGGTTTCTTTGCCTCTTCCAGGCTCCATAGTCTGCCTGCATTCCTTGGCTTGTGGCCCCTTCCTCCGTCTGCAAAGCCAGCAACCTTGGGCCGAACCCTTCTCGTGCTGTTACCTATCTGGTTCTTTCTCATCTGCCTTCCTTTTCCACAACAAGAATCCTTCTGATTACATGGGCCCCTCTTGGGAAATCCAGGCTTATCTCCCCATCTCAGAAGTCAGTCAATTAGCAACCTTAATTCGATCTGTGATCTCAGTTCCATTGTCGTGTAACCTATAATATCCACAGGTCCTAGGAATTAGAATGTAGCCATCCTTCAGAGGCGGGGGATTCTATTCTGCCTCCCATACCAGCACATAACAGCAACTCAAACAGTCAGAAACATTTGAACCCAGTTAGTGCTCATTGTTCTGTGCCACCTCACTGTCCCTTAGATGGAAAGCAGGCCACTCCAGCAATGACACCTGTGATCACCTGTCGTGTGAGCTCGTTCATGGGTGGTAGCAGACCCTGAACACTTGCTTTCAGGAGCCCTGGCAGTGACACCACTTCTGTCCCAATGTGCCAAGTCCTGACCTCAGAATCTGGAGCCGGACCAGCCTGAAGAAGGCATCTCACCTAGTCCTGATCATACAGGTGGAGAAACCACAGCCCAGGGAGGTGCTGTGACAGGACCGGGGCTCCTGACCCTGGCCAGTGTATAACACTGCACTCTGTGGTCTTTCTCAGTAGCTGCCATCTGGAAGGACTCAACGAGACTGATGCCACCTGGGAAATAACTGGCAGGGACGCTCAGACAATGCACATGCAGTTTTGCTGCTGAGCACTTTCCACCCGCTGTACCTCACCCACAGACAGCCCAGTCAAAGCTGATGAGTCTCAGGGCCCCAAGGTTGGGGCTTAAGAGTATCCCTTCCACTCTCCCCTGCGGGAGCTCCCTGGCTCATAAAATGTTAATATCACCATCCTTGTCATTTCATTAAATGCCCAGTCTATGAAGAACGAGTTACAGGATATTTGGAGGGCTGTTCTAGGATGTGTTTTGTTGCCCAGGTACACCCATAGATCCCCCTCTGCTCATGAGAGTGGCAGGCTCTCAATCGGCGAGTCCTGAGAGGGGACAAGAATCATAAGCTGCCTCCTCCTAGAGAGTGGGGCCGTTCAGCCAGAACCCCATCTTCATCTTCATCACATAGGACCCATGAGAGGCCAGATGGGAGGTAACTGCAAGAATCTCCCTCCTGGGAGTCAGGGGGCCTGGCTTTTGAGCTCCAGCTCCAAAAATGGCCAGGCTAGGGATGATAGCAAGTTCCCAAATGTCTCTGGGTCAAGTGGCTCCTCTGTGGAAAGGACCCGCCCATTTGCCTTTGTCCTGCCAAGGCATTCTGGGAAATTCAGTATTTTTAATGACCTTTCACAGGTGAATGGTCTTCAACAGATTGGAGCACACTTTCAAGGGCTTGATTTCTTTGCAAGGCCTTGATCGTCTATTCAATGCGTAGCCAATGGAAGTCTATGCTGGATGCGGGGGACATGGCGCTTAAGGAGACGCAGTCCCTACCCTTGAGAGTCTCACCATGTGGGGAGGGAGGGGGAGTGACAGAAACGGGCGGTGACACCACAGCGTGGCCAGGGCTGGGGCAGATGACGAGGGGAGGGAGGGATGGTGTGGGACCACAGTGGTTAATGTTATGTGTCAGCACGTCTGGGCCATGGCACCCAGACACAGTCGACCCTTGAACTGTGCGGATCCACTCATAGAAGGATTTTTGTACACTACTATTTGCATTTTCTCTTCCTTAAAATTTTCTTCATAACATTTTCTTTTCTCTAGCTTATTTCATGGTAAGGATACTATATATAATACCTATAATATACAACATGTGTGTTAATTGGCTGTTCGTGTTATCGGCAATGGCAGAGGCTGGTCAACAGGTAGCTAGTAGTAGTTAAGTTTTTGAGGAGCCAAAAGTTATATATAGATTCTCAACTGTGCAGGCAGTTGGCAGCCCTAACCCCCACATGTTTTGGGGTCAGCTATATTGGGTCAAACACCAGTCTAGATATCGTGGTGAAGACAGTTTTTAGATGAGAGTCACATTTACATTGTTAGACTCTGAGTAAAGCAGATTATTCTCCATAATGGGAGTGGGCCTCATTCAGTCAGTTGAAGGCCTGAAGAGAAAAAGACTGAGCTCCCCAGAGAGAGAGGTAATTCTGCCAGCAGATGGCGTCAGACTTAACCGGCAACACTGGACTCTTTCCTGGGTCTCCAGCCCAGCATCCGGCCCAGCAGATTTCGGACTTGCCAATTTCCACAATCATATGAGCCAATTCCTTGGAATAAATCTCTCTCTGTATATGTATTTATAAATTTTTAATATTTACACAGGCAATGCACCCTGTTCTGTTTCTCTGGGGAACCCTGACTAACACAGGGCCACCCCGACCCCGCTGGGGACCTCAGGGAAAGCATCACCCCACCTCACTTCTTAGTGAATGCATGGTTCTAGAGGTGCGTAGCTTCCATCAGGAGAACATGTCCACAGACCCCCGGCCGCAGGGACAGAACTGACCAAGGGCCACAGCCACTGTGCTCTGCAAACCATCACCCTGGGCGTCCAGGCCATACTCTTCAGGGACTGCTCACAGACGGTGGTAGAGCATAGCAGGAAACTAAGGCATCCTTGTTCTAGGGACACAGGGCTTCCCTGGGGCTGATGCTGCTGGCCCCATCCCTCCCTTGCCCACTGGGGGTCCGTCGAGCATCACGGTCTGTCAGCTCCCTCCACATTTACACAGGCAACAACTCTGATAAAATCCTCGCTGCTTAGGCCACTTAGTCTCCACTTCTCAGAGAACCCAGAGGGACACAGTCAGTGACTCACACACCGAAGTCTGAGCTCCATGGAGAAGCACTGAGCTTTCCACGGGAATGAGCTGGACCAAAAGGAAGACAGACATTTCCAACCAGGCAGCATCTCCGGGTCCTCCCCATGGCCCTCTGAGGCAGGGCCAGTATTACAGAATGCCGTGGAAGGATCTTTGAGATGCCCAAGAGATCTGTGGGACCCGAGGGTGTGGCTGGGCCCAGGGTGCTCGTGGCCTCTACGGGAGCTTGTTTCCTTCACCGTCTCAACCAGGACCTACTTGATCTACCACGAATGTTTGTTGATGGGCTGATTTCAGCCACAGGATTATAATCCCTGCACTGGATGTTGCCACACATCCATGGTCTCATCTGAGCATCCTTCTGGGCCCTGGAGATAAGCACCGTGTTCCTCCCATTTCACAGGGTGGGAAAACTGAGTCCATGTCTGAGACATTGGGCAACTCGCCTGGGCTCACAGCTACCGTGCAGGGAAGCAGGGGCGGCACCCAGCCCGGCTGCCTCTCCAACTATGCGGGGCCCGCAGCGCCTCACTGAGACGCACGTGCGCCTTCCAGACAGCCAGGGAGCGTCAGAACATCAGCAGCGAGGCTACCAGGTACACAGAAGAGAGAAAAGCACGTAAACTTAATGGCTGACGCCAGAGTGTCTCTGAAGGATGGAAGTGATTTGGCTGAGAAGAGTATTTTGACAAACTCCTGGAGTGGAAGGTGTTTGCTGAAATCTGCATGTTGTCTGATTCCAGCTTCAGAAGGGAAGGCATGCTAGCAGGAGAGGAAGACGAGCTCCAGAGCCACCTGGAAGGCAGAGGGGACAACGGGCAGTGGTGAGAGGGGAAAGAAGTAGGTGCTGAGTGGTAGGGACCCCGTGCCTGGAGCCCTTCCCGAAATCTTCAATATCGCCTTGAAATGCTCTGGTGATGTGGGGTGCGTGCTTGCTGCTATGGTGTCTGAGGAAACCAAAGCAGGGGCTGAAGTTCAAGTTGGGGTGTTTATGATGTGAGACAGAGCAGCATGCAAGAAGGCTGGTGCCCACGACAGTTCGGAGCCCAGAAATGCTCAGGATTTCCAAGACACTCTGAAGAGGGCTTGGACCTTCCCTGTGCTGGCAAACTAGGGTTCCAGGCAATTCCTCCAGCTCTCGGGGCACGGACACCCCCAGCAGACTCAGGGCTGCACAAGATCGGCCCCAACCACAGACACAATACAGCAAGTATCCCCTGCTTGGCTGGAACCTTGGACAATTCTTTCAATTTAAAGGGAGTCTGTTCTGCTCTCTGGAATGAAGTGTATGAGCAATTTCAAGATGTGCCTTCATGCTCTGGGAACTCAGGGTGGTTTCTGAGCTGTCTTCCTGCCCCTTTTGACCCTTGGGTATTTTGTAGGAAGGCACCTGGCCCTCTGCTTGGCAGCCAGCCCACGAGCAGGCTCCCCAGCCAGGGCAAAGGGAGCCTGAGAGACAATTACTCCAGGGATACCGGGTGGGGGGGTGGTGGCACTCAGAGGTCACTCATCCCATAAACACGAAGACAGAGCACCGAGGGAGGAGGAGCAGGTGACTGTGCTGGCAGAGGCAGGGACAGGACCTTCCTCCTCCTTCTGCCAAGTCCCTCTGCCAGGTTCAGGAGATGATGCCACCTTTCTGATTGGCACTAGAGCTGCCCCTCCCCCCCTCTCCCGTCATCTCCCGGGGGGACACGGTGTGCAAAGAGTCCCCAGGTAAGAGCGGGCCTGGGAGGGGCTGGCCACCCCAGGGCTTCCTCCCCAGGCACGTGGCTTCGTTTCTGGTGGATGCATGTGGTGGGTAGGAGGCTGCGGGGCACATCAGACATCCTTCCTTATCAAGAGCCCACCCAGCACAAAGCACGGCTTTCTCACAAAACAGCGATCTCCACCTATGCCTGCTTCTTTCCCTGCTGTTCTCCTCGTTTCTATTATTTCCACACTTTTTCTGTGCTCTCGGTGTTTCAGGGCAGGCCTGTCCAGGAGCCCGCGAGTGGGTACTCAGCTCAGTTCACGAGTGTCTGTGGTGTGGGTGGGTTGCATCGATGGCCCTGATTTTATGACCTTACTACGTGTGTCCTTTGCTTTATAACTGTGCACCCCCTCCCACTCTGTGCCCTTGGCCACGTGCGTTACTTTGGCCAACAGGATTTTAGCTGATTTGAAGCTTGAAAAACTGCTTGTGTTTTCCCCTTCCTCTCTGGGACCTCTGTGCTCACTAGGAGAATGTGCCTGAGCTAGCCTGCTGGAGGATGAGCCCGTGGAACAGAGTTGAGGCTAGCCTTGACCAGCCAGTGGACCACCAGACATGCCGGAGAACTTCTGCTAAGACAAGAAGCATTGCAAGGGCAAGCCCTATCAAGAGCTACAGAAGTTCCCTGCTGGCCCATAGACTTGGGGACGATAAATGCTACTGTCTTAAGCCAATGAGTATCAAGCTGGTTTGATACGCTGCATTACTATGGCGATTGTTGTCTCCTGCAGGGCCCCTGTCCCCCAAATTACCCACAGACCAGACACAGCATACCTGCCATAGTGCCAAAGCAGGTGCGAGGTAATAGAATGTGTTTTGTTATGCTCAGAGGTCCCAGAGCAAGAGAGTCAGTGTTCAAACCCTAGTGCCACCGCTTGCTAGCTTTGTCTTTGGTCAAGTTAACCCTTCCTCAGTTCTTGTTTGTTTTAAAATGGGAATAATAATGTGATCTACTTCCCATGGTTGAGAGGCTTTATGGTCTAATACATGTGAAGTGCTTAGAACGATACAGTTCTCAGTCCAGATGAGTATGCCCATCTCTCTTCCCCTTCCCCCCACCTCCTGGGGGGCTGGAATGCCAGTCTGGTGCTCCCCTGTCTCCCCATCACCTGGCACAGGGCCCAGCACAGTAAATATCCATTGTTTGCTGAATGTCTAGAGGGAAACGCCACTCTTTATTAGCACAGATGCAAATTTCATGATTCTCTTTGAATCTAAGGCCAGTGACATCTTTGTTCTCTGTATAAAGCACGCATGTAATGTTTACCATTTTTTATAACTGGATTTCTTCCTCACTGCCTACTGTGCTGTGACATAAACCTGTTTCACTGTCAGGCATTTACACACACGGCCCATTCCAACCGTACTTAACTGACGCCTTTCCCGAGAGTTCTTGCCGATGAAGCAGGAGGGATGGAACTAGAGGGTTCGCCGCCTTCTGCCGATCCACAACCTGGCTACTTTTGGGACTCAGAGCCTCACGTTAGTTTTGCTCCAGAGCCTCCACCATCTGACAATCAGCCTCCTTCTCTGCAGCCTGACTTCTGGATTGTTTGCCTCCCCACGGGTCCCATGAGAAGTCCCCTGGAACACGACCCACTGATGTCCCTTTGTGCACGAGCAGGGTGGGAGGGAACTCTGCTCTGGTTCCAGTCTTGTCGCTTGCGGTTGTCAGATGGGTGAGGGCTGCTAACCAGGGTCCCCCCTGGAGGGGGACAGGGCTCATGTCCCACCCCCACTACTATGCTCTTGAAAATTTCGTGACTATGGGCAGTCTGCTGAAGAACACCTGTATCTCCCATCAGATTTTTAAAGGCCTCCAGAACCCCAAAACCGAGAACCACAGCCATGCTTAGGTCACCTCAGCCCTGTACGCCTCAGTTCTTTCGTGTAAACAGTGAAGTAATGAGAATGTTCTCTGATTCCATGTGTTTACAGGAATGTTGTAAATGAGGAAATGGATCCCGACCATACACTGCTAGGCAAATAGAGGCAATTGTTAATATCCCATTTGTTAATTCAGAAAATACTTAGGTTGTTTGGATTTTAAAGAGCGTTGCGCAAATTATATTAAACTAAAGACTATATAATTCTCAATTTTCTTTTCTCAGATGTGGACATAGTGAAATTTAGATCAGAGGATAGCATCTGGATAGAAAATGGACAGAGTTCTCAGAATAATGACAGCAAATGCTACCATGAACCTCATATGAATCATCTAATTTAATCATTATAACAAGCCCAGAGGAAGGTTTCTATAATTTCCTTCTACGGATGAGGGTCCTGATGCTCAGGAAGGTCAGAATAAGGTCAGGTGGCATGTGAAGGCAGCACTGGTCCACCCAGCCTCTCCTGCATAACGGGGGTGCTGTCAGCTGTCTCCTTGTACAAGAAGAATGCATTGTTCATTGCACATTGTCTGTGCAAAATGGGATGACTTTTCGGGGCCCTGTAGGAAAGCCTCTGATTCTGAATGCTTTGCATCTGACCCAGCACCTCGCCACTCAGGGGATTTAAGGAAAGTGACCTAAGACCAGTCCCCCAGCCGCACTGTGGGCATTGTGTTTCTCTCCCATAAACTGGGCATGCTCTGTCTCTTCCCAGGGTGGACAGCACCCAGCCCTGTGCCCGCAGGACATGGCTGCTCATTCTGCACTGGCACTTTTCCCCTTCTTGTGAGTGTTAGGACAGCAGAACCGGTCAGTGAAGAAGAGAGAATGTAGGGAGAGAGCCACATAGACCTAAACCGCGAAGATATTAGGTTCGTGCTGTCTTGTGGTTGGGACTGCCCGAGAGGCAGCAATAGGGAGACGTCGCCTAGAAGTGAGCAGACCTGGGTCTTATCCTGCTCTGCCCTGGCTTTTCCAGGCTCTCTGTGTGATCCGTGTCCCCACTGCAGGCTATTAGGAAGATAAAGCAGTACAGGGGGTGTCCAGGGGCACCTGGCACAGCACCTGCAGAGAGGAATGACCCTAGGTCCCAGCGTGCCCTGAGGCGCTGACCCCATGAAGAGGCTGGAGCTGTGTGGGAAAGGCCACGGGCCCCTACCTTTCTCGGCTCCTGCCTGGTCATGCTTCTCAAAGAGCAGGTAGCGCGGGCTCTCAGGGAGAAAGGGCAGGCTCACCAGCTGCACAAAGGCGGGGACAGCAATCACTCCAAACAGGTATGGCCAGGTGCTCTCCTGAAGGGAGAAAGAGGAGGCCAGTGAATGGAGGTGGCCTCCAGTCATCCTGCTGGGGCGGGCCCCTGGGCCAAACAGCGTCAGCCATCAGCAGAAGTCCCTCCTGCAGTGTGTGATCCCCACCAAGAGGCTGAGCAAGGGAACGGACACAGGTTTGGCACCAGCCCCACGTGTATGACATTCTCCATGCACGAGGTCGGTCAGTTCTCACAGCCATCTGTGAGATGGTGACCTGGGGGGCTCAGCGGGGCCAAGACCACTCCGGGATATCAGGGCTGGTGGATGCTCTGACCTCTGGGGCATCATGGTGAGCCTTCCTGTTTGTGCGGCCTTGGAAACCACGCTCGTGGCCCCTGGGATCTGTCTCATCACCTGTGGGACGGGGACAGTCCCAGCCACTCTACAGGCTGTCCTGAGAGTATGATCGGATAGTGCTTGGGCTGTGGGGCCTGGCACACAGCAGGTGCACAGAAGAAACTACTGTCTTCATTGGTGCCAGCCCCCAGACGCCTCCGAGGCCCACGAGACCTGAGCCGTCTTGGTCCTGTCAGAGGACATACAAGGACAGCGGCTGGAGCTTCCCTGATTCCTGCAGGTGAGTGTGGTGGGGCTGGGGCACAGCAGGCCCCTTAGGCAGGGGGGTCTTCCCTGTCCAGCGGCTGGGAAAGCAAGGAGGGCCTGCTCCACATGCGGCAGGAGCTGTTCCTATGCTGGTCAGAGCAGCCTTCTCCTTGAGCTGCTTTTTTTTTTTAACCCCCGTTTACAAATGAAACTCTCACTGTGCCTCCGCAAGAAAAGAATGCCCGTGGGAGGCGGTTCTGATGGGGAGAAAGCAAAACGCTCAACGCCAAATTCCTGACATGTCTTATTTCCTCACAAAGCGAAGGAGGCCCAGGAGGCCCGCAAGGAGGCACGTTCAGACCTGAAAAGACTTGACACAACGGGGCCGTTGGGCCGAGGCTCAGGTGGCTTCGGGTCGGGTTCTGAGCGCCCTCAGGGGCAGAACTTCCCTCTGGTGTTCTCCCAGCGCTGGCTCCCTAAGGAGGCCCCTGAGGCCAGAGACCCCGGTAAGTCCCCAGTTCCCGGATGGCTCGAGGCTGGAGCAGGCAGGGACGCCTGAAGCACGGAGCGGGCCGACTGGCTCACGGAAGGGCAATGCCCAGGTCCTGATTTTCAAGAGACCTTTGACCCTACTCCGTGTAGAACAATGATTTATAGTCACAAAACTCCTCTGACGTCACCACCGTGCTGGGAGGAGCCAGCCAGGCCAACGCCAGCTTGGGGTTTGGTGGAGAGCTCCAAGTGAGAGACCAGGGGGAGGCGGAGGGCAGACTGGTGGTTGCTGGGGGCCGGAGGGAGCGGAGATGGGGACAGTGACTGCCCCCGGCGATGGGCTTCCTTTTGAGGGATGATGACGATATTTGGGGTTAGAAAAAAGCCATGAACATGCAACTTTGTGAATATACTAAAAACCACTTTAAAAGGGTGGATTTTATGGTAGGTGCATTATAGCTCTGTTTTTTTAAAAGACCAAGGGGGAAAGGCAAATGGCATACGTGTAAGTGGGATTTTCGCTACGCCTACTTGGTGTGCGTGTGTTGTCGCCGATTTTGTTTTTTCTTAGAGTTTACCTGCTGCCTCAGGAAAAGCAAAACAGAAAGCTGAGGGGAAAGACAATTAACCCAGTTAAGCTCCTACTATGTGCCAGGCGTGGTGTGAGCTTGTCACACAATTGTCTCCTTTGTCACACAACTGTCTCATGTCACCTCCCGGCAGCCAGGGAGGCCAGAGCTGTTGCTGCACGTTCCAGATGTGGAGAGAGCAAAGCCCAGGGGGAGGCCTGCCAGCCAGCAGCTGTGCAGATGGGAATCACGCCAAGCCCCCCCAGGCGCCCCTGCATCTTTTTTTTTTTTTTTTAAAGATTTTATTTATTTATTCATGAGAGACAGAGAGAGAGAGAGAGAGAGGCAGAGGGAGAAGCAGGCTCCCAAGGAGCAGGGAGCCCGATGCGGGACTCGATCCCAGGACCCTGGGATCATGACCTGAGCCGAAGGCAGACGCTTAACCATCTGAGCCACCCAGGCGCCCCCAGGCGCCCCTGCATCTTAACAGAGGGGTGAGATCCTGGGAGCTGCCAAAGGGCAGAAGGAGGAGAGGGGCAGGAAGGACAGTCCTGGAATAGGAACAGCATGTACGACTGAGGCCTGATCTGCCCGGGCTCAGCGGGAAACAACCACTGTGGCGAGAATGCAGGGCCAGCCGATGCCAGAGACATGGGAGCTCGGGTGGAGGCTGGTCAGGGACGGTTCTGCTGCCATCCCGTGGCACGTGGACGTGGCTCCAAGGACCGCCAGGAGCTGGGGACGGCTCTGCACACCTTCCCCTTCTTTGAATCGACAGTCCAGCATCTCTGGTCTCATGCTGTCAGGGACCACAGTGCGTGGATTTCTACTATTACTGACAAGCCAGGTCTGTGGTAGAGCCTGTGATCCGTGATGTCGTAAATGTGAGGACATGTGGACTCTTTCCTCAGGACGTCACTCTGGTGGCTGTGGTCTGGTCTCCACCTCTGGAGAAAAGTGGATACTACTGACTTCAAGGGGGGGCACCCCTAGCTTAGGATGCTAGCAGTGTCTGGACTGGGGGAGGAGAATGGCAGGAATGTCCAGAGCGGAGCTTGGGGGACATTTTACTCAGGAGGAGCCGAGCTTAGCCCACAGTGGAGTTCATGAACTTGGTTCCTCTAAAATCCCAAATCCCACAGCTGTCTGGATTAGAATCCTGCCTCTATCTGCCATTCTCTGTGGCCTTGGGCAACCTAACTGCTTATGTTCAGTCTTCCTTTCTGTAAAATGGGGATAACACTAATGCCTGTTCACTGGTCATGGGGAGCGTTACAGGAGTTAACAGATTTATCAAGAGCTCAGCAGGACCCTGCTCACTGTAAGCATTCAACAGGAAACTGTGGTTCCTATTATCAGCTGTGGTGAGAAGCCTGTTACAGAGATTATCTCCTTGAATTTCCACAGTAGCCCCTCTGAGGTACAGACCGTTAGCACACTCATGTTTCAAAAACATTCACTGCTGCACAGAGAGGTCACCGGTTCATCGAGGCCACTTCAGTCATGGAGACATCCATGGGGACATCAGGTCTTGGGTCTGAGAACCAGAGTTCTGATCCGTGGAGACTCAGGGAGGGATCACAAGGGCACCAGACCTGGGATCTGACTTTCTTCCATTGCCTCAGGCCAAAGACTCCCCAGTGACCCTCGACGGTGCTCCTGGGCATTTGGTCCCAGCACAGAGCCAAGGACTCAACATTTTGTACCACAGTTAGGACTTCTTGCCTCCTGGGGGCAGAGACCGTGCCCAGCACTGGGTATCTTGGGAGGAACAAGCGAGTGTGTACCCTGATCCCTTCACACAGAGCCCTTGGCAACTGCAGAGGCTCTAACTTACTGATCTAACTTTCTTTTTTAGCAGCTGTTCACAACAGAAGGTGTGTTCAAAAGAACATGTATTACTTGCCTAACACAGGACCATCAGGTGCTATGGAAAGTCAATCTCAGATGAGTCTCTATAATGCCGGTTAGAGCCTCCTACGTTTGGTAAAGCATGAGATCAGGTTGTTAAACCTGCTTGTTTTACTCGGGAGGAAAGAAAAATGCATCATCTTGTCAGTCAGGATGATTTTCAACTCCCTCTCAGGTCAGGTGAGTGGGTCGCACGCTAACACAATTATCTTGTTCTTGAATCTGCACGGTTTCCTTTTTTAAATTGACTTCTGGGTCGCACTGCCCCCAAGCTGTTGATGACTTCAGGCCTTTCCATAAATACTATCCTCCTGGACTGTGATGTGATGATTAAGCACAAAATCTTAAGTAGAGTTGGAACCATTGATCTTGCCCCAAGTCAGGTAGTTAGGAAGGACATTGTCATGTGCCCTCCACCCCCAGACAAGATGGACAGGGGAGGTGAAGCTGGTCAGCACTCAGGCCACCAACGGGACCGGCTCCCGGGCCAGCAACTCAGTGCTGCTAGAGGCGAGAAGGGGAAGAAGGAAGTGTACCTCACAAAACCGACGGGGGGACGAAATGAAGGATATTTCGATTTCATCACATTTAGGATCTGATTATAGTAACAGCCGAATGTTTGTCAAGCACTCCACGTGCCAAGCTCTGGGCTCAGTGCCCCACAAACGCAACACGTGTTAAATACACACCATTCATGATGCCATCAAAAAGTACAACCTTGGTTTCTGTCTCCTACGTTCCTTTAATGTTTAATTGGTGGGGGTGCTCCTCTCTGCCCTGTCCCAGGGCCTCAATCTTAGGACACAGACAGTCTCAGGATCACAGTTTCAAAACAGTAATTAAAATCAACCTGACTGAATGGTAAGACCCTGGGATCAGGATCTGAGCTGAAGGCAGACACTTAACCGACTGAGCCACCCAGGCGCCCCTGCATCTCTTCTAAAGACTCATGTCCTCTGCAGCCCCGAGAACTCCAGGGGCAAGGCTACCACGTACTGCTACTCAAATCCAGCCCACTCCGATCTCTGAGCTGAGGACCCACAGGGCAGGTTTATTAATTACACTTTTTATTTTCTGTATTTTACGACGCTTTGGCATCTGGGGTCCTTACTGATCCTGCAGAGACTGCCCCTCCCAGGGCTGGCTGAGTCTGGTCGTAGTAAACAACTTGCCTGAGAGCATGCCTTCTACACACAAACCAACCAGAGCCCACACCCCCAGTGACCTCCTTTATCCAACTGTCACACATAAGCCAATATTCCTCCCTCCCTAAGTCCCCCGAAGGTCAGATACCAGACAGCTTAGATGGTCCCTACAGCCCAGAGCCGGCCTGAAATCATCCAAACTATGCAGTCCTAAACTTGTTCAAGCTTGTCTCCCTGCCTTGCCCATTCCTGATGTAGAAACCAAAATAAAGGCTCCAGGCCTTGGTTTCCCCCTCCCTCCTTTCGCTTCCTCAGGGACCCTGGTGCTTGCTCCCACGGCCCTGCATGGGGTGGCATCGGCCCTGTGCTTGGGAACTGTGAATAATGAACCCTTCTTTCAAAAGCAGTGTCTCCACGTCTGTAACTTCAGCATACCTTATTGAAGCCAAGCCCAGGTACATTGCAGAGGGGCGGGGCCTTCCCCCCTCCCCACCCCACCCCGCCCCCTGGCGGGGCACCATGCAGGTTCTTGCTGCAAGCGACCACTTCTCTCTGAGCCCCAGGCCCTGCCTTCCAGGCCGCCTCTCCTGGTTCTCCTCCAGCTTCCTCGAGCACCCGGGGCTGTGAGCCCAGCCCTCTTTCTGTTCATCTCCAATGCTTCCCCAGGGCCGTGGGTCTTCAATTTAGCTGCACGTTGGAATCACCTGGAGAGTTTTAAAAACTACTGATGCCCATTGTCTCCCCCACTTAGAGATTTGGGGTTCTCTGGCCTGGGAGCATGGCCTGGGTGCCAGGTTGTTCAAGTTCTCCAGGTGGCTCCAGGGGCAGTGAGAGCCTAGGGCCTCCCCTCCACCTGCAGTGGATGGTGGTGCAGGGCCCAGAACCGAGCTGCCAGGAGTGTTGTTGGCTTTGGGACCACAGCGGGGTCTCCCCAAGACGTGCCCTTGGAGGATGCCTTTTTCCACCAAGGCTGCCCACCCCTCCCCAGGAGTAACCTGCATCCAGGGGCTGGCTGATGTGGGGGTATGATGGCCTGCCCCTCCTCCTCTGTCTGAGAATGGGACAGTCAGAGGGGCCCTCCCAGGTCCAGAGCTAGGCCAAGATCTCTATGACTGAGGGCAGCTCACCTTCCCCCTCTGCTGTTACCTCCCTTACTTGCTGGCAGATATTGAGCTGAGCGCATGTCCCAATCAGCTTCCTGCTCACCAACCTCCATCTCAAGGTCTCTTTGCTGGGAAACCCGACCTAGGACACACCTGTGGACCCGTGCCTCTAAATGTCCATGTCCAGCCCTCATCTCTGCCTGGGGCTCCTCTCAATGCCAGGTGCCCAGGGGCAGCTCCACTCATAACTCTCGGTTCTACATCTAAGCAGGGGTCTCTCACCTCCCAGCCTACGCAGGCCTGTCCCTTGATCACCACCTGTCCAGCAACGCAATTCAGAAACCTAGTGTCTGCCTGCCTGCCATCGACCCTCAGCCCCGCTGCTGCCATCTGACTGGCCGCCTGCCCTGCCGTGGCCCCGCTGGCTGTTTCCCAGTCTCTCTCTCATGCATCTCCTCTCCTTCTCTCTTGCTAGCACTGGCCTTAGGGGACCTTCTTCCCACAGTTCGCCTGGATTCCTGCAGCAGCATCTCGACTGTTCCCAAATCCTCCACGTACTCTTCCATTCCTCATAGCCTGAGTGATCTCTCCAGGAAGGGATGTGGTGTTCCAAGACCTTTCAGGGGCTTACCATTGCCCTGGGGGTCAAGCCCAAATCTCTTAGCCAGGAATAGAAAGCTCTGTCTTAGCAGAACCCTGCTACGCCAGCCTTGCTGCGGGCCGGCCAGTGGCCCAGGGGCCTCAGCTCTGGTCCTGCCCGTCCGATCCGCGAGCCTCCCTGACTCTCCGAGCTGATGTCACGCCCTTGCATGTGCTATTTCTTCGCTGGGGAATGCCTGCCCCCTACCTGCAGAGCATCTCTCTATCCTTCCAAGTTTAGCATTCCCATCCGTGGATAACAACTCCACCCAGTACAGACTTCCATTAAAGCACTCATTACCTCGTGTAGCAATGGATTTCTTTCTGGGTGTGTCTCGCTGACGAGACTGAGCTCCTCGGGGCCATGCCCCTGCCGCATTCTTTCATGTTTCAGCCCAGCGCCTGGCACATGGCAGGTGTCCAGTTAAAGCTTGCGGACCGAGTGTGTGCTGGGTAAGGGGAATGGCACAGGTCAGCGATGCTGTGCTAGACGTGGAACCGTGAGATAACACACACCCCTGCTTTTTTAAAGTACTTTATTATTTTTAATGCTCCAACTTCCCAAGTGCTTTCCTATTAGAGGGTCGAAATGCCATAAAAATATTCCCCTCCGAAGTACCATTACAATTTCCAGTCTATAAAAGAGAAAACCGAGGCCCACGGAGCGCCTGGGGGGCTCAGTCGGTTAAACAGCTGCCTTTGGCTCAGGTCGTGGTCTCGGGCTCCTGGGACTGAGACCCGCGTTGGGCTCCTGGCTCAGCGGGGAGTCCGACTCTCCCTCTCCCTCTGCTCCTGCCCCTGCTCGTGCTCTCTCTCGCTCTCAAATAAATAAAATCTTTAAAAAAAGAACAAGTCTAAATATAAATAAATACATAAATAAATGAAGAGAAAACTGAGGCCCAGAAAGATCTGGCAACTGATGCAAGGTCACGTGAGAAACTGGAGGGTGCAGCTGAATGAGAGCCTGGCCTCTTCTGATTCCTACGTGGGTCTCCTTCCATGACATTATTCCTGACATCATGCCATCACCTTCCCTCGTGGTAGCTGCTGAGTGAACGGAGAAGTTATATGCAGATTATATTAGGCGCAGCCAGTCCTGCTTCTTCATAGAGAATCCTATACAGAACTCATCAGAGATCACTCCAGCTCAGCTCCAATGGATCTGGCTATTACCAAAACATCAGGGACCCCATCAAGGCAAGGTGCTGGTGCAGCCATTCTGTAAGGAGAAAGAGCTGGAAACGTGCTTACCTTCAGAAGGGATGCTGGGTGAAATGTGTGAATGCCCCTCGCGTGTTGAGTCGGGTCTTACCAGGGAGTCAGCGTCAGTCAAAAAAATGTTCATGGAATCTCTGGACCTTGCCATCCCTATAACCACCTTTCAGAGAGGGACCCTGCTGGCCTCAGCTTCACAGAGCCCTGGACTGGGGAGCCTGTGCCCAGCTGTGTCTACACTGCCTTGCCGATGGGTCCATCTGTCACCATCTCCACTCTAGATCGTGCAGAAATCAATACCATCTGACCCTCTGGAGCACAATCCAGCTGCTACCACAGTCCAATTCATTGTAGCAAACGGATTGTTCTAGAATCACTATTTTTGTATGTATTCAGGTTCTGATTCTATTTCAACAGAACAATAACAGGGATCTCAAGAACATGGGCTTTAGGAGTATTCCTGCCTTTTCCTGCGTGAGAAATAACACTGACATTACCTTCCAAGGGCAAAACACTCGCCTCTCAGAAAGCTGCTGTGAGTTCTACATGTGAGCAAAGCACCCGAGTAGTGACCCATAGCTGCTTTAAGACATGCCAGATCCCCGCCCCCTTTCCTACAGCATTTTTCTGCTTTTCAAAGGGTTTCGTTGGCCTACGCCTTGCTTAGTTTTCAAGCAATCTTATGGGACAGTAAGGTCAGAAGCTATTATTCCCGTTGTACTGATAAGGATACTGAGGTGCAGAGACCAGCTGATCCTGCAGCAAGATCTTCCATAAAATCAAGATTGTCCCTTCTCCATTCAAGAGAGAGAAATCCATGCGGTTTTAAAAGGTTGTTGACCTGCAGAGTACCTTCCCAAGCCAACCTGCAATAAGAGACTGGCACCAAGCATATTAAAATTTGCTGGGTGCTTCATACACAGTAACTCAGTTTCATCCTCCCAGTACCTCTGCCTTCACCTGCATTTTACAGTTGGGGAAACCGAGGCACGAAGAAGTGGAGTCATGCATTCACAGTCACGCACGTTCTAAATGGCCAGGTGGGGACGAACCCCGGGCTGCATGATACCCAGCACGGCACTCTACCTCCACCCTAGCCTCCTGGACAGACAGGGCACTCCTCAGCTGCACTTTGCTGAAGCAGACCCGACTTCCCTGACTTTACATTTACAGAGATCGCCCTTCTCTTTCCTGGGGAATTAGGTAGCCCCGTTCTTTTCTAAATAAAGCCCTCTCCACTTGAAGCCCATTATTAATCCCTTTGTCAGCCTTCTGTGTTCTGGCTGAGTCATCCTGGTTTCTGGGTCTCATTGTTCAGACCCCTTCACACCATGGCTTTGTCTGCTACCTCCTCCACCTCCCGCATTGTGGGTCATCTACCATCAGATAGTGTCCTCCAAGTGGAACTGAAGAAAGGAAGACAAATGTGGTTTGTTCTAAGGCTTTAAAGGCATAAAGACGCCCATGAGAATTGCGTTTTCCTGTTGAATGACCTCAATTTGGGGCATATGTACAGTGTGAGGCCTGATTATTAAGGGCCAGGGACCAGTGCAGGTTACCAAGGATTCTGTGACCTTGGATGTCAGTCTTTCCCTTCTGCAGCTCTGTTCAGCTTTGGAGTTAGACCCAAGTTCAAATTCTGGTTCTTCTCCTTACAAGATATGGGGCTCTGAGCAAATGACTTATTCTCTCTGGAATGACAGTAGTCTCACCTAGGAAATGAGGACAGTGATGAACACTTACTTTGCAGGGTTGCTATGAGGGTGATAGAGGTAATATCCTAAGCATGGCCCTGGTACACAGGTGGGAGCCAGTAGTTGTTGGTTCTTCTCTCCCTTCGCTGAGGTCCTGAGCCCATGTAGGTAGTCCATCCTAGTCCAAGAGTGGGTTGAGGCTAGACCTGCTGCCCTGAGCCTATGACTTGGAGTCCGGGTTGAGTATATGGGACTCAGGTCTCAGATCCATGTAGGAAATCTAGGGGTTAAGGACCATCATACCTGTTCCCAGGGGCCCCCACTGAATTTCACCAGCCACTGCCCCTCCTCCGTGTATGCCTTCTCCCCCCTGAGGCCTCTGTCCGGTTACCTGGTACTCCTGCTCTGGACACAGACAGCCCTGGTGGCCCTTAGCTGAGCCCACTGAGAAGGAGCATGGCATCCGTCTGTCTCAGGGTGCTGTCCCCTCATCTGTGAGATGCTAGGCTGCATCAAGGTGCACACCGCCATCCCCTCTGCCTGAGTGCCCTTGACTTTCAGTGCAGGTAGGGTGTGAAACCGGACTTCCAGAGTGATGCTAGGCTCTCCTTTCCTGAACTCACTCCCCTCGCCCTCATTCTGCCCGTGCACCTGTCCTGAAGGCCAGGGCAGGTCTGAGGACAGTAACAGCAGGTGGAGAGGCCTGTACTTAGCTCTTCCCAGGGAGTCTACGCCATAGCTTCCTTGCCTCCGACATGCCCCCGTTCATAAAGCTGCGGTCACCATGTCCCAGCCCATTGGGTGCCTGCCGGACTCGGATGAACAGAGGCTCTGCTCAGTACTACTGGTTTTTTTTTGAAGAAGGGTCTTTTCAGAGGCTCACCCTTTCTCCTGATCTTTCAAATACCTTAAATGTTAGGAGACGAAAGCCAAAGAAAGGCAGAGAATTTAAGCCAAGGGCTATTTTCTGGCACTGCTTCTTGCCACCTGCTACCCAGCACAGGCGCGTCCCTACTTGCACTGGCTGTGTGTGATTCAAGCGGGCAGGTGGGTGGAGGTGCCTGAGAGAAAAGGCTGGTGGGGCCAGTGAAGACTGCCAGCCAGCACCAGCCTAGCCTGTGACCAGGAGTCTGAGGAGAGGTCACACCTTGTCGTGGAAAGAAACTACCCGAATAAGGCTCACACTGTTTAGCTGGGCACTCAAGGCACTCCATGTGGCCACCACTGCAGCCTCAGCTCCTTCCCCAGCCCCTTACCATCCCCAGGGGTTCCAGGCTTTCTCAGAGAGCTCCTGGTCTCTGACACCTCTGAGCCTTTGCACATGCTGTTCCCTTTGCCTGGAAGCCCTTTGACTTCTTCTGGCCTGCCCGGCACGTTCTTGCTTCCTCCTTGCAAACCTCCCCGTGGGGCCTGCCCTGACACCTGCAGGCAGAATTAAAGGACCCCTCACTGGGGCTTCACTGGCACCTGTTACAGCCCTTCTAATGTGGCGTTGGGATCATGCTGCCTTTGTGCCTGTTTCTCTTGCCGGAGTCTAGCGTGGCAGAGAAGCTGGTTATATCAGAGATCCCTGGCTGGCAGCGAATGCACATTGACTGCGTGTGACAGCACCTGCCAGGCTGGGGTCCAGGGCCTCGGGGTGGGGGCTGGGGGTCTCAGGCTGAGGGGTCTGGCTGCCCTGAGCCAGAGACCCTGAATCCCCTGGAAAGGTGGTGGGTTCCTGATTGAGGACACCTGAATTCCTGTCCCAGCTCTGCTGCTCTTTGGCAGAGAGAAAGTAAGTTACTTAAATTCTCTGTGCCTCCGTTTCCTCATCTGCAAAATGGGTGTGATGCCAATCAATTGTACCTACTCGGCAGGGTTGTTGTGATGACATAGGTCAATATGTGCAAAGCGCCTGGAATGTGTCTGTCATGGAGTGGGTGCTGTGCCCGCATTTGATTTAAACTGACTGTCATTACGGCTGCTGGGCTGGGCTGTGTCTTTGAGCAAGTCATTCCCATTGTTCCCTCGTCAGCCCGCTGAGAAGACTGGCTAGGCCAGCTCTGTTGTTCCTTCTAGACATACCAGTTTCTACATAAATACTTTGAGCGATGCCATGGCCTGATTTTTGATGCAACAGATTTCCTGCTCTTTTTGCATTTGTGTTTTGCCGATATCCAGAGTTGACTCTCGCCATCACTCTCCCCCTCTCGGTAGCTCCTTCCTCTCCAGCATCCTTCCCCCCCACCCCCGCGTTGTGCTACTGGGGCAGGTGTGGGGCCTCCCTTATTTGTTTCCCTTTTCTCAGGACCGCTGGCTTGCCCTGACTGCCATCCAATTTTAAAAAACATTGTCTCATATATTTTGTCTGCTTCTTGGTGGTTTAAGGTAGGAGGGTCAATCTTGGATGGAAGCAAAAGTTTTTGTGGGTTTTTTTGGGAAGTAATTTTTTTTTTAAGATTTTATTTATTTGAGAGAGAGCACGAGCACAAGCAGGGGCAGTGGCAGAGGGAGAGGGAGAAGCAGGCTTCCCACCAAGCAGAGAGCCGGATGTGAGGCTCAAGCCCAGGACCCCAGGATCATGACCTGAGCTGAAGGTAGATGCTTAACCGACTGAGCCACCCAGGTGCCCTGGAAACAAAGGTTTTGAAGCCATTTATCTGTCTGCCTCTGGCTCCTATCTATTTCTGTGACCTCTGTCTCATACCACCCTCCCAGTTCACTCCAGGCCCCAACCATGTTTTCTCTTCCTAAACCTGCCACACTCGTCCCTGCCTTTGCCATCCTTTGGCTTTGACCTCTTCTCCATCTTTGTAAACTTGATCTGACCAGTCACCTTCTATGCCACCTCTCAAAGAAGACTTCCCTGACCACCCAAGCTTGACTATTCCCACAGGTGTTCCCTATCTCGGCACTTTTTTTAAAGAGTTTATTTATTTATTTATGAGAGAGAGAGAGAGAGAGAGTGCACAAGCAGGGGCAGAGGGGAAGGGAGAGGGAGAGAACCTCAAGCAGACTCTGTGCTGCGTGCAGAGCCTGATGCAGGGCTTGATCTCACGACCCAGAGATCATGACCTGAGCCCAAACCAAGAGTCAGAAGCTCAACCGACTGAGCCACCCAGGCGCCCCTCTATCTCATCACTTTCTGAGCACGACAGGGAGTGTCACTTGAGGAGTCATGGCTGCAAACAACAGCAAGGGTCCTTCAGCCTGGCTGGCCAGAGAGAGGACATCTATCACCAGCAGAGCCACCTGCTACCACAAGGACATGCTGGACTGGGCAGGAGGCTGGGTAGGCATAATTTGCTTAGCCGATTCCCTCCCAGATAGAAGGAGCCACGGAGGAACCAATGGGAAAAACAGCAGAGCATGTGTCGGCCTTGGGGCCCTCATACGACCCTGGGAAGGAAGAAAATGCCCAAAGAGGCCATTCACAGGAGACTCTTGTTGGCCCCAGGGAGTGTGAACTTGGGTTGGACTGAGTGGATCATGGGAAAATAAAGACACGTGGCTTCTTGTACGTGTCCCTGGGATGTACTGTTCTAGGCACTGGGGACAAGTACTGGGCTTGCAACACTCACTGCAAGAGGGTAGTAGGTAAAAGAAACAAGCAAACTTGGATGACTAAGTTCCCAGAACTCCTCAACTTCTCCACCCCAGCCCTGCCCCAGTGTCACACTCACTGAGGCCATGATTTCCAACTACTTTCCACCACAATTTTTATCAGAACGGCTCTCAGAGTTAAGCCGACATCCACTGCTTCTGGCTTCACTCCTTCCCCATCTTTACATGATTTCAAAAAGCATGGCCATTCTTGTCTCTGGCTATAGTGAATCAATTTCCTCTTTTCTGTTGTCACTTTCTGGAATTCTGGGGAGATGTTTGTTTTGTTCTTGGACTCATTTTGGAATAGGTAATTCTCTTTTTTGTTTTTAAAGAACTATTCATTATCAGTCTCAAAACACACATCTTAGGAAGAGAAAAATATAGTTACAGTAAAGCTCCACATTGGTCTGATTTGGTTCTGGGGACTTAAACTTTGCCATGCTCCACAAACAGCGACTAGTGGGGTCAATGTCAAAATGTAATTATGGGCTCAGTAAAGTTTGGCTTTACAAAAAATGGTATTTAAGTATTTGGTTTTTTTGAGAACTTTCCCTTATCTAAAAGACATGCACTTGTTTTTAAAGAATAAGCTAAAGATGCCAGAACCCAAATTTTGTAAATGCTTTCTATTGTTCCCAATGAGAAGAGAAGGTATGTACATTTTTAACTGGGAATCTTAAAAAAACAAACAAACACAAAAACCCAAACAGAAAACCTTGGAAAGTAAATTTGTCAAAGGGGACAGGGATTTTACAATGGATTTATTTAACATTTGGGTGAATGGTTGCAGAACCGAAGTAGCTATGGAAATAGCAGGGCGGTAGAGGCCATGATGAAGGCAGAGAGGTAGAGAGGGCTCTGACTTCCAAGCTCCAGCGTAGAGCTCATAAAGTTCTCTGTGCTGGAAAAGCCAAGAACCTAATCCAAAGCCAGGCTGGGGCTGGGTCCTGACCCTTCCGACTCTATAGCCGTACATTGACTCAACCCCTCTGCTCCTCAGTTTGCTCATCTGTAAAATTAAGCACACACTAGCACGCCTTCCATGGAGTGAGAGCTTGATAAGTGTTCGACCAATAGCAAAAATGACAAAGTTAGTGCTGTTTTGAAGGAGATGTCTGCATTCTAGAAGGAATCAGGTCAGTTTCTGCTATGGTCAGTTGTTTTTTTTTAAGATTTTATTTATTTATTTTAGAGAGAGAGAGAGCGCGTACCCACGAGAGAGAGAGAGAGAGAATACATGGGGGGAGGGGCAAAGGGGGGAGGAGAGAGAGAGAGAGAACCTTAAGCAGACTCCCCGCTCACGGAGCCCGATGCAGGGCTCCATTCTACGACCCTGAGATCCCCATGACCTGAGCCGGAACCAAGAGTTGGACACTCAACCAACTGAGCCCCCCAGGCGCCCCTGCTATGGTCAATATCTGCTCAAGGACTGTATGAGCCAAATGTCCTGTAACCCTAGCAAGCCCTAACTCTTGTATTGTAAATGCTTTGCAAAAGCCCTAGAATCATATGCATTTATGGTTTTGATGTTCTTTGACCAAGTCTCTATGATTCATGAGTTATAGTACTTAAATTCTTCAATCCTAAAATTTTAGCTTTCAGGGTGTTCAGGTCACGTATCAGTACTCTGGTCCAGGGACTTGGCAAAATGGGGCAACACTTAAGCTCTGAATCATTCTGTCTTGCAGATGCCCATGAAACTATTTTTGCTCTGGCCATGGGTAAGAGGTAGAGAACAAAAGTCCGGAGAGGGCAGGTGCTTCACCCACAGTATGACAGCTGAGCAGCGACTAGAGGTTCTATGACCTCACCCTGCCTGTCCCAAAGCCCCACCATATCCTGTCCCTTACAGAGCGGGAGGAGCCCAGGTGAGCCCAGGTGAGCCCAGACGCAGGCATTCGGTGCCAAGCCCCTCTGGCTTTGACTTCTTGCTCTATGGACATGGTATTTAACCTCTACGATCCTCAGTGTCTTTATCAGTAGAATAAGGATAATAAAACCTACATTACAGGCCATCATGACGATGAAACAGATAGCATGTAAAGTGCTCAGCCTGGTGCCCCCGGTTCTGAGTAACACATAGTAAGTTGTTTAGCATTGTTACTATTTCACACAACCTGGAGCACCAGGCCTTGGATGTGGGGTTCTAACATAGCTGCCCCTTTGGAAAACTTGTTTAAAACTACATTGGCTTAGACCTAGATTGGGTAGGGTACGAGGCACCTTTGCTCTCCACTGTTCTGCGCTGCACGAAGAGGGACTTTGCCCACACGCTCCTGGCCCTCTGCCCCACCCGTACTCATCCCCATAACAGTTACTGGGTTATTGGGTGGCAGCCATTGGTCCACACTGCCTGGCGGGGTGGAGCCAACCTAGTAAAGGCTTGTATACCCAGGGGGTGAGGACTCTTTCTGCTTCTTCCCCTGAATGAGGATTTAGCTGCACCCCTAGATGAGTGGGTGTTGACTCTGCAGACCCCCAAGCTCCCTCAGGGAGCATAGCAGGCTGACTTGTTGCTCATGTAGCCAGACCTTGTGTTGAACCCCAATATGTTAACAGGTCTGACCTCCATTTCTCAACAGTTCCAAATGTGGGTGGGCAGGTATTAACTTTTCCGAGTCCATCAGACACTCCCTAAGGATTCTGACTCAGGAGGTCTTAGGTAGGGCTCAGGTCCAACCGTTTTAAATAAGTATCATAGGCCACTCTGGTGCATACTGCCTCCTCCTACAAACCACTGCTCTAGAAGTAGTGAAAGCTTTTTACTAGAGATTCAAGCGGAGGTTGGGTGCTATTTGAGCCTCCATCCCCCATTATGATATGCATACTGCAGACTTTCCTTAGTGTTTTCTCAGTCTAGCATTTTATAATTTGATCATTCTAAAATCCATTTATTCGAAATTTCCTGGATGCCTTTTCTGTATTGGATATTAAAGGATTGAGGGGGAAAAAAAAGGCATGGAAATTATCTGATAAATAAGGCAGATCGCCCATTATCTTCTCTGATTCCTGAAAACGACTGTCCAGGAATGCAATGGTATTAACTGTGAGAACAAGAAAATAGAAGTGGTGATGGTGGGCAAGGTGGGATAGGAAATTGGGGAAAGGAGCAATCTGAGCCCTTGGGAGGCACCAAGAGGAAGCGAGACCCTGATGCTTGAAACAAGGGACCACTGAAGGCAGGTGAGGTTGAGCGGAAGAGCAAAGACTCTCATCCTCTGCCCATGCCTTGCAGCCAGTCAGCTCCCTTCCCCACGGTGGACGGGCTCAGTCTCACAACTAGTGGGACCATGGTATCTTCAGACGTGGGCATACCAGGCACAGCAACAAAACATGAAGCTGAAAGTTAGAAAATAAAGCCCAGGGCTCCCAATCACCTTCATCTGACCTGGTCCTGCATGTCAGGCACCTCCTCCTCTGTTTAGAGAAACCAACCTCCAAAGAGAAAAGGCATCCCATACTGACACACTAGGGCCTCCCAACAAAAATGCTGCTCGCTCCTTCATCTTCCTGGGTGAAGCCCCATCCCTCACCCAGAGCTGCTGCTCATCCTGTTTTAAATCTGCATGGGAGCACTAGACATTTGAGGAGGTCTCCAACCTGGAGAAGAGAGGTCAAAAGAAACCAACAAAAAGAACGAAATTGGGAGTAAAAACAGAAAATGTAGTAGCAGAACAAAATAAAACGTAGGGGGCAATAAGCCCCATCAGTAATACCTTCTGTGATATAGATGCCAATACTGTGTTTAGGAAACAAGAACTGGATGCTGTGAAAAAGTGACACACAAAAAATCTCTTAGAAATTAAAAATATGGTAACAAACCATAAAAATATGCAGTAAATAAGTTGGAAGACAAATTTGAGAAAATCTCCCATGTGAGAGAGAGAGATGGAGGAAAGGAAAGATTAAAAACAGAATTAGAAGGTCAGTCTATGATCTGACTACCAAGGATTTTGAGAAAGAGAAAATAGAAATATGGAGAGGAAAGACTACCAAAGCAATGACATATGAAAATTTCCCAGAAGGAAAGGACATGAGTCTGTACGCTGAGAGAAGTTACTGCGAACTCTGCACAATGAAGGAAAGAGACCCACACCAAAGAGTATAAATTGTAAAATTATAAAACAAGAGTAAAAAGAAATTCTAGAAGCTTCCAGAAGTAAACAATAGTTTACTTACAAGTGAGCGGAAATAAAGTCATCAGATTTCTCATCAGCATTGCCAGATACTTGAGGACAGTGGAGCCATGCCTTTAAAATTTGAGAAAAATTATATCCACCCGTTCTTTATCCAACCAACTATCTATTGGGTGTACGTGTAGAATAATTTTTAGACATCGAAAGTCTCAAAAGATTTTCCTTCCCTCATGTTTTCTTAGGAAAGTACCAGAGGAAATGATTCAGCGAAACAAGAAAATAAGCGAGGAAGACACAGAACCCAGGAAACGGTGGCTCCTACCTGCTAGAGAGATACAGGAAACCCAGGAGGACAGGTCTGCACCAGGACCAGAGACAACCAGTTTAGATTAAAGCCACAGGCCAGAAGACTGAGGTACAAAAATCAAATTCATAGAACATTTGCAATATAGTTTAGCACTTTGCAAACTTATTGCCAAATACTTAATATTTAAGCATTTGGAAAAAAAATCGACTGTAGGTACAAAGAAAACGAAGCAAGTGAGAAATAACAACAAAGGTATTACTAACTCCCGGTGAAATGAAAAGTTGCATGAAAAAGGAAAGCAACTGGGGTACATAATCATAATATAAATATAACTAGTGATTAATAAAATATTGTGCTATAACTGTATTGGTAGGATAGAGAAAGGGGAGGGGAGAGAGTGGCATAGGGATGCTTAGACCTCAACTATTACAACAGGACACCTATACAGCTTTATTATAAGAAACTAGTTCAAATTATCTTAAAATATAGGAGAATTACCAAATAACAGCTAAAAGAACTGTAAGAGACTCTAGTAGGTGAATTAATGGACGCCTGTTACTCCTTACAAGTTGTTTAGTAGTATAGGATTCTTTTTTAAACCATTTCCATGTATTATTTTGACTAAAATAATCAAAAATTTGTTTTAAATCAAGTTTGAATTTGAGATAGGAGTAATTTTTATTGGGGATAATTTTCTGGAGTTTGGTGCACCCCCTCGAGATTCTGGCTGGTGAATCCCTAGTCTCTAGGCTCGGTTTCCTTTGCCGTGATTCAGCCACACAATGTGAACTGGCCTGGGCCTGAGCAACCTGAATGTGCTGGTCTTAGGGAGGTGCTGAGTCATAACCAGGTCTGACATAGCTGGATTGGGGGTGACAGTGGTGGTGTGTGTGCACGGGATGAAGCGGGGTGATTTCTTCCAAATCACTGTTATTTTCAACACCAAGTTCTCTTGGGCAGGGACCCAGGCTAACAGGGTGATATTCTCCCCTCAGTATTCAAAGCATAGGAAGGAACTGTGATCAGTGAGGGCTGTTTGAGAAGCTCGGAGGTCAAGTTACATGTGCGAGGAGTCTTATTGTTCCAATATTAGGACGTGAAATCAGCCAGAAGCAGCATCTGCCTCATCTAATTATGAAAGTACAGTGTCTGGGTTGTGTTTCCCCAGGGCCCTAAGCCTACCAAGTCTCTCAGCCTCCACGAAACTGCACAGACTGGCACTGAAGACACAGAATAGGCCCTTTGGCCTGGAAAACAAGCTCTACCTTCACTAGCTCCTGAGAGTGCCCTCCGTTGAATTAAGGTAATAAGAGAGGCTACTTAGCCTCCACGATGAAATGCTTTTTCAGTCAGTCAACAATATCAGTGATGTCTACCCCACACCAGGCAGTGCAGGGAAAGGTGAATCCAAACCAGAGAGGCTTGGTCCCGCAAGGGATTACAGTCGATGTGAAGTCAGAGGGAAGCAATAAGAAAGGGCAAGTCCTGATGTTGCCCTATCAGACCGAAGGCCCAGAAAATGCTATTAAGGGAATTCAATAGAGCAAGCGAAATCTTTTGTTGGGAGCATCAGGCCAAGCTCAAGTGGTGTTTAGCTTCTTCTTTCTATTTTCAGAAAGGCTGTTAAATTATATTCTTGTTCTGAGTTTATAACTGCTGAAGCTGGGCCTTTCTTAAAGGTTAAGTGACATGGATTGAAAGAGGTAAGAGAGAATAAATGGTACCAGGCAGAGGGGATGGCAGGAGGATTACAGGATGGTGGAAGAGCAGAAGGGACATTCAGGAAAGTGTAGAGAGCTGAATGGTGCTAGAGGTTAGATGCATTAAGCTTGGACCCTGGGCCTGAATGTGGGGGCCTTGGAGGCCAGACTGAGGAATTTGGGCTTCATTGGTTGGACACAGGATCCACTGTTTAGCCAGATGGCAACTATTACAGAATATAGTGATAAGTACTTTACACACAGCATGTCTTTCAATGACTACATTAACCCCCCTGAGTATGCATTCTTGTGCCCATTTTACAGATCTAGAAACTGAGACTCAGAGAACAGCAGGAACTTGTCCAAGTTCCACAGCTAGAAAGTAGCAGAGGTAGGAAATCTACAACCTTACGCGTTCCAAGTTGGGTCATTCCACCGTGCTCTGTGCCCTTCCACGGAGGGGCCAGTGTGACCTCAGCAAAGCACAGCCAGAGGAAGGCGGTTTGGCAGGCGGGACCGAAATGTCAGGAGCAAGGAGGGGCAGGGAGAATGTGTGTGTGGCCCCAGCTGACCTGCCCCCCTCACCTCTGCTGGCCTTCCTGGGCCACTGTCAGTTTTTTAATGTGCCTCGTGCTCTCTCAGTCCTCTGCTTGGGTTTTTTGCACAGTCTGCTTGCTTGGCCTGGGATGGTGTCCCCCCACCGCCCCCAGCCACCCTGTCGTCCCCTAACCATCAGGGTGGACACCACCTTCTCCAAAAGCCTTCCCTGGCCCTCCTCTACTGTGCTGGGGCTGCTCCCCTGGTCATCCCACCCTTGGGATCACTCCTCGGGCCCCCAGTGTCTGCGGTCCCTTCCACCTGCCCCTCTGGCAGCAAGCCCCTCGCAGGCAGGGACTTCGCCTGCCTCAGCTTTGGGGGAGGGTCTGGTACCTGGTGGACACTCGGTAAATACCAGGTGATTTGAGCAAAATGAGTTGATCGGAATTATATGGCTATAGGAGGTAGAGATTATAGATTTGAGTCGTCTGCAGCAGTCCAGAAGAGGAGTGAGGAGGGCCTGAATTCGGGGACATTGGTGGGAGAAAGAGGGGAAAGGGAGAAAGGGGCTGAATGAGAGGGAGACTTGGAGGGAGCTGGTCAGGAACAGCAGGGAGAGGGGAAAAGCCAGGTGAGGAAAGGGACCCGGCGGAGGCATCTCTGGAGAAGAGCTATGACATACTTCACAGGCGTCTGCCTCAGCCACTCCCCGGCTTCCGACCCCTCTCAGCCCCAGAGGCCTCTCCCCACTAGCCACCCCGTCTAAAGCAGACTCCATCGCCGCCCTCCCCCACCCTCCCCCACCCTCCCGTTTTATTCGGCTTCACGTCATATACTCATTTGTCTCTGAGCTATGTCCTCCACTAAAATACAAGGTTCATGAAGGCAGAGGTCCTTCGTCCACTGCTAGATAGAGCATGGAACAGTGCCAGGCATACAGCAGGCACTCAATAAACCTTTGTCAAATGAATGAATACACCATGAATTTGTCCCAATGATCCAAATGGAGGCTTGAGCTCCTGCCGGCTGTAAACACTGCAAGTTGCCCAATGATAAGTCAGATCCGGATGCAGTGCTCCTGAGCACCCCAGACTTTGCACCCTGCGTCTTGGGCAGCAGCTCCCTAGAAAGAGGAAGCCCTGGGCTGAGTCCTGATTATAGAAGGGTGATAAGAGCCAGGGTGTGGGCCAGACTGCCTGGGCTAAGCCCTGGCTGGAACTCCTACTAGTGTGTGGCCTTGGGCAAGTTCTCCAAACTCTGCTGGGACCCGTTTTGCTCACCTGCAAAATGGGTGTAAATCATAGCAATCACATCTGATAGGCTTGTTGTGTGTTGTGGGGATCACACTAGACAATGCCGGTGAAGAACTCTACACAGTTTCTGACCCAGGAAACCCATTCACTCAGTAGCACCTGCTGTGAGTCTTCTAGGTGGTAGGCACATGCCCCGCTTACAGGATGAGAGCCGAGTTAGATACTTCTGTCTTCACAGGTAGGCGATGAAGGACCGAACACGACATTAAGGGGTCTCACACACTACAACAAATTAGTAATGCCTGCCCCTACGCAGGTTCGGATCGTGTCCAGGACCACCAGCCAGATGGCTCTGGGCAAGGTTCCCTCTCTGAGTCTCCATGTTCTAGCCTGTCAAGCGGGGATGACAAAGAAGGTGCTTCTCAGGTTCAGGCAAGGTTAGGGATAAAGCTACTGCTTCACACAGGGTAAGCACTTTGCATATTCTGGTGCCCCAGGCTACCCTCTCCTCTCCCCTCTGCTATGTGAGGGATGGGTCATCCTTGGCAGGTTGCTCAGCCTCCCTGGGCCTCAGACCTCTCACCTGTGCTGAGCCTCCACTCCAGCTGGTGTTTGGGGAGAGCATGAGGGCATATGGCGGCACCCAGCTCAGGGCTCAGGACCTGTATCCAAGAGCAAGTGGCCACTACACAGTACAGTGGACAAAGCTGGGCCTGTCAGCCAGGGACTGGGGCACAGTCCTCCTTGGCAGCTGTGCAGCTCAGAGTCAGGTGCTGCGTGTCTCTGAGAACTGGGTCTGCATCCCGGTGAGGATGCTCTGCTGCACAAAGAGCCCTGGAGACTGCAGATGATGTGACCCCCTTTGCACACGTGTGTAGGAATGAGTGGATCACAGTTTCCAATCCATCTTCTCATCTTCCCAGCATCTCTTTGGAAAAGAATGATGGTATAATGGCCAAACACCTGGAGGGGGAGAGGGTGCACCCCTGCTGTTCAGAAGCATTTGTTGATAGGAATGTGTTACAACCAGACCAGCCGGATAGTAAGAGCCGGCCATGGACTGGGAGCATTTTGATGTAAGAGCTTCTACTGAGCTGGGATCTGCCCAAGAAAGGCCAAGGCCGAAATGGCAACAGCAGGGATTCTAGCACCCTGTGTTCAAACGCAGTTGTGCTGCCTGCTACCTGGGTGACCTTGAAGCACATTTGTTAATCTCTCTGTGGCTCAGGGTTCTCACCTGTGAGATGGGGATGATATCGATGGTGCCTAATTCATGGGCTCATTGCACGGACTCCATGAGTTAACACATGGGCCGAGCTTAGAGGAGAGGGGCCCATAGCAGATGTCAACTCTGAGAGCTCTGGACCCAGGTCTGATGACGCTGACCCCACTCTTGGCCTGACCTTTGCTGAATCCGCCTGCCTTCAAGGCTTCACCCAAGGCAGTTCCAGCCTGGCCGTCAGGGCCATGGGAGTCACGGGGCAGGAGCCTTGTGGCCAAGCCATCCCCAGAGCGAGCTGCCCATCTTTCCCGATGTGGGCTCAGGAATTCTCTGCCTTCCAGCACCCACTCCGGGCCACCCACTCAGTGGGTGACTCAACTCTTCATTTCCCCTGTGGCTGTCTTGAAGACAGGACAGCAAAGTTCAGGCAAGCTTCAAAGACTTTCCTGAAGATTCCAGATGACATGGCTTCAAGAACTATTAAATTTATCTCTGTATCCCTCCAACCTTCTCAAGTGCCCCCCCCTGCCGCCAGGGACATGCATCACCACACTGAATGAGACATCAAACCAGAAGCCCAAGTAGACAGGAGCCTCAGGGTGACTTCACTGCCAGCCCTTCTTCTCAGTGATGAGGGGCTCGGGGTCAGGAGAGGTCACTCGCCCAAAGTCATAGCACTCTTAATACTCAGTAGCCCGAGTCTTGCCCACACACTTCATAGCAGGTGAGCATGAGGGTCTGTTTGCATTTTTGGAAGTGAAGAACCATTAGAAAAATTCATGAATTGGGGGGCGCCTGGGGGGTACAGTTGGTTAAGCATCCAACTCTTGGTTATGGCTCAGGTCATGATCTCAGGATCTGATGCAGGGCTGTGAGATCAAGCCCTACATCGGACTCCATGCTTAGCAGGGAGTCTGCATGAGATTCTCTCTCTCCCTCTGCCCCTTCCCTCCCTAAAAAATAAATCTTTAAGGAAAAAAAAGAAAATTCATGAATTGGGGTATTCTTCATCATTCGGAGGTCAAGGAAGGTTTTGTATTCCTTCCACATTTAGGGAGCATCTCAGTGTCACCGACACCATGGTCAGACCTAGGATGATTCAAAGATGAGATCTCTGACCTCAGTTCCCGGGGAAGACCAACAGGTGAAGGACCACTTGACTCCGAAAAGGGACAAAGAGAGCCTCTAAGAAGGGATTATTTGGGGAAGACTGACCTGAGAACAACCAGCTCTGAAGGCTCACAGGAAAGAGTAACGCATGTCAAGTGTCCAGCACACACCATGCCCACAGGGAAACGAAACAGCTAATACTGAGGGACTGACTCCCATGTGCCAGGCATTGTCCTGAGAACATAAATTCTCACAACAACTCTGTGAGCTATGCACACTTATCCTCATTTTACTAACAAAGATACCGAAGCCCAGAGAGGGTAAGTAACCTGCCCAAAGTCACAGAGCTAGTGAGGGGTAGAGCTGAGATCCTAACCTGGGTGTTGGTCTCGGGGTCCTTGCTCTGAATCACTTGACCAGGAATCAGAAGCACCTGGAGGGCTCATTAAAGTACAGACTGCTGAGCTGCACCCCAGAGTTTCAGATTTGGAAGGAACTGGTCTGGGCAGGAACCACACTCTGAGGAGCCCAGAACGGCAGCACTTTGACCACGGCTGTGGGCTCTCACCAAATAAACCCTAATCGTCACAGTTGTCAGACATTAGCTCTACCGCTTCCCACACAGAACTTAATTCCTTTTCCTATTGTCAAAGAGGCAGACTCTGAGTTACAGCTGACTCTGGAAGCTAACTGGACTCGAACTGCCCCACTTGAAAAGGGCTAAATTATGTAAAAGAGAAGATTCAGGTCTCTGAATGTCATCTGAAGGAGCACAGACATCAAACCTGTGTGGAGCTCTGGAGTGAGGGATGAATGCAGAGGTGAAAGGCTCCAGTTTTCTTGTTTCCTGTTTGCCTTCAAAGGAAATTCATCATGTGGCTGCTCCCAACCCAGCTGAATGTTTTCCCCACCTATAGAAAGCAGCTGGGTCATGCCCAAAATGAGATTCTTCATTTCAAAGAGGAAAGGTGTGATTTCAAAGTCCCTGAAGAATAAAGATCCTTATTAGGAGAAATGTTGGGCTGTTTGGGGCTTGAAATTATTTTAGCATAGATGAATACGTTTCCCCTTATATTCTCATAAAAATCAAGCTCTCTCCTCTTCCAGGGCTTGAGGTCCAGAGAATTCTGGATCAAAAGCTTACAGAAAGTAAGTGCTCTCACGCACTCAGCGGTTGGGTCCACTTGAGAAAAATAGGAGACTGAAGAGGACTGCCCTGCCTGGCTTCCTATCCCAGGACTCTAAGCTTTGGGGACATCCTCCTGAGTTCCCCTAAAACAAGTCAGGACTTCGGTTCTACTGCAAAGAGGTCACAGGCTTCAAAGCCGAGAAACTTAGGCTCCACTGCCTTCCTGCTGCAGTCAGTTGGGTAATTATTAAACCTGTCTGAGGCTGAGCTTTTAAATCTGTAAAACAGAAATAATAATACTTATTCCCAAGTACTGATTCATGAATTACATGAGATATTGGCTGACATCAATTTGGCACCAGCTGCAGGCCCTGTTCGAAGTGATTGATGTGTGTTTCCTTTCTCAAATCTTACGAAAGCCCCATGAAACAGGTGCCACTGTAATCCCATTGAAGAGGGGAGGAAAGAGGCTCAGAGAGGTTTTGGAACCTACTCAAGATCCCACGGTTCACGGGTGCTGGTGCTGGGATGCAGACCCAGGCAGCCTGGCACCGGAACCCACACACCCACTGCATTGCACCACACTGCACCATGCTACACCTCCCTGCACCACTCACACCCCACTGCACTGCCCCTCCCTGCACCACTCACACCACACTGCACCGCACCATACTAC